>NC_134815.1:6072234-6074734 GCF_046742065.1 Oratosquilla oratoria | reverse complement strand
ATTATCATACACACAAATATGTTCATTGCAACATATAATTCTTTAAGTTCTACATATAATTCTTCAAATTTCTCTTACAAATTTGTGGAAAATTCCCACAAAATGTCAACTATGAGGCAAGGAAGAGGCGACGTAAGATGTCTGAGCCCTCTTTCTACCTAAGAGCGTGACACAGATAATTTTAATAAACTGGTGATAGCTATCGTAGAAGTAAAAGTCCCACCGGGTAAACAAAGGATTAAACTAGAAAGAATAAATTAATAAAATAGAAATTGATAAATAAACAAATAGAATAGATGAATGACCTAATAAATGACTAAATCATTAGAATGTGCTCAGTGATGGCATCAACTTAACATGGTCAATATCAGTGAGCTTATTTTAGCATTTTGTATTGTACACGTGTCACTTAAGGTTGTAAAGGTTCCATCCGGGGAATTCTCCCAGTGGGCAAAGCGATGGCGTTCATTGTCACTATTCTCCCCGATGGCAAAAATTTAAGGTCTTCAACTTGAATGTTTATAATTGGTTGAAGATCTTCAACTTAAATGTTTATTGCTGGTTGTTTGAAGATCTTCAACTTAAATGTTTATAGTTGGTTGAAGATCTTCAACTTAAATGTTTATTGCTGGTTGTTTGAAGATCTTCAACTTGAATGTTTATGATTGGTTATTTAGTCAGAATGTGGAGGGCTTCTAGTGTTTTGATCTAGGTCTTTTTTTGTTTTGTCTATTGCGTGTGGTAGTGTAATGGATATATCATATCCCTTACACCACCACACTATATGTTTAGACAAATTCAGGCGATTTTAAGCCTAATTCTAGCCAAACCCAGGCGATTTTAGGTTTCATTTTAGCCAAAGCCACGCAATCTTATATTTCACTTTAGCTCACGCTAGATGGTTTTATTCATTCCATGTGAAACGAATAAACCTCGATGTCTTTAAGGAAGATTATCTTCTGTGATTAAGCGGTGACCCCTGATAAGATCTCTTTGGTCCTCATGTACGCAAATGGCGGAGGCGTCTGTGTGACCTTAGGTTGCCTAGCGACGACCCTGTCTTGGAAATAAGGTTGCGTCGCCCAGGCCACGAAAAGTTGCTCAGAAGCTCACGCAACCTACAACAGGTTGTCTTGTCTGGGGCCAAGGGACGGTTTCATAAGAACATGAGAATGGAAGAGAATGCAAGAGACCATAAGCTCTACACTAGGGAGTTCCGTGTACCTTACCACCTGTCATCTCTATCCATAAAGTTATTTAATCTTCCCTTAAAACTACCAATTGTTTTAGCGCTCGTTAAATAGTTACTAACTCTCTTCTTTTCGTTAACCACTTTGTTGGTAAACCAGGTCTTGCCTATTGCGGTCACTACATTGTTAGCAAGTGTTATAGGGCAGTCGCACCAGATCCTGTCTTCACCACGTCCTGCTAAAATTGACAAGACGTGGTGAAGCCCGGCTTGGACGTAGTTGGGGACTGGTATCCACGTAGTGATGACGTAGTGAGGACTGGTTTGGACGCTGTGGGGGACCGATATGCACGTAGCGGTGAGCCGGTGACGCGTAAGGACTGCAAGAACGGCGTGAACGTGGACCAGTTTCGATTCTACTCAAAATTGACGTGGCGAGAGCGTCGAAGACTTAGGACAGGATGGACCGCACTTAGGGACGCATCGAGGAGCGCGCCCTGCTCTGTTGATAGTGTTATTAATTTGAGGTTTTCGTGAGTCAACTAATCAGTTTGAAATGATAGGAATTTTTAACTAAAAATAGTAAATTTGTATCCACGAAAAAAAAATGGTGACCGTTTGCTGACGTAGTAAGGACCCCCTCTGATATGACTGCACCTGTAACCAGTTCTTGCATATTTCCTTCTTAAACCTAAAATTTTTCTACTGTACTCAAGGTAAGCCCGTAATGAAACACGACATCCTGTGTTTCAAAAGATTTATATCAATTAACAATCTAACAACTTTGCTGATTCTTGTTCAAATAACTTCAAATTTTAACAGTATGTGGAGAAACAAGTCAGTATTTTATGCTTATTGTTTTGTGAGTCGGTTCTTTCAGGTATAGAAATGCAATTCACTGGAAAAAGAAAATGCGTTTCACGTGCTGAAGTATGCTCGTACTCTGTCGAACAAAACATTTTTTACAGAATCTACATATATACCGTCGAATTTCGCGTTCAGACTTGAAGGAATAATATTTTATGTTCCTTAACATCAAGCCTGTTTACCTAGATCAGGGGTCGGCAACCTTTTTAAGTGTGGATGTCAAAATTAGACAAATCTTTGATAAGAAATTTTCTCGCGTGCCAACAAAGTAAAATTATACGAGTATAGTTCCCATCTCTTCACTTCCTAAAGCCCCAATTCGCCGTCCAGCGCAGCATGCAGTTACCAATGGTCATACAAAATAAGATGGAAAATTATTAGTTATCTCTTTTAAGATGAGCCCTGGGTTTCGCGTACCGAAAAACGATCGTTAATGTGCCAATT
>NC_134815.1:6052234-6062234 GCF_046742065.1 Oratosquilla oratoria | reverse complement strand
GAGAAAACGTGTTGCAACACTAATGAAGAGATGGTTAGGAGACTTCCATTGGAGACAATTCATTGGAATCTTTACTTCAACCTATCATTTTTTTTTTTTTTTTAGGAAATGTAGCTTTCATAGACAAAATCAAATAGCAGAAATTGTCTGTTGGCACTTGAGAAAGTCAGACTGATAGTCTGTCGATATAGACTAGTCTGAGCTTATGAAGTCTCTACAGTTTTCTTGATTTACTTTTTATATTTCTCCAGTCTAACTGTCAGTGATCTGATCCTATACTGAGGTTCTCACTTAAGGAATAAAGAACACTACACGTGCATATACCAAAATATTTACTTGAAAGATAAATATTGTAAATATTCTTAGGTAGTCTCTTGAGAAATAGCATTGTACACATAGATGTACTGTACATACTTGGTCTTTGGTGTCTACATCTCATTTGTACATATTATTAGGTACTCAGTTGAGAATGGTGTTGTACACATACATCTACTGTTCTCACGTAGTCCTTAGTGTCTCCAGCTCATTTGTACAAATTCTTAAGTACTCACTTGAGAAATACCATTGTACACACATATGTACTGTGACCACTTAGTCCTTGGTGTCTCCAGCTCATTTGTACAAATTCTTAAGTACTCACTTGAGAAATAATATTGTACACATATATGTACTGTGACCACTTTGTCCTTGGTGTCTCCAGTTCATTTGTACAAATTTTTAAGTACTCAATTGAGAAATTATATTGTACACATACATGTACTGTGACCACATAGTCTTAAATGTCTCCAGCTCATTTGTACAAATTCTTAAGTACTCACTTGAGAAATACCATTGTACACATACATGTACTGTGACCACTTGGTCCTTGGTGTCAACAGTTCATTTGTACACATAGGTACTCAGTTGAGAAATAACAGTGTACACACACATGCACTGTGCTCACTGGTGATTACCACTTAAGATAAATAACACTTTACCCATGTACTATCCCAGTGTTTCTCAAGCCTTTAAATTTCGTGGAACCCTTAGATTGACTTATATAATCAGAAGACACCTTGATACGGAATTAAACAAGATGTAGTCATTTGTTTGTAAGAATTACTAAAAAAAAATTCCCATAGAAATTGGTGTGTATTGTCAGATTGCTTTCATCGTGCAGACATGAATCAAGAAGAAAAGAAAAGAAATCCGTGTATATTTACGAAACGGAAAATAAAGTACACTACTAAGAAAACAGAATAATTAGGCTAGGTAGATTTCTGCGACCTCCCAATAGCAGTCCTCGGATCCCTATTTGAAAAACATTTTTCAAACCAACATTCAACCTGAATTAACTAAACCAGATAAAAGGAATGAGGTTAAGAGAGGGATTTAATCAAACTTTAGAATGAAGCGGGCTTGCTGTGGATGTGCTGTGTCTTGCGACACTGCTTCTGACCCAGGGCAGTGGACAGGATGCAGGGATGACCCGTCATCCAGGAGGTGCCAAGATAGGAGGGAGGGAGGAGGGTGGAGGGGAGTGGAATATATAGGAAATGGAATGGATGGGAGTGGTTTCTATGCCTTTTTCTTTTTGGCTACCCCCCCATGTAGGGGGGAAAAGCCTTTGGTATATGTATGTATGTAGAATCAAGAAGGAAATAGGATAGAAGTGGTATACCAATAGAGTAGTTAACGAATGGAATAGACTTAGTACCCATCTAGTTAGTGAGCGCTGAAACTATCGGTAGTTTTAAGAAAAGATTAGAATTTTTTTCTGTGGATGTACTGTGTCTTGCTGCATTGCGTTTGACCCAGGGCAGTTGGTGGATGCAGGGATGACCCGTCATCCATGAGGAGCTAAGATGGGAGGGGGTGGAAAGGGTGGTGGAGGTGGAAGGGAGTGGAATGGGTGGGAATAGGTCCGTGCCTGACTTGGCTACCTCACTTATAAGGGGGAAAAATGCTCTCGATATATAGATAGATAACTTTATGGATGCAGATGATAGTTGGTACTGGACTTGGAACTGTCTAGTGTAGGCCTTATGGTCTCTTGCAAAGTCTCATTCATGGACATCGTCTCTGTTGGCACATTCTCCGAGGAAGGGAGGCCAGTTTAAGGATTTTAGATCACACCCCTATGAACCAGAGTCACGCATATTCTTTTGTTATTGAAGATTTATCTCCATTCGAAATATAATGCAGATCGTTTAATTTCTGTTTTCGTCCATTGGTAGCTTCCCCCGAAGGCTGTTGCCGACGTGAATGGAAACAATTGGCGACCAACTTTGTTTAAATGGTGGCTACGGATTCTTCGTCGAGGTTCGGAAGTTAACTGAGGTTTGCTTAACCTCGTCAATCCAACGGTAACCGGGATTAAACCCCAAGGAGAGGAGAAGAAATACGAGGAGGAAGAGGAGGAGGAGGACGAAGAAGAAGCGGAGGTGCAAGGGAAGGAGGAGGAAGAGGGGTGAAGGAATAGGAGAGATAGAGGAGGAGGAGGAGGAGGAGGGATAGGAGGAGAAGGAGGAAAAAAGAGGAAATGGAGGAGGAAGAGGAAGTTGAGGAGGAGGAGGAAAAAGAAGAGGTGGAGGAGGAGGAGGAGGAGTAGGAAAAAGGTGTGGAGGAGGAGGAATAGGAAGTGTAGGGGGAGTGGGGAATAGGAGGAGGAGGAGGAAAAAGAGGAGGTGGAGGAGGAGGAGGAGGAGGAGTAGGAGCCATAGGAAGTGTAGGGGGAGTGGGGAATAGGAGGAGGAGGAAAAAGAGGAGGTGGATGAGAAGGTGGAGGAGGAGGAGGAGGAGGAGGTGAAGGAAGTCACCACTAGCTGGCGACACCAAAGACCAATTAGTGAGATTTGATGAGAGACGACGTCGGCGACACTTCGAAAATGGAAATCGACGTCGGACCCGAAGAGGACGAAGAGTTGAAGAGGTTGCGAGGGCAAGGTCTCCCCATTAGAGATAAGTAGGCAATCTCCAAACAAGGAAACACGAGACAATCGGAGAAAATCTCGAGTGAGTCTCGCAATTTGAATTTGATTGATTGGGAGACGCACGTACGGCACAGGCGAGATCGGCGTCGTGTAATTTGATCGAAGTGGTTCGACTTCTTGGGTCCCCCTTTTTTTTTTTTTTTTTTTTACACATTTAGAAAAAAAAGTTAGCAAGATTTTTGAATTCCTGGATCCTTTTTTTCACGTTTAAAAAAATTGTGGCAAGATTTACATCGTAATGTCATCACTGTTGCATGATGTGTCAAAGTTCAAGTCATGCGAGCCTCTTTCATCATCTGGACCCAACGATATGACGTCATAAATTTGTGTGCCATGTCATCAACACGTCATGAAAACGTCGACCTGCGCGCTGACTGAAGGGTGCATTTTTATCTTAGTATATCTTAGCTAACATAGAATATATATATATATATATATATATATATATATATATATATATTGTATGTGTGTGTGTGTGTGTGTGTGTGTGTGTGTGTGTGTGTGTGTGTGTGTGTGTGTGTGTGTGTGTGTGTGTGTGTGTGTGTGTGTGTGTGTGTGTGTGTGTGTGTGTGTGTGTGTGTGTGTGTGTGTGTGTGTGTGTGTGTGTGTGTGTGTGTGTGTGTGTGTGTGTGTGTGGCGTAAGCGGAGTAGGAAACGCAGGAGTCTTAGTCTTGAGTTTATTCCTGATTAAGTTTCGCAGGTATGCTTTTTCAAAGGAATGTCTCAACATATATATATATAAATATATATATATATATATATGTATATATATATATGTATATAGATTTATATATATACATATATATATATATATATATATATTTTTTATATATATATATATATATATATATATATATATATATATATGTGTATATATTTATATATAGTATATTAATTTATCTTAGCTGAGTCACCCGTGGGAATTCGACAAACACGACCAGTTAAGTAACGTCATACGTCTGGCAGTGTGTATGGCAAATTGCTGTGGCTGACGCTGTCGTGAGGTGTTTTAAGACAAGTTCAAACTACGAAGTTATTTTTATTATGACTTTTTTTAAGATCTTAATTGATTTCTGAATATTTTTGTTAAAACGTTTATACAGCAGTTTTTTCATATAATAGTAATGTATATTAAACTGATTATCATTTTAAGGCTTTGGTTCTAACAGTGTAACGACAGGAATTTTGAAGGGATATTATTTTTGGAATTTCGTTTTATTTATCTATTTATTTAATTGAGTGTTGACTTGAGAGACTGGGTAGTATGGACGTCGTGACGGTTTTACTCAACCAAGAAGCAAAGTAGAAAATAGAGCTTTAATAGATCATGAATTTATTTTGTTCTGTGTCTACGCATCAAGATGTGTTGGCAAAGAGCCTTACTATAATCATTGAGGAAAAACATACAATAGGAGGTAGCTACAAATATATTTCAACTGATTTTGGTTCAACTAATCTTGGAGACGACATTAGAATGTTCTCGAACATAGCGGGCGCACCGTAGCTCCGCCCACCCGTGACGTCACTGACACGTTCGGACGGAGGCGTAAACTAGGACCATTAACTTTAAGAGTAATAGGAAAAATTCCCAACTTTCAGTTCAGGATTCCACTAGAGAAATAGTTTAGGGAGAGATTGTAGCAGCTAGGGGCTGTGTTGAGAAGCGAAATGAAGTTTTACGAAATAATACAACAGGGGAGGTTAGTAGTTTACCCATAGATACGAACACATAGCCGTCTCGTTTCTTTTTTTTTGTTTTTTTTTTGTGCGCAGCTAAAATTTTAGTTTGATGCCAAAAACTATCCCGATAACAGGTATGTGTACGCTCTGTAAGATTAATGAAAATAAATGTCAATATGTGAGTTAAATGATATAGTGCAGATATAGTAGGTAGATAGTTATTATTATTATTAAGTTTTGAGTTTGATGCCAAAAACCATCCCGATAACAGAAAAAAAGGGTTTAAGGGAGTGTACTCCACAAACACTTTGCGTGGAAGGAGTTAGACGTTATCACGCATATATACATTAGCAATGAGAGTGTAATCCTTAGAGTACAATTCTGTCTGTGATCGTTCTCTAATAAGAATACGGGGTTGAAGGTAGACACAATATTGTAAGTAGACTTATACAGTGACCGGAAGGTTGGAGCGTAAATAACTACGTTTTTCCACGTGCCTGTGACCTTACTTATGATGCCCATAAGCAAAAAAAAAAAAAAACTGTGTTATTAAATATCTCGCATACCCATATATTTTTCATACTGTAAGGATCAATAGATTGTCTAGTTGGAGAAAACCACAATATACTTTTGTATTTTCTTACTATATTTTTGCTTCAGTGTAATAATTAACACATAGAAAACCTTCACTTATATTCTTTTACTACCCCACTTGGGCATAGGCCTTTTCGCTACCCAGAACCAACCCCGAACGACCTGAGGAAAGGGGACGGAGTCAGACGTGAATAACAAGGAGCAGTTTCCATTTATGGTCAGATATATCCATATAGACGATTGGGTGGTGGCAGCGTATACCTTGATTTCTTATTTCCCAAATCGTCCTTATGTGGGTATCTCTGATCACTCCCATTGGAGGTGCTCTTGGTTAAACACTAATCAATCGACGGCACCACATTATTGGTGGCCGAGCGGTGGGATTTACGCTATTAACCAATCTGAAGCTCACTTATCTGTGTGTCGACTTAGACAAAGCTTGTGTACCCTGTGGATTGGCAGTACTGTCATCAGAGACAGAATAGATCCTCGGCAGTCACAAAGTAAGAGTATAGAAACAGTACACCATTGAGACCAATTGTAGAATCTCCACACACAAACACACACACACACACACACACACACACACACACACACACACACACACACACACACACACACACACACACACATACGCACACACACACATACACACACATACACACACACACACACACACACACGCACACACACACACACACACACACACACACATATATATATATATATATATATATATATATATCTATATATATATATATATATATATATATATATATACACCGATCAACAAAGGTCCAAATCGCTCAGCCGTCACTCTGCGCCGTCACTCAGGTCATGGTAATGTTTTCCTATTACTCAAGTTGCGGTATGGAAACATTAATGGTCACATTAGGCAATAAAAAACGTTATCATGACCTGAGCGACGGCATGTACCTGAGTGACGGCGGAGCACTCCGGACGCTCACTGACGAGCGCGCGGGTGGTTGGGTGGAATAGTACAATTGATCCCATGATTTTATTCAGGTGAGGGGAAGTCTGGGTTACAGACTCATTCACCTCCTCCACCTCCTCCACCTTCTCCACTCCCACCCGTCATGTGGACAAATTTAGGTTTAAGAAGGAAATAGGCAGGAACTGGCTTACCAATATTGTGGTTAATGAATGGAATAGACTTAGTAACCATGTAGTAGTGAGCGCTGAAACTATCGGTTGCTTTAAGAGAATATAACTTTATTAATTGATGACAGGTGGTAAGGGACATGGAACTGCCTAGTGTGGGGCTTAGGGTCTCTTGCAGTCTTTTCTATTCGTATGTTCTTTTGTTTTTGTGTTCTTCATTCTCCTCCTACCTGTTCTCTTGAGCTTCAGGTGACCACCTCACCCACCCCTTCCACCCTCACCTGCTTGTTCTGACTACGCGTCCAGTGATGTCAAATTTGTTTATCAAGGAGGCGTCCGCGGGAACCACGAATCCAATAATTAATGTTTCCTGGAATATAATTGTAAATACAGAACAAATATGAATAAGGGACCAAATGTTCACGTCTAATGATTTTTTTTTTTTGTTTGTTTGTTTTTTTGAGTGAGTGTACTTTCTTTTTTTAATCTAAGCCTGTATACATTATCTTGCTCACTTTGGTTGGCGTAATGTCATAGATCACATGTCAACCTGATTCTATTATGAAAAAATAAACTAATCCGAAACTTATTGGGGATTCAGTAGATCCATATAACTTCATGATTTTATTCAGTACTCTGTTGGTGAGGGGTCTTACGCCATGAGACGCTTAACAGTCACTGGGTGGACTGTGTTATATTGCTTGTTATAGGAGTGAATGATGACAACCTAGGTTTTTGTCTCAAATCAAAGAAGAGAAAATTGACATTAGAAAGAAGTTGCTTTCTTGTAGTCTTTCAGGGGAAGACATTTAGCTCCTCGGAGACCTAAAGGTCTTCCAATCACCTGAATAAAATCGCCTGGCGGCAGAAAGACCGGGAAGAGGAGTTGTTAAGGTCTTCTTTGGATTTCACCTCTGGAAGTCGTGAGTTGACAGAAGTCGTTTCCCCCTTTTTTCCGAAAGGAAATTTCTTCTCGAAATTGTGAAAAGACTTTCCCGTCTACGGAAGTTTCTCCTATCTTTATTTATTTATTCTTATTTATCTATTTATTCATTTTTTAAGAAATTCCTTCTTTTCAAAATTTCGAAAAGACGTTCCCGTCCTCGGAAGTTCTTCCTGTTTTGATAGTCTTCCTTAAAAGAAATAAAAAAAAATCCCTCTTTACGAAATTTTGAAGAGATGTCCCCGTCCTCGGAAGCTCTTCTCTTTTTTTCGAAAAGAAATTCCTTCTCAAAATTTCGAGAAGACGTTCCCGTCCTCAGAAACTCCTCCCGTTTCTTCGAAATGGCTTCTCCTTCGCCGAAGTCGCTCTCCCCCTCGAAGGTCCTCCTCCTTCCCAACTTGTTCGTCCCTTTTGGGATCTGCTTCTGGCCCCGGCGTCGGCCATGTAACCCGCCCACGCAGGACGGAGCAGAGGATGTTCTCCTCTTGATTCTTTATGTGAGTTTAATTCCACGACCTTTGTCATGCCTTGTTTCCAATTTCCCGCTGTTCACAACAGTCTATTTATATATTTGTGTAATTTTATCTAGCTTTATTTTTCCAAACTGGGGTAACCTCGTATATATATATATATGTATATAAATATATATATATATGTATATATATATATATATATATATATATATATAGATGTATACATATATATTGTTTATATACATGTGAGGATGGAATGTGGGTTTGTGGACGTGTATATATATGTATATATATATACACGAATATATATATATATATATATATATATATATATATATATATATATATATACATATATACATATTTACAGAAAGAGAAAGAGAGAGGGAACAATTTTCCTCGGTCTTTACGGTGTAAACTCAAACTATATGATAAATGTAAAAATAGATAAGTAGATGAATAGATCGATAGATAGATAGAGAAATCAATGAATTAGAAAAATTAGATGAATAAATAGGTAAATAGATAAGTAAAGTAGATAAATAAATAGATAATAAATAAATTAGATAAACAAATAAACAAACAAATAAGTAAGTAAATAAACAAATAATTAAACTAATAAATGAATAAACAGATAAATAGATAAATAAATGAATGAATAAAAGAACAAATGTATAATCAAATTGAATAAAATTAGACAATAAATGGCAAGCCACTACAATGCCACAGACTGTGAACTCCGACAACTTCTCTTCATTTGACCTTCCCCCCTCCCCTCCTCCTCCTCCTCCTCCTCCTCCTCCTCCTCCTCCCACTCCTCCTCCTCCTCCTTCTTCCCACTCCTCCTCCTCCTCCTCCTCCTCCTTCCCACTCCTCCTCCTCCTCCTCCTTCCCACTCCTCCTCCTCCTCCTCCTCCTCCCACTCCTCCTCCCTCTCCTCATCCTCCTCCCTCTCTTCCTCCTCCTCTTCCTCCCCTCCTCCTCCTCTTCCTCCCATTCCTACTCCCCGTCTTCTTCCCACTCCTTTTCCTCCTATTCCTCCTCTTCCTCCTCCTCCCTCTCCTCCTACTTCTCATTCTCCTACTCCTCCCCCTTTTGCTCCTACTCGTTCCTCTCCTCCCCTTTTTCTCCTCCTCCTCCCTCTCCTCTTCCCTCTCCTCCTCCCTATCCTCCTCGTTCTCCCTCTCCTCTTACCCCTTTTTCTCCCAGTTCTTCTCCTACTCCCACTCATACCTCTCCTCCTTCTCCTCCTCCTCCTCCCTCTCACTTTTCCTCCTCCTCCCTCCTCTCCTTATCCTCCTACTCCTTATCCTCCCCCTGTTCCTCCCACTCCTCCCTCTCCTCCTCCTCCTCCTCTTCCCTCCTCTCCTTATCCTCCTACTCCTTCTCCTCCTCCTTATCCTCCCACTCCTCCCTCTCCTCCCCCATTTTCTCCCATTCCTCCTTCTCCTCCATCTCCTATTCCTCTTCCCACTCCTCCTCCTCTTTCTCCTTCTCCTCCTCTTCCTCCTCCTTTTCCTCTCACTCTTCCCTCTTCTCCCCATTTCCTCCCACTCTTCCCTCTCCTCCTTCTTCTATTACTCCTTCCACTCCTCCCTCCTCCTCCTCCTCCTCCTCCTCCCACTCCACCTCCTACTATATTCCAATCCTACAAACCCTTGTACCATCACTGAAACCATTTGTGTCGACTTTATTTTTATTTGCCTCTGACGACGACTTCGCAGATTCCTCCTCCTCTTCCTCCTCCTCTTCCTCCTCCTGTTCCTCCTCCTCCTCCTCCTCTTCTTCTTCCTCTTCCTCCTCATTTTCCTTATCCTTCTCATCTTGCAGCTCATCCTGCTGTCCAGTAAGTACCTCTCCTCCTCCTCTTCCTCCTCCTCCTCCTTCTCCTTCTCCTCCTTTTTCTCCTCCTCCTCTTCATCCTCATCTTCCTTATCCTTATCCCCATCCTGCATCTATTCCTGTTGACCAATAAGTACCAGGGTTGCCAACTGTACACGCCAAATCGATTCTGTAAAAGTACCAACCTCTGGACGTTTAATTAAAGTTGACAACCTCTGACTTTCTGTCACATTTCCAGGCCTACCAACCTCCTACTCTTAGCCCTTGTGACAGTTCTGCCAGCTCCCAGGGCTGCCAATCCCCCGCGACAACAGGGGCTTTGTCGGGGTACTTCAGAAGTAAATGTCGCAAATGGAGGCTATATGGCCTGGATC
>NC_134815.1:6044484-6046734 GCF_046742065.1 Oratosquilla oratoria | reverse complement strand
AATTTCGAGAAGACGTTCCCGTCCTCAGAAACTCCTCCCGTTTCTTCGAAATGGCGTTCTCCTTCGCCGAAGTCGCGTCTCGCCCCTCGAAGGTCCTCCTCCTTCCCAACTTGGTTTTTCGGTCCCTTTTGGGATCTGCTTCTGGCCCCGGCGTCGGCCATGTATAACCTCCCCCACGCAGGGAACGGAGCAGGAGGAATGGTTCTTCCTCTTGATTCCTTTATGCTGAGTTTAATTCCGACGACCTTTGTCATGCCTTGTTTCCAATTTCCCGCTGTTTCACAACAGAGGTCTATTTTATATATTTGTGTAATTTTATCTAGCTTTTATTTTTCCCAAACTGGGGTAACCTCGTATATATATATAATAGTTAATATAGAATATATATATATATGTATATATATAATATATATATATATATATATATATATAGATGGTATACATATATATTGTTTATATACATGTGAAGGATGAATGTGGGGTTTTTGTGGACCGTGTATATATATGTATATATATATACAACGAATATATATATATATATATATATATACTATATATATATATATATATACATATATACATATTTACAGAAAGCAGAAAGAGAGAGGGAACAATTTTCCTCGGTCTTTACGGTGTAAACTCAAACTATATGATAAATGTAAAAATAGATAAGTAGATGAATAGATCGATAGATAGATAGAGAAATAAATGAATTAGAAAAATTAGATGAATAAATAGGTAAATAGATAAGTAAAGTAGATAAATAAATAGATAATAAATAAATTAGATAAACAAATAAATAAACAAATAATTAAACTAATAAATGAATAAATAGATAAATAAATGAATGAATAAAAGAACAAATGTATAATCAAATTGAATAAAATTAGACAATAAATGGCAAGCCACTACACTGCCACAGACTGTGAACTCCGACAACTTCTCTTCATTTGACCTTCCCCCTCCCCTCCTCCTCCTCCTCCTCCTCCTCCTCCTCCTCCTCCTTCCCACTCCTCCTCCTCCTCCTCCCACTCCTCCTCCTACCTCCTTCTTCCTCCTCCTCCTCCTCCTCCTCCTTCCCACTCCTCCTCCTCCTCCTCCTTCCCACTCCTCCTCCTCCTCCTCCTCCTCCCACTCCTCCTCCCTCACCTCATCCTCCTCCCTCTCTTCCTCCTCCTCTTCCTCCCCTCCTCCTCCTCTTCCTCCCATTCCTACTCCCCGTCTTCTTCCCACTCCTTTTCCTCCTATTCCTCCTCTTCCTCCTCCTACTTCTCATTCTCCTACTCCTCCCCCTTTTGCTCCTACTCGTTCCTCTCCTCCCCTTTTTCTCCTCCTCCTCCCTCTCCTCTTCCCTCTCCTCCTCCCTCTCCACCTCGTTCTCCCTCTCCTCTTACCCCTTTTTCTCCCACTTCTTCTCCTACTCCCACTTATACCCCTCCTCCTTCTCCTCCTCCTCCACCTCCCTATCCTCCTCCTCCCTCTCACTTTTCCTCCTCCTCCTCCTCTTCCCTCCTCTCCTTATCCTCCTACTCCTTCTCCTCCCCCTGTTCCTCCCACTCCTCCCTCTCCTCCTCCCTCTTCCTCCTCCTCCTCCTCTTCCCTCCTCTCCTTATCCCCCTACTCCTTCTCCTCCTTATCCTCCCTCTCCTCCCCATTTTCTCCCATTCCTCCTTCTCCTCCATCTCCTATTCCTCTTCTCACTCCTCCTCCTCTTTCTCATCCTCTTCTTCCTCCTTTTCCTCTCACTCTTTTCTCTTCTCCCCATTTCCTCCCACTCTTCCCTCTCCTCCTTCTTCTATTACTCCTTCCACTCCTCCCTCTCCTCCTCCTCCTCCTCCTCCTCCCACTCCACCTCCTACTATATTCCAATCCTACAAACCCTTGTACCATCACTGAAACCATTTGTGTCGACTTTATTTTTATTTGCCTCTGACGACGACTTCGCAGATTCCTCCTCCTCTTCCTCTTCCTCCTCCTCCTCCTTCCTCTCCTCCTTCCTCTTCATCCTCATTTTCCTTATCCTTCTCCTCATCTTGCAGCTCATCCTGCTGTCCAGTAAGTACCTCTCCTCCTCCTCCTCTTCCTCCTTCTCCTCCTTTTTCTCCTCCTCCTCTTCATCCTCATCTTCCTTATCCTTATCCTCATCCTGCATCTATTCCTGTTGACCAATAAGTACCAGGGTTGCCAACTGTACACGCCAAATCGATTCTGTAAAAGTACCAACCTCTGGACGTTTAATTAAAGTTGACA
>NC_134815.1:6029484-6031984 GCF_046742065.1 Oratosquilla oratoria | reverse complement strand
AGTCGCTCTATGCTCTCTGAAAAAGGACATAGACCGTCCTATTGCTTCTTTTACCATTCCTTTCATTTGTCATTTTCATATTATTTCACCCTCTCCTTTCCCTAGTACATTATCTTTCTTCATTGCTGTCATCACACCTCCAAATTGTTTTTCTTTCAACAGAGTTCCACGGTTTTTTCGTTTTTGTCCAGTGTCATGAATCAACATTGTGTGTGTATGTGTCTGTGTGTGTGTGTGTGTGTGTGTGTGTGTGTGTGTGTGTGTGTGTGTGTGTGTGTGTGTGTGTGTGTGTGTGTGTGTGTGTGTGTGTGTGTGTGTGTGTGTGTGTGTGTGTGTGTGTGTGTGTGTGTGTGTGTGTGTGTGTATGTGTGTGTGTGTGTCTATTTGTGTACAGTGTGTATGTGTGTGCACGTCTAATGCACTTGAAGATATTTCATGCATTGCATAATTCCATCATAAATCTCTATTATCTTATCCTGTGATATATGTTACAAAAATCGATAGAGTAAGAAATGTGGAGGTGAGATAGGTAGGGTAGAACAGAGAGTGTTGAGGATATAGGACACCAAATCAGATCAGGGGAAGGCGCCCGGATACTACAGGAAGCTCTTAACAAATTGTTCGCATGGTTGGTGAAATAGCAAATGGACTTCAATATCTCAAAGTGCAGTGTGTTAAACGTAGGGTTACACAACTCAGGAAGCAGATGCAGCTTAGATAACAACTTTTTAGAGAAAAATGAGTGCGAAGGATACTTGGAAGTGCTAGTGAGTCCTGACCTTAAGTCCAGGAAACAGTGCAATAACCCCAGTAGTAGAGCTAAGGATTAGGTTTCATTGCTAGGACGGTTACGAATAAAAGAGTAAAGGTAGTTACCAAACTCTATCTGGTGTTGGTTAAAACCATCCTTGACTATGCGGTACAGTTTTGGTCTCCGTCTTATAGAATGGACATCAGTTCACTAGAATCAGTACAGAGGAGAATGGCCAAAATGATACATGGGCTCAGAAATTTACTTTACATGGACAGTCTTAAACACTTTAATTTACACTCTCTGGAAAGACGCAGAGTCCGGGGTGATCTAACAGAGGTGTTCAAGTGGGTCAAGGGCTTTAACAAGGATGATACAGACATGGTCATCATATTATGACAACTGGGCAGGACTCGCAGTAATGGACTCAAATTGGACAAATTTATGTTTAAGAAGGAAATAGGCAAGAATTGGTTCACCAGTGGAGTGGTCAACGAATGGAATAGACTTAGTAACCAATTAGTGAGCGCTGAAATTATCGTTTGTTTTAAGAGAAGGTTAGATAACTTTTCGGATGGGGATGATAGGTGGTAATGGACATGGAACTCCCTAGTGTAGTCCTTATGGTCTCTTGCAGTCTACTTCATTCTTATCTTCTTATGTACTTTAAAAAAAATGAACGGAGGAAATCTAGCAAACAGATTGGGAAGAAGTGTATGGAATGAGCTTGAGATGACCAAGAATACGATGATTGGATGAGGCGAAACGGACTTTGGATGCAAGAGGAATATCTGTCGAGCAAGAAAGAGAGAAATCAACCAATATGAGTAAATCCAGAGGGCTTGTGAGTGGATGAAGGTATGACTCAGTCTAGGAGGATTGTTCTCATAATCTTTTGAGTGGATGAGAAAGGGGGGTTTTCCATAGGATGAAGAGGTGGGGATAAACCAGCCACACCAGTCGGGTCCTTCTGTGGAGGAACTTTGCCTCGCTGCATTGCTTTTGACCCGAGTAGTGTGGCGGGAGACAGAGGTGACCCTTTATATCCCAGATGCTTAGTTGTGAAAGGTAGTTTAGTGGACGTTATTTGTTTCTGATGAAGATGTTTTGACTCGTACATTCCTCTCGTGATTTTTTTAACCATAATCTTGTACTGTCATTCTCATAAGAAGATAAGAATGAATGAGACTGCAAGAGACCATAAGGCCTACACTATGGAGTTCCATGTCCATTACCACCTGTCATCCAATTCTTTGACCACTATTGGTAAACCAGTTCTTGCCTATTTCCTTTTCGAAACTAAACTTGTCCAGTTTAAATCCATTACTGTGAGTCCTACCCTGTTGTCTTAATATGATGACCTTGTTTGCGTTACCCTTGTTAGGGCCTTTGATCCACATGAACACTTCTATTATATCACCCCGAACTCTGCATCTTTCCAGAGAATGTAGGTTAAGTTGCCTAAGCCTGTACTCGTAAGGTAAATTTATGAAGCCATTTCTCTTCTCATTGAATGTGGTAATTTTTCTCTTGATATTCAAAAGATGTGATTCTTTATAGTATCTATTCATTTCTTCGAGAGAAAATTTTATAAATGCTTTGATTACTTATTGGCTCCATTCTGGTCTTCTTAACCCTGGAAGCGTTTTTTTAATCTGAATAAAATCACATAGCTACAACAACAAAATCTATGCAAGTTTGAATGTCACTGTTTAACTCTTTCAAGCCCTTAAGACAGTGTTTCATAAG
>NC_134815.1:6006984-6009484 GCF_046742065.1 Oratosquilla oratoria | reverse complement strand
GAAAGACAGTCCAAACATGTTTTCTGTTAGTTCTGGATGTTTGTTCTATCATGCAAAGCTAACAATTGCCCCGTTTCGCTTTTCTAAAACGACAAAATATTAAGTCAAGAGGTCGACTTCACGTAATGGCTGTGACATTGAATTGACACTCTTGTCAATCACATTTCTTTGAGCTGGACATACATAGATGTATGTATTGCCTAGCCCACCCACCCACCCCCCTCTCTCTCTCTCTCTCTCTCTCTCTCTCTCTCTCTCTCTCTCTCTCTCTCTCTCTCTCTCTCTCTCTCTCTCTCTCTCTCTCTCTCTCTCTCTCTCTCTCTCTCTCTCTCTCTTTCTCTTTCTGTCTCTCGCTCTTTCTCTCCCTTTCTCTATCTCTCTATCTCTCTCTCTTTCTCTCTATCTATCAATCTATCTATATATCTATCTTTATCTCTCTCTCTCTCTCTCTCTTTCCCTCTTTCTATATATATCTCTGTCTACCTACCTATCTTTCTATCTATATATTTATCTATCTAGATATCTATCATACAATCTGCCTATTTGTTTCCGTAAAACTAGGGTTCACCAACTTAAACCCAATACATTTCATGCAACCAATGCTCTAAGAAGCTATATTGACGCCCCTACGGACCAGACCTACGCAGCATTATTGTAGAATTGGAGACACATCTCTTTATCACTCCTCTGGCTGGACCTCCTCTTGAGCGCGGTTTTGCCCCCAAGGATATAAGCGCCGGTTCTCGTCGGCAAAATGCCCTTAAACGCGTTTTAAAATTAGGGATGAAAGATCAACCATTCCCGCTACAAACTACTTTTTTTTTTTTTTTTTTTTTTTTTTTTTACCCGCTATGTGAGGCATGCGAGCCTTTGGCAAAATTTGATGATGTAAGACTATATGAATATTATATATATATATATATATATATATATATATATATATATATATATTGTGTATTTAACATATATATATATATATATATATATGTGTGTGTGTGTGTGTGTGTGTGTGTGTGTGTGTGTGTGTGTGTGTGTGTGTGTGTGTGTGTGTGTGTGTGTGTGTGTGTGTGTGTTTGTTTGTGTGTCATATGTCAAAGACATATATCCACTCCCACCCATTCCATCTCCACATACTCCACATACTCCACTCCCATTCACTACCCCCTCCCTATCTCTTTTCTTGGCTCCTCCTGGATGACGGGTCATCCCTGCATCTCACCCGCTGTCATATATATACATATATATATATATATATATATATATATATATATATATATATATATATATATATATATATATTAGTCTTTGTTGATGGCTCACTAATATCAGACTCACTAATAGATCACAATATAGTACTCTCCAAAAGTTTTCAAGATTTTATAACTACCTAAATGATTCACTAATTTACTGTGATGCTCACAGTAACTCAGGATGTTCCTATAATCATCACAGCCTCCATCTGTCCACGGCTGATTAGCTTTTGGTTAAAACAACAAACTTGGTAGAATTTTTCTGTGTGACGGTAATTACACAAAAACAATCAGTCTGTTCGTACCATTTTATCTGGAATGTTCGATTTCCAGTTTTAGTTTCCATTGAATGAGTCGGGCTGCCTGCTTGAAGAATTTAACGTTTTTCCGCAATATTTCTAGCCAAAATGGCTTATTCCTCATATCTAAAACTATGTCTCTCTCCATATCTAAGGTAAAAATAACGCAACACTGCATATCACAACAGCAATTACGTAACGACACTGGAACGCATAACAGACATTGGTGAATTGGCTGTCGCATGACAAGAGATGCCAGTTAGTTATTTTAAACCTACCAGGCTCGTTTGTATTAGCCCGAATGACAAGAACTTTTTTTGTTTCTTTAAGAATTCTGTAGAACGGATACCTTTGATAGATTGAAACTTAAATCCTAATATTTATAGGTATATATTGTTTCAAGAAAACACCGAATTTGAATTAATTTTAATTCTTAAGATTCGGGCTTTAGTTTTTTACAACTCGAGCTGCAATTTCTGAGCGCGTTTGAACGATGTCGAGAGGTCGTCTGCCACAAATGATATTTTTTGACACAGGGCACCTCTAAGACGACAACCAGACGTTGAACGAAAGTATATGAACTACGACTAGGCATGGCAAGAGGTTTTAATACCGGCCCTGGGGAACAGATGTCCTATCTCACCGTATGTCTACATTTGAGCTTATCTTTCTAACCAGTCTCCTGTTAAGCATTAAAGCTTGTCAGTCGTTCTGCCTCATGTAGTCCCTCCATCTGATCTTGTCTTCATATAGATACTGGACCAGTTGAGCACGGACAAAAATTCACCGGACAGAGAATATAGGGCTGAGTTGACAACTGTGAATTTCTGTCCGTACCCAGCTGAAGACACACGGGTAAAATAGGACATCTGCTCACCAGATCCAGTATTAGAATCTCATTCAGCACGGGACCAAAAATAGGAGAAATTGTTAAAAATAAAAAAACAAAAT
>NC_134815.1:6001984-6004484 GCF_046742065.1 Oratosquilla oratoria | reverse complement strand
CAGGCGGTAACGCGCCCAACTCTGCTAGTTTTACCACTTTATTCCGGTTTAGGAGGAAAAAAAGTGTCGTGAATAATTTTCAGACTTGTGTCAGAAAAATAGATAACACTAACCCACTACACGTTTTATTTCTGTAATCAGAGCATGTCCTTCCCTGTGTTTATATTCATTAACTTACCCTTATCTATGTCTAATTTCTCCGTACACGCATATGTCCGATTTTTTTTTCACAAATACATTTTTGTATTATTCCGCTGCTTCCTATCAGCACCATATCATCCACGTGTTATATATTATTCATAGTTCACCTTTCCCGTCCTTCCTGTATTCTCTCTCTTCCAATTTCTTATTTATTACTTTTGTTGTCTCACTGTTTTGTTGAGCAACATATACTTTCTCAGACACATCTCCATATTGAACTACTCAGTTTCCGAAATATTATTCTGTTCACTTTCCCCATCCTTCCTGCATTTTCTCTCTTTTAATTTCTCATTTATTGATTTAGTTATTTTTTTCACATTTTTGTTGAAGAGCCAAGGAGGCATCACACATCCTTTCCCAGACACATCTCCATATTAAACCACTCAGTCATCGTTCCCTATTCTTTAACACGTTCATAAATTATCTTCAATGTCTTCAGTATCTTCTCCTACCCCCAATATATCTAAAACACTTCCCACAATGCGTTTCTTTCTTTTTTTCTAGATTTGTCAACATTATTTTTACATCTCTCCCTCTTCCCTTAGCGTCGCAATTATCTAATTTATTATGAAAACCTCATCCATATATCCTCCATTTTCTCCCATACACTTCGTCTATATCTCTTGTTTTCTCTGTCTTTATTTATCCTTACGTTTTACCCAGAAAGTTGAACAGGATCATGCCAGTGTCATTTTCCCATTTCGACATACCTCCCTTCAGTATCTTCCTTCAATTTGCAGATAAGAACTATGCACGCTTTCTTTCGGTCATTCGGAACACTTCTCTTCCTCATGAAAGTGGCAGTTGCCGACAAGACTGACGAATTAAACACTATATGAGGACGGAGCCTTTATTTGTACGACGTTTCGCTTATTACAGCTTTTTCAAGCACAGGTTGAGATACATATGCTTATTCAATCTCAAGCATATGTATCTCAGTCTGTACTTGAAAAAGCTGTAATAAGCGAAACGTCGTACAAATAAAGGCTCCGTCCTCATATGGTGTTTAACTCGTCACTTCTCTTCCTATTCATTTCTCTCCCTCCTATTTTTTTCTAATATTGTTTGTAGTTATTCATTCATGATTTTTTTTCTTCTTCCATTAACATATTCCGATAATTTACGTCAACTTTTGATTTGTATTTTTTTTATTATCAAACATATACTCCGCTTTCTTAACATACTTTATTCCCGTCTCCATTTTTGCATTTTTTTTTCTTTTCCTCTTCATCTCCTTCTCTTCCTCCTATTACCACATTTAATGTCAATTTCACTTTTTCCATAACGACTCTTTTTATTTATTTTTTTTTCTTAGTGTCACTAACGCCGTCTATCAGAAGGCTAGAACGGTGTCCCTGAAGTAATTATCACACTAGGTTATTTTACCTTCGATATCCTACCTCCAACCTCCATTTGAATAACTAAAATATGACTTCACTTACACAAATCTAGACTTCTCTAAAAACATTTCAATAGTATTCCTAACATTCTTATAGGTTTACAACCTCTTAGATCATCATTCAGCTTTGCTATATATGACTGAAGGATAATTTGATATTTGGAGATTTGAAAATTTAAATATTGTAACCGAAGTCGTTTTTACTCAAACGAACTCCCAACTGTCGACGCTGGCGAAACCCGTGGAAGCCGAGTGTGATAACTTATCTACAGAGGCCTTTGTAGCGGGGAATTGAATTATTCATGCCCTTGGTTCAACTCGCTGGTGGCAGGGTTTGAACTGCCGTCATCTCGACCTACGCCGCGAGTAGCGCCGCTCTAACCCGCTCAGTCAGCTTTTAAAGTGATAATTCTATGATGCCAATCCTTCCTTGTACATGGCAACAGTATTCCCCTTTATTCCTAATCCCTTTCTTAACCTTTCCAATCATTTCTCCTCTGAACCAGCATGTTTCTCTCTAATCCTCATGACTTTTGACGCATTTTCTTCCTCACCCTTTCCTCAACCTTCCTTTTTAACTCGTACATTTTATCTTTTTTTTTTAATATTCCTTGTCTACCTCTCAGTATTTTCTGTATGCCCCGTTTTCTTTTCCTTACCGAATTCTCACACTTTGTGTCGTCATTTCATATTTACTTTTCTCCCGTGCGCACGTCTTCCGCAAATTTCATGATCCGTTATTCTTTTCCGACTCTTATCATATGGAATAATTGCAATGGAGATTGACGTGACGGCAGTTCGAATCCTGCCCCAAGCGAGTTGGACCAAGAGTGTGGTTCAATAGATTCCATGCTACAAGGTCAGGGGCACCGTCCTAGCCTCCTGATTGGGGGGAGCTCG
>NC_134815.1:5986984-5996984 GCF_046742065.1 Oratosquilla oratoria | reverse complement strand
CTTTTAGTTATTTGTTCTGATGAGAACATTCTGGACATGTACGCATCACCTTCCTCTCAGAATCCCTCCAGTCCTTCCTTCTCTGGTGTTTCTTTAATAACATCCTCTCTAATGACTCTCCTCTAGCATCGCTACTTGAGGCAGAGGTCGAAGTGACCTCAGTTCGAACCCCACCGCCAGCGAGTTGGACCAAGGACATAGTTTATCAAATTCCATGCAACAAAGCTTTCTATCAGGGACACCGTCCTAGCCTCCTGAGAGAGGGAATTTCGCGACGTTAAACCGGATCATTAGTGATTCCACTTACTCCTATTCTGTAATACTTAGAATATTGATCCTCTGTAGCTGTGGTATCCTCATCTTGTGGTCCGTAGACCACCTTGTGGGCCACAATGTCACAAATGGAACCCCAAACCGAAGCCTAGTTGGTGTTACTAGATTCTTTGAGATTTTATCCAACTTTGAAGGGGTCTCGAGGACCACAAAGAACAGCAACACATAAAGTATGGGGTACATGAAAAAACTTTAGTCACCGCTAAAGACCCCTGTCCATTGACATTGAAACACCATTCTTCCGGAACGTTTCTTTATGTTATTTATTTTTCAAGGCCGCGTCACATTTAGCCGAATGCATTCCCACATTCCGCCGCACACACACAAAAGCCGGACACCGGCAATCAGTTCGTGCGGCGAGTTCGCCCGAATTACTTTTGGGGTATCATTCGCGGACACGCGCGCATTTCGACCGATTCGCTTTTCGACGAAATTTTGGAGTCAGTCCTGCCGTTATGATGCTACACCATACTTGTGTTTAGTACGTGTTTAATATGTACCCTTGGCAGTGACCTGACATGTGGCGTGCCCTCGACAGTGACCTGACATGTGGCGTTCGTCTAGCGCTCGTCTATGCAGGAGCATTCATCGGCACCGAATTGTATTTCCAGTTCCGTCTATACCTGGCATGTTTCCTTCCTTTAGTATATTCTACCTTGCGACCTTTGATAATGATGATTCGTTTGAACGTCGCGAATTACCCCAATCAGGAGTCTAGGACGGTTATCTTTACAGAGGATTTTGGAGCGCGGAATTTAATGAACCATGCCCTTGGTCTAACTCGCTGATGGCAGGGTTTGAACTACCGTCATCTCGACCTCCGCCGCAAGTAGCGACGCTCTAACCTGTTCGGTCGGCGGTCTAGTATCTGTTATTCAGTGGACGTTCTTTGTTTCTTTCATTCCAGGATGATTATTAACTTTTTCATTCTAAAGAAGCTAAATACGTCTTCCATGACTTCCTCTGTATCACCATTTTCCCTTTCAAAACTAAATGAATAAATAAAAGTAATAGTAATAATGATAATAATAATTCTCCCCAAAGAATTTTTTTCATTTTTCCTCCAACTATTCGCTGGTCTGACTTCGTTTTCGTCATCGTCACCTCTTTATTTATCTTATTTTATTTTACTTTATTTACTTATTTACTTTTTTGTACAAATTTTAGCCATCTTATCGTGACCTGCATTTCCCTTGTGCTGTTCACTTCCTACTGAGCATTGGCCATATCCAACCGCAACACCAATCGTCTTCCCTACCTTTGCTATCCCCAATCTTTTTGTGCCACGTTCCTCTTCTGCACTCTATGACTTTATGGACTTTCTATACTCATTCTCTAAGGTTTCTCAGCTCCCGATATATGTGTATATATATATATATATATATATATATATATATATATATATATATATATATATATATATATATGTATATATATATATATATATATATATATATATATATATATATATATATATAATATATATAATATATTCAATATGTATGAAGATATGGAGTCTGGGATTAATGTCGAGGGGGGAAGAGTAAGCAACCAGACTCAGTGTGGGCAAGAAACCTTTCTAACTGAGTCTGGTGTTTACGCTTCACCCTTCTACATATATATATATATATATATATATATATATATATATATATATATATGTATATATATATATATATATATATATATATATATATATATATATACATATATATACATATATAAAAGTGTGTGTGTGTGCATGTGAGTATATGTGTGACAAGAAGTGAGATGACCCTAGTGAGTAACAAAACAATTTGCTCATGAAGAAGCCATTCGAAAACATTGTCTACAACTCAGCAAATAACAGTTGGAGTGAATGAGTGAGTGAGGGAGGGAGGGAGGGAAGGAGGGATAGAAGGAGGGGAGGGGATAGACCTTAGTTGATTACATTCAATCTGCGGCAACCAGGATAGATGGTATTAATCTACGTGCTCATAAACTTAATCGAAATTAATCTAACCTACATCTGAACAAAATCCCAGTTACAATATACGAGATAACGATCATTCTTATAAGTTGATGTATTGCGTAACGAAGCATATGAGTAATTACAAAATGACTTACAATAAATTAATCTAATATATGATGTAGGATGGGATGACGTAATATGCTGTTTGTTTGTACATATCTAGAACAGCTGCAATATGAAGATTGAAGTCGTATATTAGTGTCTAAGGAACACATTCTAGATAAGCTGTTATTAGTGGCTCCTTTATCCACCCAATCAATTATTGTTCTTCGTTCCTCGTCTATTAAGATATAAAGTACTTCGTTTTTGTCTTGATGTAAGGACACGCTTGTCCTGATAATATATGCACATATGAATATTTATATTTATACATATATGAATATATATAATATATATATATATATATATATGATATATATTATATATATTATATATAATATATATATATATATATACACACGCACATATACACGCACACATATACACACTCACAACCATCCACACAGACACATGCATAGACACATGCACACACCTATGCAGGCATGTAAACACGCGCACGCATGCACACACATATACACACAGACATATGCATAGATACATACACACACACACACACACACACACATATGTATATATATATATATATATATATATAAATATATATATATATATATATGTACATATATATTTGTGCATGTGCACATTTATATGAATATAAATATTCATTTATACATGTGTATATATCTCTATATAATAAACTTTCAGCATTTCTGCTTAACCTGGCGCATCATAACGCTATAGTCGGCCGACCCGATGGTCAGGGCAGTTCCTGAAGAAAAACCACATAAAAAAGACAAGTAAATAAAATAAAATAAAATAAAAATAAAAATAATTCAGATATGTCACCTACCGTACACTTCCTCGAGGGCCACCACTGCCAGGAGAAGGACGACTACGAAATGTCGGCCTCGAGACATCTTGAGTAGCAAGCGTTCAACGAAATCCAACTGGTCTCCGGGGGACACTACCTTCTCCGAACTCAGACTCTCCTGAATACTTTCAGTTCGTTCTTCGTCTCTTGGTGGTGGTCCTTCCCGTTCTTCTGGCGTGTGTGCGTGTGTGTGCGTGTGTGAGTGTGTGTGTAGGTGTGTATGTAATCCCGCTGAGGGTCGACGGGAGCTAGTGAGCGGCTTGGGAGAAGGAGGAAGAGCAGATGTTACCGTTTTGAGCCAAGGAACCGTTGTGCGGACGCCGAGTTCGGGACAGCGTATAAGTTCGCCACGAGCGATCCACCTCGCGCACCTCCACTGACATACACACACACACCTGCCCTCCTCCTCCTCCTCCTCCTCCTCCCACTCCTCCTCCTCCTCCTCCTCCTCCTCCTCCTCCTCCTCCTCCCCTCCTCCTCCTCCTCTTACTTCTCCTCCTTCCCTTCCTCCATGTCCTCCTTCTTCCCTTCCTCCACGTCCTCCTCCTTCTCCTCCTTCTCCTTTTCCTCTTCCTCCTCATTCTCCTTCTCCTTCGCCTCTTACTTCTCCTTCTCCCCTCCTCCTCCTCCTCCTCCCCTCCTCCTCCTCCTCCTCCTCTCCTTCCCTTCCTCCACGTCCTCCTCCTTCTCCTCCTTCCCTCTCCTCTTCCTCCTCCTTCTCCTTCTCCTCCTCCTCCTCCTTCTCCTCCTCCCTTCTCCTCCTCCTACTTCTCCTCCTCCTTCCCCTTCCTCCATGTCCTCCTTCTTCCCTTCCTCCACGTCCTCCTCCTTCTCCTTCTTTTCCTTCTCCTCTTCCTCCTCATTCTCCTTCTCCTCCTCCTCCTCCTCCTCCTCTTACTTCTCCTACTCTCACTTCTCCTTCCCCCCTCCCTCTCCTCTTCCTCCTTCTCCTTCTCCTCTTCCTCCTCATTCTCCTTCTCCTCCACCTCCTCCTCCTACTTTTCCCCCTTCCTCTCCTTTTTCCCTCTCCTTCTCCCCCTCCTTCTCCCCTCTTCCTCCTCCTCCTCCTTTCCTCCCTCCCTCTCCTCTTCCTTCTCCTCCTTCTCCGTCTCCTCTTCCTCTTCCTCCTCCTTCTACTATTCCTCCTCCTCCTCCTCCTCCTCTCACTTCTCTCCTTCCCTTCTCTCTCCTCTTCCTACTCCTTCTCCTCCTTCTTCTTTTCCTCTTCCTCCTCATTCTCCTTCTCCTTGAGGACGAACGGTCTCCACTTGAATGTGGCCGGAGCAGCAAGGTTAGGTAGGCTGCTCAACAACAACCTGACCGACATCAGAAGAAAAAACTCATCAGCGGAGCCCCCATCAACATCCCCGTAATAGAGCAAAACAGAAAAGTGTCAGATATCAATCTATGTTACGTTAATGCTCGCAGCATACGAAACAAGTTCGAAGATCTAGAGATTCTCGGAGCGACAGGCAACTATCACGTGATAGGAGTAACAGAGACATGGTTGGACACATCAAGTCGAGACTTTATAGCGGAATACTGTTTGTCAGGCTACACAATTTTCAGCTGCGAAAGAGAAAATAGAATAGGTGGTGGAGTAATCTTGTATGTCCATAACTCCCTCCAACCATCATTGTTAAAAACAGAAACAGTAACAAATGTTGATATATTGTTTGTTGAAATAAGAACCAATTGCAGTAAATCTAAAGTAATAATTGGACTTGTTTATAGACCACCAGGCCAGCTACTAGTAAATGACGAAAAATTATTCGATCTAATCGTAGAAACTAACCAACGCTGCGAGACAGTCATCATGGGAGACTTTAACTTACCGGTGAAGAGATGGGGTGAAGATTTGAGTTCGCATACAGGACGAGACTTGTATAGTAACTTACTGGAAAGTGGCCTCCACCAAGGCGTAAACAGCCCTACCCGAGGAGATAACATCCTTGACCTAATATTCTCTACAACAGAAAATCTTGTAAACCAAGTAAATATAGGCCCATTATTCAGCACTAGTGATCATCGTACCATCACATTCAAAATTAAAATGGAAGCCAATTTATCTAAGACCAGCAAAGAAAAAGTACCCGACTTCCGTAGAGCTAATTTCAATAGACTTCGATCATTACTAGAAAACTTAGACTGGAGTACAACTTCGAACGAGACTGATATTGATAAAGCGTGGGAAAACTTTACAACTGAGCTAAACAATGCTATAAATCTCTGTTCCTAATCGTGAGAGACGCACGGCAATAAATAAACCAAAGTGGTGGAATGGGGAAATTAGTAACAACCTCTCTCTTAAAAAGTGTGCGTACAAAAAAGTATTCATCAACTGAAAGCCAAGATGATAAACTAACACTAGACAGAATTCGCCGCGAAACAAAAACACTGATAAAGCGTAGTAAGAAAGATCTTGAAGAATATATTGCTGAGGCAAGCAAGTCGAACCCTAAAGAATTCTATAGTTATGCGAATAAGAAGAAAACGCTCACCTGCGGCATTGGACCATTAAATGACGATGAAGGAAAACATACGGATGATGAAAATGAGATGGCCTCAATCCTTAAAAAAAATTTTGCATCCGTCTTCACAGACGAAGATTGCTCAGTGTATCAGCCACCAGAACATAAAATGTGCCAAAACGTTTTAAATCAACTCATAATTACAGAAAGGGATGTCGTACAAGTGATTGATAAGCTCAAAATGAATAAAGCCCCGGGACCTGACAAAATTTCACCTAGAATTCTGCAAGAAGTCAAAAATCAAATCGGTAAACCCTTGTGCATCCTCTTCAACAGATCATTAGCACTCGGTAAAGTCCCATCAGATTGGAAATGTGCTAACGTAACACCAATATTCAAGAAAGGGGACAAATCACAACCAGGCAACTACAGACCGATTAGCCTAACTTCGATTGTGTGCAAACTGCTAGAGACAATTATCCGTGACAGCGTAGTAAATTTTTTAGAAGAAAATAAGATTATGAAAGATTCACAACATGGCTTCCGAAGCAAACGCTCATGTCTAACTAATCTCCTTGACTTTTTTCATGACGTCTTTAACAAATACGAGGAATGTAGATCTGTTGATATAATCTATCTAGATTTTCAGAAGGCATTCGATAAAGTCCCCCACAGACGATTGCTCGACAAATTAAAAATGCACAGCATTTCTGGTAATATCCTAAACTGGAATATAGATTGGCTCTCAGAGCGGAAACAGAGGTCGTAATTAACGGGGCATCATCTAGCTGGCTCGACGTTAAAAGTGGCGTACCGCAAGGATCAGTTTTGGGACCCGTCTTGTTCTTAATATATATAAATGATCTAGATGACGGCCTCCTCTGCAAAGTATCAAAATTTGCTGATGACACAAAAATTGCCGGTAAAGTAATAACCACCAAAGAGAAAGAAACTCTACAATCCGATCTAGATAAATTATCAAGTTGGGCTAGCAAGTGGCAAATGAAATTTAACGTTAACAAATGTAAAGTTATGCACATTGGAGGTAACAATGATCACATCCAATACCAAATGAATGGCGAAATACTGGATTCAGTAACTAAAGAAAAATATCTAGGAGTTTTAATATCAAATGATTTGAAGCCAAGTCAACATTGCTCAGAAGTTGTTAAAACAGCAAACAAATTAGTTGGCTTCATCGGAAGAATCTTCGAAAATAAATCAGAAAAAATATTGCTAAACCTCTATAACTCCTTGGTTCGTCCCCATCTCGAATACTGTGTACAATTTTGGTCCCCATACTACCAGAAAGATATTAACAAACTAGAAAGAGTACAACGGAGAGTGACCAAAATGATACCAAGGCTGAGAAATCTGCCGCATGAAGAAAGACTAAAAAATCTAAACTTATTCTCCCTCTCAAAAAGAAGAATGCGAGGAGATTTGATTGAGGTTTTTAAAATGTTCAAAGGCTTTGACAACATTAATGTCAAAGATTACTTCTTATTAGACCAATCAAATACAAGAAGACGCCACGATTTCAAAGTAATTGGCAAAAGATTCTCTACGAACGAAAGTAAGCACTTCTTCTTTAACCGGGTTG
Source organism: Oratosquilla oratoria (assembly GCF_046742065.1). NCBI lineage: Eukaryota > Metazoa > Arthropoda > Malacostraca > Stomatopoda > Squillidae > Oratosquilla > Oratosquilla oratoria. The sequence goes on along the minus strand of NC_134815.1, from coordinate 5,989,635 downwards.
TTAACGTGTGGAATTCGTTACCTCCCACTGTCGTCGAAAGTAACACGATAACAACATTTAAAAATCGCTTAGACAAATACTTGGAATCTAATCCGCAGATAAAATATTATCCTTTGCAATAAAAGATATGACAATCAGACATTTAATCATAATTGGATTAATCGGATAGGATAGTGATAGCAGTAGTGTTAGTTCGAAAGTAACACGATAACAACATTTAAAAATCGCTTAGACAAATACTTGGAGTCTAATCCGCAGATAAAATATCATCCTTTGCAATAAAAGATATGACAACCAGACATTTAATCATAATTGGATTAATCGGATAGGATAGTGATAGCAGTAGTATTAGTTCATCTTCTATCGCCTAGTTGCCCTGTTTCCTTAACTGTAGTGTAGTTTAGTTAACACAAACAGCCTCGTTAGGGCCAGTAGGCCTGCTGTTGTTTGTTCTTCCTTTGTGTTCCTTTGTGTTCCTTCTACTCCTACTCCTCCTTCTCCCCCTCTCCTCCTCCTCCTCCTCCTCCTCCTCCTTTTCCTCCTCTTCCTCTTCCTTCTCGTCCTCTTACTCCTCCTCTTCCTTCTCCTCCACCTCTTACTTCTCCTTCCCCTCCTCCTCCTCCTCCTTTTCCTCTTCCTTCTCCTCTTCCTCCTCATCCTCATCCTCATCCTTCTCCTTCTTCTCTTCCTCCTCCTCCTCCTCCTCCTCCTCCTCTTACTTTTCCTCCTCCTCCTTTTCTCCCTCCTTCTCTTCCTCCCTCATCATCCTCATCCTCCTTCTCCTCCTCCTCTTCCTCCTTCTCCTCCGCCTCTTATTTCTCTTTCTCCCCTCCTCCTCCTACTCCTCCTCTTTCTCCCCTTATCCTCTTCCCCCTCCTTCTCCTCGTCTCCTCCTCCTCCTCTTACTTGTCCTTCTCTTCCTCCTCCTCCTCCTCTTCCTCCTCGTCCCCGTCCTCCTTCTCCTCCTCTTACTTCTCCTCCTCCTCTTTCTCCTCCTTCTCGTCCTCCTCCTCCTCTTCGTTCTCCTCCTTCTCCTCCTCTTATTTCTCCTCCTCTTCCTCCTCCCCCTCCTCCACATCCTCCTCCTCCTTCTCCTCCTCCTCCTCCTCGTACTCCTCCTCCTTCTCCTCCTCTTACTTCTCCTCTTTCTCGTTCTCCTTCTCCTTCTTCCCCTCTTCTTACTTCTCCTCCTCCTCCTCCTCCTCCCTCGTCCCTCCTCCACGTCCTCATCCTCCTTCTCCTCCTCTTCTTACTACTCCTCCCCTGCTCCTCCTCTTCCTCCTCCTCCTCCTCCTCCTCTTCCTCCTCTTACTCCTATTTCTCGTCCTTCTCCTCCTCCTCCTCCTCCTTCTCTTACTCCTTCACCTCTTCCTTCTCCTCCTCCTCCTTCTCCTGCTCTTCCTGCTCCTCCTCCTCCTCTCACTCCTCCTCCTCCTTCTCCTCCTCCTCCTCCTCCTCCTCCTCCTCCTCTTACTCCTATTTCTCGTCCTTCCCCTCCACCTCCTCTCATCCTCTTCCACCTCCTTCTCCTCGTCTTCCCCCTCTTACTCCTTCTCCTCTTCCTCCTCCTCCTCCTCTTCCTACTCCTCCTCCTCTTCTTACTTCTCCTCCTCCTCCTTCTCCCCCTTCTCCTTTTCATCTTCCTCCTCCTTCTCCTCCTCTTCCTCCTCCTCTTCCTCCTCTTCCTCCTCCATCTCTTCCTCCTCCTCCTTCTCTTACTCTTCCTCCTCCTTCTCCTCCTCTTCTTACTCCTCCTCCTCTTACTCCTCCTCCTCTTACTCCTCCTCCTTCTTCTCCCCTTCTCCTTATCCTCCTCTTTCTCCTCTTTCTCTTCGCCCTCCCCCTCCTCATTCTCTTCCTCCTCCTTATTCTCCTCCTTATCCTCTTTCACCTCACCCACCCTCCTCCTCCTCCTCCTCCTCTTCCTACTCCTTGTCCTCCTCCTCCTACTACTACTCCTACTTCTCCTCTTCCTCTTACTCTTCCTTCTCCTCTTCCTTTTCTTCCTCCTCCTCCTCCTCTTCTTCCTCCTTTTCCTCCTCTATGTCCTACTCCTTCTCCTCCTCTTCCTCCTCCTCCTCCTCCTCCTCCTCTTCCTCCTCCTCCTCCTCCTCCTCTTCCTCCTCTTACTTCTCTTCCTTCTCCCCGACCTCATCCTCATCCTTCTCCTTGTCCTCCTTCTCGTCCTCCTTTTCCTTCTCCTTATCCTTTCCTTTCTCCTCCTCCTCTTCCTCCTCCTCCTCCTCCTCCTCCTCCTCCACCTCCCACGCACGCAGAAACCCACGCAATTGTCTCCACAGTTCCTTACACTCCGTTTCTCTTCAGCAGACGTGAAAATAAGATTTCCAGCAGCGTCTACTCTACTCTACTCGAACTGGATCACAACCCTTCCACTCTCTTCTTAGAAGGAGGTTAGGACGGTGCCCCTCACAGAGGACTTTGTATCGTGGAATTTAATTATCCATGCCCTTGGTCCAACTCGCTGGCGGTAAGGGTCGAACTGCCGTCACCTCGACCTCCGCCACAAGTAGCGACGCTCTAAACCGCTCGGCTAGCTTGTTTAGCTCTCCGCTAGCCTCGCATCCTTCCACGAGGTATGAGAAACCTGTCTTCGCTTTGGTGTGAGTTGGCGACCCCGTTTTCTTTGATTA
>NC_134815.1:5971984-5976984 GCF_046742065.1 Oratosquilla oratoria | reverse complement strand
GCCACCGTCGGTACCACGTCTCCTGCGCATGCGCGAGCGTGTGGGGTGAACAGTGCGCACCCACATCCAAGGGTGTCCACAGGGTTAGGGATTTTTTTTAGGGGGCAGGAATCTTTTTTTTAAGGGGGTAGGGATTTTTTGTGTTGGTGGGAATTTTTGTAATGGGGGTAGGGATTTTTTAGGGGGCAGGAATCTTTTCTTAAGGGGGTATGGATTTTTTTTGTGGGCGGGAATTTTTTTAATGGGGGTAGGGATTTTTTAGGGGGCAGGAATTTTTGTAATGGGGTAGGGATTTTTTTTTAGGGGTCAGGAGTTTTTGTAGGGGGTAGGGATTTTTTTAGGGGGCAGGAATTTTTGTAATGGGGTTAGGGAATTTTTTAGGGGACAGGAATTTTTGTAAGGGGGTTAGGGATTTTTTTAGGGGTCAGGAATTTTTGTAGAGGAATAGTGATTTTTAGGGGGCAAGTATTTTTTAGGGGTCAGGAATTTTTATAGGTGTAGTAGGATTTTTTTGTAGGGGGTAGGAATTTTTGTACCGGTCAGGAATTTTTGTAGGGTGCAGGAATTTTTGCAGGGAGGCAGGAATTTTTGTAAGGAGGGTAGGAATTTTTGTAGGGGGCACGATATTTTTAGGGGGCAAAAGTAAAGGGGTATTATATATATGTTTGATTTATTAAGATACACACTTCAAATTGGCCGCATAGGCATGTATTTACACTATATAGAAGGATTACATTCTAACTTTCATTAATCATACGCTGGTATTCTATAACGTAAAGATTTAACGAAATAGTATATAATGACCAGCAAAGTTTCAAACGCCTCCTGGGTTTCTAGCGGGGAGGGGGGGCAATTGCCCCACTCCTCTTGTCCCACCCCCACACCCCTCTTGCCCTCCCTCACTCCCCTCTTTCTCCACCCCCACATCCCTCTTGCCTCTTCCCCAACTCCTCTTGCCCTCCCCCTCACACCCCTCTTGCCCCACCCCCACGCCGCTCTTGCCCTCCCCCACCCCCCTCTTGCCCCTTCTCCCACTCCTCTTGCCCTCCCCCCACACCCCTCTTGCCCCACCCCCCACGCCGCTCTTGCCCTCCCCCACTCCTCTTGCCCCCCCCACGCCCCTCTTGCCCTCCCCCACACCCCTCTTTCCCTCCCCACACCCCTCTTGCCCCACCTCCCACCCCTCTTGCCCCCCAGCCTTCTTGCCCTTCTACCACCCATCTTGCCCCAACCACACCCACACCCCTCTTGTCCCACCCCTACACCACTCTTGCTCCACCCCCACCCTTCTTGCCCCCCCAGCCTTCTTGCCCTTTCCCCCACATCCCTCTTGTCCTCCCTCCACACTCCTCTTGCCCTCCCCTACACTCACACCCCTCTTGCCCCTTCCCCCACTCCTCTTGCCCTCCCCCCACACCCCTCTTGCCCCACCCCCACACCGCTCTTGCCCTTCCCCCACTGCTCTTGCCTTCCCCCACACCCCCTCTTGACCCACCCCCCACACCGCTCTTGCCCCTTCCCCCACTCCTCTTGGCCTCCCCCCATACCCCTCTTGCCCCACCCTCACACCGCTCTTACCCTCCCCCACCCCTCTTGCCCTCCCCCCACCCCTCTTGCCCTCCCCCCACCCCTCTTGCCCTCCCCCCACCCCTCTTTCCCTCCCCCCACCCCTCTTGCCCTACCTCCCACCCCTCTTGCCCCACCCACACCCCTCTTGCCCCACCCCTACACCCCTCTTGTCCCATCCCCCACACCCCTCTTGCCCCACCCCCACCCCTCTTGCCCCCAGCCTTCTTGCCCTTCCCCCCACACCCCTCTTGCCCTCCCCCACTCTCCTCTTGCCCTCCCCATCCCTCTTGCCCCACCTCACACCCCTCTTGCCCCACCCCCACCCCTCTTGTCTTCCCAGCCTTCTTGCCCTCCCCCCCCCCATCCCCACCTCGCATCATAAATTCCAACGGGGACATCCAAATATGCCCCATCCATGCATAAGACATATATAAACTCTCCGTTTTCTGTTTTAGCATTTACATGTTATTGTTTAGAAAAAACAATAACATGTAAGGCAACTGCTGAATGTTGAAATATCATACAAAACACTCAATAAATAAATATATATCTGTATTGCTCTTATATCATCATGAGAATGAGTGGGAATGTTTATCGCAAAGTTCCCGCAAGGAAATCTGGATTTCCACATTTTTCCCCACAAAGAGAGGGAATTAGTATATACACAAATAAGTTTATTGAAACTAATCATTTTTGGCTACCCCCCTTGTAAGGGGGAAAAAGCCTTGGTATATGTATGTATGTATGTACAGTATGTAATAATTTGATCACAAAATATCCCATGCGAGCTAATTTCTCACACAAATGTGTGGAAGATTTACACAAAATAGCATCTGTGGGTGAAGTAAATGTGTTGGTAATAGTATCTCTTTGTTGTTGTTATTGTTGTATTTATACGATTTTGTTTATAATAACTGAGGTGAATGTGTTGGTAATAGTATCTCTTTGTTGTTGTTGTTGTATTTATACGATTTTATTTACAATAAGTGTGGTAAATGTGTTGGTAATCTCTTTATTGTTGTTGTTGTATTTATACAATTTTATTTACAATACATGAAGTAAATGTGTTGGTAATAGTATCTCTTTATTGTTGTTGTTGTATTTAGAAAAATTATTTACAATAAGTGAGGTAAATTTGTATGTAATAATATCTCTTTATTGTTGTTGTTGTATTTATACAATTTTATTTACAATAAGTAAGGTAAATGTGTTGGTAATAGTATCTCTTTATTGTTGTTCTTGTATTTATACAATTTTATTTACAATAAATGAGGTAAAAACAAAATTGTAATAGTATCTCCTTATCATTGTTGTTGTATTTATACAATTTCATTTACAATAAGTGAGGTACATTTGTATGTAATTGTATCTCCTTATTATTGTTGTTGTATTTATACAATTTTATTTACAACAAATGAGGTAATTTTTTTTAATAGTATCTCCTTATCATTGTTGTTGTATTTATACAATTTTATTTACAATAAGTGAGGTGAATTTTTTTGTAATAGTATCTACTTATTGTTGTTGTTTTATTGTAATTTTGTTTACAATAACTCGCTTCTTTTATAAGAAAAACACAAAAAGAAAGAAAACTAAACTCTCTCTCTCAAAAAAAAAAAAATCTTTGAGTACCAGATGCTGTGCTTATCACATCCCACGCTTGTTTGTTGGCCGAGGTCACTCAGCCCAATTAGGAATCCCAATTATGGATATAGAAACTATCTGTCTTGTCTAGATTTAACGTGCTGACTTGTACGCCTACTAGCTTATCCTGTCTTTCCCTATTACCCTAAGTTAAACATATGTTTATTTTCTACATAGGTCAGAGGAGGCTATACATCATGACAGTCGGAGGACGGTCAGCGTGAAGCCAAAATTCAGGTCGAGATAGAAAAAAATATATATGATAGTGAAATGAAAAAAATATATAAATGAAAAATAAAATAGAATGAAAAAAGGTAATGCACACATTTGGACCGATGTTTTTCGTAAACATTCGCTCACCTGTGCACGTCGGATATTAGCGTTTCAGTTTTTTTCGTGCTGTGGTGTCATAATGTTTCAACTGTCTTGTCCACCAACGCACTCTCTACCTTGTGTAAAACTTTAACCAATCAGAGGGTTTTATTTGAAAGAAGAAGAAAGGATAAAGAGATTCGTATTATTTTTGTAAAAGTTATCCTTATTTTATCTGGATTCTTAACTAAGCCTAACCAAATATAAACACTCCTAACTTAACTAGACCTATTCTAAACTAACTTAGCCAAATCTAACCTTGCCCGAATCAGCCACTAACTTATCAGAATAACTTTCCTATACAGTGTACCTCCATTGTGTGTGTGTGTGTGATTCACCATGGTATTGGATCACGTGTTATACTTCGTGATTGACAGTTATTAACCTCCCGGAAGAGAGCTCAGAGCTCGTATGACCGACCTATGGTTAATACTGTGTGTGTGTGTGTGTGTGTGTGTGTGTGTGTGTGTGTGTGTGTGTGTGTGTGTGTGTGTGTGTGTGTGTGTGTGTGTGTGTGTGTGTGTGTGTGTGTGTGTGTGTGTGTGTGTGTGTGTGTGTGTGTGAGTGTGTGTGTGTGTGTGTGTGTGTGTGTGTGCGTGTGTGTGTGGTGGTGTGTGTGTGTGTGTGTGTGTGTGTGTGTGTGTGTGTGTGTGTGTGTGTGTGTGTGTGTGTGTGTGTGTGTGTGTGTGTGTGCGTGTGTGTGTGTGTGTGTGAGTGTGTGTGTGTGTGTGTGTGTGTGTGCGTGCGTGTGTGTGTGTGTGTGTGTGTGTGTGTGTGTGTGTGTGTGTGTGTGTGTGTGTGTGTGTGTGTGTGCGTGTGTGCGTGTGTGTGTTTTCAAAGCGAGACGATACATATATATTTTCTTCCAAGAAAGAGCGTGTTTGAGAGGAAGAATTAGGATGAGAGGAAGGGGAGTAATGGGGTGGAGGAGGGTGGAGTTAGGAGGTGGAAGGGGTGGGGGGAGGGATGTGGGAACCGAATGTAACCGGTTCTGCCACGACCGGGAGTTTGTTGCCGGGAGTTTGTTGCCGGGAGGATCCTCATCCAAAATCAAAGGGTTCAATTTCACAATCAAAGAGTTGTACCTCGTCCCGATTAAACCATTTTCAACTTTTTACGGGAAATGTGTAACTTGTCAGGAGCAGCGAAAGGATTCAAATAGATCCGTTTTGCTCTAATTGCTAATGGTGGATGGGGGGGGGGGGAAGGGGGGGTCATGCTGAATAAAATCGCCTGACGTCAGCATCCATCTATAAAGACGAATTCCTGGCGGGCCATAAAGAGGACTTCGATGTTTCTGGCGAAGTGACTTCTGCCATCGGCTGAGCCAATCAGAGCGTCGCGTCGTTTTTGGCGGGAAATTGCCTCCCAGCCGTGAAAGAGGCATCGATGGACGAGTGGGCAGACTTGCCTAC
>NC_134815.1:5956984-5966984 GCF_046742065.1 Oratosquilla oratoria | reverse complement strand
CTTCTTCTTTTTCCTCTACTTCTTCTTCTTTCCCTTCTTCTTTTTCTTCTTCTTCTTCTTCTTCTTCTTCTTCTTCTTCTTCTTCTTCTTCTTCTTCTTCTTCTTCTTCTTCTTCTTCTTCTTCTTCTTCTTCTTCTTCTTCTTCTTTCCCTTCTCCTACTTCTTCCACTTCTTCTTCTTCTTCTTCTTCTTCTTCTTCTTCTTCTTCTTCTTCTTCTTCTTCTTCTTCTTCTTCTTCTTTCCATTCTCCTACTTCTTCCTCTTCCTCTTCTTCTACTACTTCTATATCTAATTCTAATTCTTCTTCTTCTCCTTATTCTTCTTATTCTTCCTCCAAGGTGAACTGCCCTATTCTTGTTCAGACCTTTACGTCGGATGAAAGTCACGCGACTATGCGGGATTCCTGCTGAGCCGATTACCCTAATTTAGGGTCAGGAAAGGTCACGGAAGTTAGGTCGGGTCCATTCCAGGTCATCTTTGTGACGCCATTCCTATGGCGTCATTCCTATGACGTCATTCATATGACGTCATTCCTGTTGCCGACTGTGACGTCATTCGGGTGGTGGTATTACTGTTACGTCACTAATCCTGTTCTACCTTTGACGTCACCTCATGGCGTCATTATTGTGACGTGTTTACTTGACTTCGTGTTTATGACGTCATTAATATAACACTATTGTTATGACATCAGAATGTTCTCAGATATGAAGGATTGATTGTATTCTATAATAAATCATACAAAAATTTAGTCATTGTTCTTAAGCTTATATCTCTTCCCCCCTCTCCCCCTCCCCCTCCCCCTCTCCCCCTCCCCTCCCCCATTCTCCCTCAGTACCTAGGGTGGATGAGGGTGTGGTGTTCCACGGAAATTAATAAAATCACCTGACGGCAACCTAAGAAAAGGACCAAACAGCACGGAAGGTGTGTATCGAGACAAGCTGTCTCTCTCTCTCTCTCTCTCTCTCTCTCTCTCTCTCTCTCTCTCTCTCTCTCTCTCTCTCTCTCTCTCTCTCTCTCTCTCTCTCTCTCTCTCTCCCTCTCTCTCACTCCAAAAAAAAAATCATCAAAGCTCCACGCAAAAGGTGGTTTGATGAGGAAAGGCTGATCGGCATAATGGAGTCTGTAAAAAAAAAAAAGAAAAAAAAAATACATGTGTGCGCGTGTGTACGTACGCATACATGTGTACATGCGTGGACATGTGTACGCGTGTATGCAAGCCTTTATGGAGTCTATCCGAATGATGTTTCCTCCCTCCTCTTCATTTGTCAATATTTTTTCTTTGAGAGGGCGGAAGTGAGCGTCAAGGGAGTGTAGGGGGCGCCGCGCCCCGATTTCCCCCTGATAATGATAATGATAATGATGGTGATAGGAACGCTGATAACGTGGAAGATAAAAGCAAAATCTAAAATTAGATAAAAAAAAAAAAAAAAAAGTAACCGAGAGTATGACGGAGATCAAGGTAACTGTGAAGATAAATAATATAATTTTCTATCATTCGTATTGCTGATTTATTTGTTTTTTCATATATTTATTTATTCGTTTATTTGTTTTTATTTGTTTTTATTCACTCAAATACTCATTTTCTTTATTCGTATATTCATCTATTCATTCGTTTGTTTGTTTGTTTATTATTTAATCACTTTCTCATTTTCTTTATTTGTTTATCTATTTTCTTCTGTATTAGTGTGCCGAATAGCGAGTCTATCTCCACCGTGTATTGCACGAGGCGGACTCAAGTTCGAGCCCGATGCTCAACCCTGTTCTACAAGCACAATTACCTAGCTAGGCGTCTCCTGTCGTGATCTCACTATTAGTCACGGACTTGATCAGCGTTTTCTTTCCCTTTTCCGACCCTAAGGGATACCCTGTAGTCAGGTCTAGGTAGTGTAGCACGTTCTAAGTCTTGGTTGATATCTGATTACTATAGTAAATGTGATCTAACTTGAGACCTACGACGTGACCCGGGGAAAGCCCCTCTGTTGACTTATCTAGTATGGCGATCTGTCCCACTGTTAATCTATACATTATGTATTTATGGAATATATATATATATATATATATATATATATATATATATATATATATATATATATATATATATATATATATATATAAGCGAATAAATCACAAAAACACGTGATTCACAAAATGTGTAATAAAACCATTTGGAAAATCAACTGAAAGGTGACCGAACGTTTTCGTCTATTTAAGATATTTTCAAAATGACCTTTGAAAATGTCTTAAATAGACGAAAACGTTCGGTCACCTTTCATTTTATTTTCCAATTGGTTTTATTATACACATATATATCTATACTGTATATATAGTGAATTGTTGGATTTTGACATGTGAGAGTGTAGGTGGAGGAAGACCAAGCGAAGATGGAGTGGAACTCCTTTATTGCTTACACGTTTCGACCAACTCGGCCTTCTTCAGTAACCTGAAGATGGCTGAGTCGGTCGAAACGTATAAGCAATAAAGGAGTTACAGCCCTTCTTCGCTTGTTCTTCCTCCACCCACACTCTCATATATATATATCTATATATTCATAACACGACTGCGTGCTGTTAGGAGCGGCGTGGGATTTGTTGGAAAGACAGTGACAATAAAATTTCCATTTCGTTTGACAACGTGGCTAGTGCGACGTTGCCAAACAAAATGGAAAGTTTACTGCCATTGTCTCTCCCTCAAATTCCAAGCCATTCTTAACACCATGCAGTCGTGTTATGAATATATATAACAGGCACGTGCCGTCTAGGTAGGCAAGGTAGGCAGTGCCTACCCTGAATAGAATAGATCAGTAGCTACATTTTCCTTTTGTGAAAAAATATGCACCTAATTCAACAAAATTATGAAGGTTACTCTGATTATTATGCATAAAATGCAAAATATTTTAATTTTCTCACAGGTTAGGTAGGCATAATTCGCCTCTGCCTTTCAGTATCAGCATGTAAGCTGTGCATAGTAGTGGTGTAGTCCGCATGTTACATGCACCCGTTCAACGTCGTTTTCTTTACGTGCTATAAAGGCAGAAATAAATCTGCCTTCAACTCGGTCGCTTGGCATAGATCTTCCGTTGAGTGAGGATACGCGCCTGTGTTTCGCTTATTTTCTTGTGTGATTTTTCTTCAATTTTAGCTCATTTCCATTTATTTACGTTTCCAGCAATGGATAGTGAATATCTTAAGACATTTTCAAAACTAGCTAATGAAGAAATGAGAGACTATAAAAAATGGTAGACCAGAACTTTGCATCTTTTGAATGAGGTTGCGCGTCTGTGTTTAGCTTATTTTCTCTTGTTTTTTTCTTCATTTTTAGGTTATTTCCATTTACTTACATTTTCCCCCTTTCCAGCAATGGATAGTGAATATCTTAAGACATTTTCAAAACTAGCTAATGAAGAAATGAGAAACTATAAAAAATGATAGACCAAAAACAAAACTTTGCATCTTTTGAGTGAGGTTGCGCGCCTGTATTTAGCTTATTTTCTTTTGTTTTTTCTTCATTTTTAGGTCATTCCCATTTACTTACAATTTCCCCTTTTCCAGCAATGGATAGTGACTATCATAAGACATTTTCAAAACTAGCTTATGAAGAAAAGAGACAAGTTATAAAAAATGGTAAACCAAAACCAGAACTTAAGGACTTAAAACAACAGGAAGGGACAAAGATTATTAGAACATTTCAAACTGCTTCGTACAGCAAGAAAGAGTGGTTGTACGGCTGTACTACAACAAAGAGGCTCATTTGTTTCCTATGCTTGCTATTTCCTGTACCTAGTGAAAGTGTGGGTAAAAGAAGGATATTGTGGTTTAAATGATTTACCCAATGTTTAGATAAACACGAACGATCAGCAGCACATTATGAAAGCCAAATATCATTGAAAACATTTGGATCTACACGAGTCGACTTGTTCTTAGATAAACAGAAGTCTGTCAGCATTGAAATACATAATAAAAATGTTAAAGAGAACAGAGATATATAAAAGAAATTATTTGTGCTACTTGTTTTTTTATTAAACAAGAACTTGCTTTTCGTAGAGATAATGAACGGAAATCATCGTTAAATCGTGGAAATTGTGTTGAGTAACTGAATTATACTGCAAAATTTGCTGAAACTTTGGAACAACATTTACAGAATTTATCAGTTTTTGCCTGGTCTTTCCAATAAGATACAAAATTAATTGATTGAAGCAGTAGGCACGATTCTAGAAAATAATATTAGAGAAGCAATGGCAGAAGCTTCATTCATTGCCATAGAAGTGGATGAAACAACCGATATTTCATGTACAGCTCAGTGTTCTACAGTATTGAGGTGCGTGTTGGACTCAGATATCAAAGAAGTCTATAGGATTTGGCATTCTTAAGGACAGAACTATTGGAGGTGTTACAGAGTGATTTTTAATAATTTGGATAAATACGACTGTGTTGAGAAACTTGTAGCACAGCTGTATGATAGGGCAATGGTGGTGGCATCCCATTTAAATGGCGTTTAAGTTGAAATAAGAGAAAATGCACCAGCAGCTTTATTTACTCACTGCTATGGTCATAAGTTAAATCTTGTTCTATCTCAGTCAGCAAAATTCATACCTGAATGTACAAGCCTTTTTAAGCTTTTTTAAGACCTTTAAGACCTGTGAGGCACTTGCCTCATTTTTCCATCACTCTGCAAAACAAACGCAATTTCTTTATGAGATAGTGAGAAAACGCATTCCAAGGACAGCATCAATGAGATGAAATTCAAATTCAAATCTAATCCAGACTATTTTACAATACCATGGTGACTTTTGCAAGCTCTTCAAAAGTATGAACAATAATCCTATATTGTGGGATCCAGATACTTTAGTGAGAAGCAATTGGAAGGGTAGCTAACAAAAGACTCAACATACTTTTTTCTGGTGGTTTATAATGAAATTTTCATTAAAACTGACACACCTTTCAGTGTCAAAACCAAAATGATAAATATTTCATACTGCATTGAGGGGATTACTGGAACAATAAATTGACTTGAGGATCTGCATAGAAATTTCGAGGAATTGTACGAAAAGTTTGAAGAATGTTGCAGAAAAAATAACTACTGAATCAAAATTGCGTACGAAAGATTCAGTTAAAGAAGAAAGAATGAGAATATTTGGTGTGACTTTGGATGACATACTGAAGAACATGAAAGCAAGATTTGCTGATTTCAAAAACTTAAAGTTCATTTCATTAGTTCATAGAAATTAATTTCAAAATATTGCTTGCCAAGTTGATAAGGATGCATTTGAAAGTTCAGATAATAATTATGGAAACTTTTTCGACATCATAAGACTGAAAGCGGATTTAGCTGGAATTTACAATGCACAAGTGTTTCGAGATAAATCAGTTAAAACTTTGCTTGATTTTATATTTGAAAATGAACTGACCCAAACGTTCCCTGAAGCTGTGAAGTTGCTGCAATTAATTTTGACAATTCCTGCTACAACTGTTTCTGTGGAGAGATCGTTTTCTGCTTTGAAAAGAATTAAGAGCTACACTAGGAACAGAATGACAAATCAAAGACTTTCTTCACTTGCTTTAACATCCATTGAAAAGGAAAGACTTAACAAAATGGAACAAAAACCCTAATTTCAATTTTTATGAAAAAGTGAAAGATATTTTTGCTACAAAGAAAGACAGAAGAATAGATTTCTTATACAAATAGTAAGTAGAAAACTTTTTTAATATTTCTATCCTTTTACATACTGGCAAATCTTTTGGTGATAGTTTACTACATAAAGGTCACTAACTGCCTATACTGAGTAATTACTGACGGCACGTGCCTGATATACATATATATATATATATATATATATATATATATATATATATATATGTATATATATATTCCATAAATAGATAACGTACAGAATGACAATGAGACATCGCTAAGCGCAGGTCTTCGCTAGATGTGTCAACAGTGGGGGGGTTCCCCCAGCCACGCCAAAGGGCTCACGTTAGATTACACAGAAGTGGCCAACCTTTTGTGAGATATAATCTACTTTTTCTACAGTTGCCCTGATGCGATCTACCAACCTAACACAGAGGCATGCCAATCGAAATAAATGTAAATATAACTTATTCCCAGAATAAAAAGAGAAATATAATGACCCAAGTATCATGAGTACTTGGATATGCCATTGCAGCTATTTGCATGACAACTTCTGAAGTATGAATTATGAAGAGGCACAGTAGTGTGATCGACTTAAAACAGGCTTGTGATCGACCAGTCGATCGCGATCGATTAGTTGGCAACCCCTGCTATAGGCTAAAGCAGGGGTTCCCAAACTAGGGGTCATGACCTCCAAAAAGGTCAAGAACCTTTTCCGGGGGGTCATATAGGATCCAGCTGTGTATGGATTCAACCACACAGATCCGCGTGTTGACTTGCTTGTATTAAAAAATAACTAACAAAGACACCCTTCTCATTAAGATACATGATTAAATCAATCCTTGTTAATAAACATTAATAAAAAAAATTATTGCTCTTTCTGCTGTGATTGATCTTTTAAATTTCAAGATAATGTATCTGCGATATTGAAAATTAGTACTCTTTCAGAAGCCTTATAAAGATGGTGGTCATGGTAGGTTTGGTACTACTTTCAGTGTGTATGTGTGCGTGTATTTACCTAGTTTTACCTAGTAGTTTTACCTAGTTGTTTCTTACGGGAAGGGGAACTATGCTCGTGGTGTCACGTACTGGAAAAGTTTGGGAAACACTGGGCTGAAGGAAAGGGTAGTACCGTCATGTATTCAACACTTCCTAGTACCCTCCTAAGATTGATTTCATCACCTCCATGTTAAGAAACGCCCCACTAAAAGATCCGTGAAGATTTGGGATCTCCCATTCCCTGTGTTGAGACAGCTGGGATAAGTGACCGTCACCGTTCGGTTTTAACGTCGCCAACTCCCCTTATCAGGAGGCTAAAGCGGTGCCCCTTACAGAGGACATTGTAGAGTGAAGTTTAGTTAAACAAGCGCTTGGTCCAACTCGCTGGCGGCAGAGTTCGAAATGCCGTTACCTCGACCTCCGCCACAAGTGACGACGCTCTAATTCGTTCAGCCAGTAACATATATATATATATATATATATATATATATATATATATATATATATATATATACATATACAGTATATATATATATATATATATATATATATATATACATATACATATATATATACTGTTGGCCAATTACCCTAAAGTAGACTAGTCAAAATACACACATACACACACACACATATACACACACACACACACACACACACAAACATACACACACACAAACATACACACACACACACACACACACACACACACACACACACACACACATACATACATACATACAGTATATACACACGTATCATAGACAATAAAAAAAAATAACCACCATTGCCAGCTGATTAACTCCAAGATGAAGAGTGATTCTTGTCCCTAGCTATACTGCTCGGGTCAGAAAAATGCAGTGAGGCACAGTCCTTGTACAGCAGCGCCTGACATCACTCAGAACGAATTATGAAGCAGATGAGAAAATCAACCATTGGGCCGGGTTCTTCGCTTAGTCCATTCTGTCTTCCTCCGTCCACTCTCTCCATTGTGTGTGTGTGTGTGTGTGTGTGTGTGTGTGTGTGTGTGTGTGTGTGTGTGTGTGTGTGTGTGTGTTCGTTTCCATGTGTGTTTTTGTGTACGTGTGCGTGTGTCTGTGTGCATGTGTTTGTGTATGCGTGCGTGTGCGTGTGCGTACGTGTGTGTATGTGTTTGTGTATGTGTGCGTGTGTGTGTTTGTGTATGTGTGTGTGTGTGTGTGTTTGTGTATGTTTGCGTGTGTGCATGTGTGTGTATGTGTGTGTGTGCGTGTGTGTGTGTTTGTGTGTATATGTGTGCGTGCTTGAGTGTGTATGTGTGTGTGTGTGTGTGTGTGTGTGTGTGTGTGTGTGTGTGTGTGTGTGTGTGTGTGTGTGTGTGTGTGTGTGTGTGTGTGTGTACGTGTGTGTGAGTGTGTGTGTTTGTGTATGTTTGCATGTGTGCATGTGTGTGTATGTGTGTGTGTGCGTGTGTGTGCTTGTGTGTATATGTGTGCGTGCTTGAGTATGTGTGTGTGTGTTTGTGTGTGTGTGTGTGTGTGTGTGTGTGTGTGTGTGTGTGTGTGTGTGTGTGTGTGTGTGTGTGTGTGTGTGTGTGTGTGTGTGTGTGTGTGTGTGTGTGTGTGTGTGTGTGTGTGTGTGTGTGTGTGTGTGTGTGTGTGTGTGTGTGTGTGTGTGTGTGTGTGTGTGTGTGTGTGTGTTATGTGCATGTTTACGTTCATGCCCTGTACACATAAAACAATAAAAGAAGAACTCAGACAAATGAATTAACGGATGCAAGAGAAACAAAATAGAAAAAGGTCGGGAATGGCTTAAGAAACGCGATAATAAAAAATAAAAATAAACGGTTTTTATTTTCTTTATTAATATCTTTCCTTTTTTGAGAAATAATAAGCGCGACTAGAGAAAGAAAACGACGAAGAATGAAAAGTTTTGGCTTAGGGGAGAATGTCATCAGCGACGACGACAAACAAACCAAAGATAAATGGTTGTTCCCCAGAGCTGGGCGCGTTCCTCGGTGCGTTCCTCGGTATGAACCTGTCTCTTAAGCTTTAATAGTTTGGGAGCGCTAACCGCGGCCAAACTAAAGAGGAAAGCACCAAGGAACGCATCAAAGAACGCGCCCAGCTCTGGTTTCCCCTCAGTTGAATCTAACTCCCCGGCATCGGTTAGATTGAAGGCATAAATAAGGTCATCAAGCTCAATAAAAAGGTTCATTTATCCTTAGAATATCAGCCTTAGTGAAATGCAGACCCTCGCTTGAAGAAGAACAACAAAGAAATAAAAAAAAAATGACGAAGAAAAAGGAAAAGTTGAGAATGACAAACTCTTCAACAACTCTGGTGGGGGAAGAAAATGGCTGGTTTTGGTAAACAAGCGTCAAGTGGCTTTAGAAAATTGTGTTACTTTACAGAAAGAGAGCACAGAGAGAGAGAGATTGAGAGACTGAATAAAGCCTTCCAATGTTAACCAGAAGGAATTCCTTAGATTTACAATATGGCTGATAGACTTAGAATAAAACTTTTTTCTTATCCTGTGACTACGAAAATTGCCTCTAAAGTTGTACAAACTCTTATGACGCTAAGCAGAAGAAAATCATTAAACTAACCACTAAGTTAGCAAGGGTTAGTGAAAAGGGGAAGAGAGAGAGAGAGAAAAAGGAGAAAAGAGAGAGAGATAAGGAGAGAGGATAGGTAGAAGAGAGCTTTGTATAGCGTCGACGAGGAAAAACGATTCAGTAATCCAGATGAAGAGGAGAGAGACTATGTATTAAATAAAAAAATAAAAACTAACTCAATAATAAGTGGGACCAAAAAATTAAGGAACTAAGGCAAAGAACAAAATAAAGAAGATATTTTCTTTCTTTTCCTGGAGTCGCCAATCGCCCAAAAACATTTTTCAACGGTCAGAGGTCGGTTATAACGGTACATCCTCGATTTGAATTTCAAACACGTTTGACAAACTACCGAAGCAGAACTGAATTTCGACGGTTAGTTCCCCTTTCTCTCTCTCTCTCTCTCTCTCTCTCTCTCTCTCTCTCTCTCTCTCTCTCTCTCTCTCTCTCTCTCTCTCTCTCTCTCTCTCTCTCTCTCTCTCTCTCTCTCTCTCTCTCTCTCTCTCTCTCTCTCTCTCTCTCTCTCTCTCTCTCCCTATCTCTCTCTCTCTCCCTATCTCTCTCTCTATCTATCTATCTATCTATCTCTCTCTCCCTCCCTATCTCTCCCTCTCTCTCTCTCTCTCTCTCTCTCTCTCTCTCTCTCTCTCTCTCTCTCTCTCTCTCTCTCTCTCTCTCTCTCTCTCTCTCTCTCTCTCTCTCTCTCTCTCTCTCTCTCTCTCTCTCTCTCTCTCTATCTCTATATATATCTCTATATATATCTATCTCTCTCTCTCTCTC
>NC_134815.1:5924484-5934484 GCF_046742065.1 Oratosquilla oratoria | reverse complement strand
TTCGGTGACCATACGGAAACAGCATTTTCCAGATGTGGACGAATTAACGCTTTATATAGCTTGTTAATGAGAGATGGACTTCTGAAGTCAAAAGATCGCGCAACCAGTCCTAGAATCTTATTTGCTTTCTCAGAGACTGAAATACACTGCTTAGATGATTTGAGATCGTTATTGATAATTACGCCGAGATCCTTTTCACTATCCACTTTTGTTAACGAATTTCCAAATAATTTGTAATCGTACTTACTGTTATTTTACCTATGTGCATAACCTTGCATTTATTTTAGTTTATCTAAATCTTCTTGAATATCTAATTGGTTTAAGTGATCATTTGCCATTCCTCGCAGTTTTGTATCATCAGTAAATTTGGAGACAATAGATTTCAGTCCGTGGTAAATATAATTTATATATACTATGAATAGAAGTGGCCCAAGAACGGAACCCTGAGGAACTCCACTTGTAACATTTTTCCATCTAGAAGTTTTCCATTTAAAACAACTCTGTTTTCGATCATTCAACCAATTACTAGTCCAACCTAATAGGCTACCACTTATTCCGTGTGAAGCTAATTTAGTAAGTAGTCTTTCGTGGGGGACGGTATCAAAAGCTTTTGCAAAGTCTAGATATATTAAATCTATATTGTTTCTTTTGTCATAATTCGAGATAACTGTGTTGTAGAATTCGAGTAAGTCATGCAAGAACGTTTCCGTCTGAAACCATGCTGGCTATCATTTATCAAACGGTTACTTTCTAAATGATGTTCGATAGCATCTCTGGTGATAGTTTCCATTGTTTTTCCTACGATGGATGTCAAACTTATAGGCTTATAGTTATTTGGTTACTTTTTGTCACCTTTTTCTAATATGGGAGTAACATTAGCTAGCTTCATTTCTCTTGGGACATCTCCGGATTAATAATTTCTAATGGAACAACAATCTCGTTTTTCATTTCCTTTAAGATTCTTGGATGCCAACCGTCAGGCCCTGGTGTTTTATTAACTTTGAGTTTCTCTACACACCTTTTAATTTTTTCTTTTGCTATATTTACCGTGGTAAGTATATCCTAGACTTTTCACAGGTTCAAGTTTTGAGTTCACTTTGAGGTGTTTCGTTTACGAATACCTAGGTAAAATGATTGTTTAGAATATTACACATTCCTTCATTTGAATATTCAAGTTGAACGTCAGCAGATAATAGCGGGCCAATGTGATTCTTAATAACCTTTTTATCTCTAATGTAACTATAGAATTCTTTGGGATTCTCTTTGGATTTATCAGCGATATTCATTTCGTATTGTCGTTTTCGTTTTTTTATTGTCTTTTTTTAAATCTCTCTGTATTAATACATAACTTTCATAGCCATTATATGCACCCGAGCACTTATATTTCTTATAAGCCTGTGTGTTTGTGTGTGTGTGTGTGTGTGTGTGTGTGTGTGTGTGTGTGTGTGTGTGTGTGTGTGTGTGTGTGTGTGTGTGTGTGTGTGTGTGTGTGTGTGTGTGTGTGTGTGTGTGTGTGTGTGTGTGTCCATTTGAGCTGCCTCAGCAAATTCCTCCATATCAATTAGCCGGACAAGGTCCCCGGATAGGGAAGTTCTGAAATGTGCCAGTATCCCCCAGCAATCACACCCTCCTACAGAAACTTCAACCTCGATGGGCTAGACACGTCACCAGAATACCTGACAGTCGACAACCAAATCAGCTGGTGCATGGAGAAGTCTCCCAGGGCAAGCGCTCAGTTGAGGAGCAGAATAAGCGTTTTGATAACTGCCTAAAAGTGTATCCTTGAAAGCACTTGGGAATCCCTTTGGCTAGGATCGTCGGGTTGGCGAAGCAAGATCACAGATAGATCGGATGTGTCAGAGACCAGACATGCTGCCGATTCTCACGATGGTATTCTAAAAAAAAAATAATCCTTATATATATCTTATACAAATCCTTGGAAGGGATTTTGTTAAGCAACTTACGTTGGTATTCTTACAGACAGAAAAAAAAATCTTATATAAATCTTTCCTTTCAAAGGATATATATAAGATGTATGTAAGGACTTTTTTTTTTTTTTTTTTTTTTTAGAATACCACCGTCAAAGAAACTGCGGTGCACGTAAGACTCGAGATACGTGTACTTCCACTGCAGCGCGTGCGCGGCGTGGGCGAACCTTCGGACCGGATTGGTCTTATCAGTCACCAACCAACGGATCCACAGTTACACATTCTAAATCTAAAGCCAAAGTCATGGTGACCTTCATTAATGAAGGACGAACATAATCTATATATATATATATATATATATATATATATATATGTATATATATATATATGTATGTATATATATATATATATATATATATTCATATATATATATATATATATATTATATATATATATATATATATATATATGGGAAAGGTGGAGGGGGAAACACGGGTCTTTATCTGAATATCGAGTTTATTCCTGACCGGTTTCGCTTACAATAGCTTCTTCAGAGGAGTGTTACTCTGGGTCGAAGTTGGCGGTGTATATAGTGAGTCAGGCCCACGTTCCCTCCTTGCGGAGTGGTTGGTGGCTGGTTCCAGTACAACATGTCAAACAGCATCGGTACAATATATATATAATATAATACAATAATAGTAATACAATAATAATACAATATAACACGATTTATGACACAATACACAATACAATATATAATATAATATACCATATATTACACCATACCAAATCATATCATGGTATATCACATTATAACAACACAACATAATAATTAGCATCGATACATAATCAATAAAATTATAATAAGTATAAATATACGAGTTTTGAAAAATGGAAATATATATATTTGAAAATAAACGTCACCATGATATTTTGTTATGTCGGAGTTGTCCTGGGCGTCTTTAGCTGCATGCATTCCGTCCACTCCACGTCTCCTACTTCCCGGCCCATGCTGTGTCCGGCAGCCATGTGTAATGTTTCAACTGTTCCAGTATAACACCTCAAACAGCATCGGTATAACATATAATAATAATAATAGTAGTACCAATAAGAAGAAGAAGAAGAAGAAGAAGAAGAAGAAGAAGAAGAAGAAGAAGATTATTAATAATAATAATAATAATAATAATAATAATAATAATAATAATAATAATAATAATAATAATAATAATAATAATAATAATAATAATAATAATAATAATAATAATAATAATAGTACTGTAAAAATAATACTATTATAATATGACACAACATACAATATAATATATAATAATGCAATATAATTATATTACAATATAGTAACATAACACAATAATAATAATTAGCATCGATACAGAATGCATAATAAAATAATGAGAATAAAATAAAATATAATTTTTGATCAACGAAATGTCACCGTGATGTTTTTTTGCCAACTTCGACCCAGAGTAACACTCCTCTGAAGAAGCTATTGTAAGCGAAACCGGTCAGGAATAAACTCGATATTCAGATAAAGACCCGTGTTTCCCCCTCCACCTTTCCCATAATTTGTCCCAGTGTCTCTACATATATATATATATATATATATATATATATATATATATATGCATATATATATACATATATATGTATGTATATATATACATATATATATGTATATATATATATATTTATATGTATATGTATAATAAATGTATATATATAAATATATATATATATATATATATATATGTATATATATATATATATATGTATATATATATATATACCAGCCGCGGGCTTCGCTCTTCCCGGCTTTGCCGGGGGCTTGGCTGCGCAAACATCGGCCTATGGCCGCAGCTTTCCGCGCTATAATCCCTCGTTTTCCCCTTCGGCCTCGGCCTCGGGGCGGAACCCCAGCACGGGATCCCCAGCACGAAGAAGAACGCGAAGAAGAACGCGAGGAAGAAGAACGCGAAGAAGAACGCGAACAAGAACGCGAAGAAGAACACGAAGTAGAATGCGAAGAAGAACGCGAAGAAGAACGCGAGGAAGAAGAACGCGAGGAAGAAGAACGCGAAGAAGAACGCGTAGAAGAAGAAGAAGAAGAAGAAGAAGAAGAAGAAGAAGAAGAAGAAGAAGAAGAAGAAGAAGAAGAACACGAAGAAAAACGCGAAGAAGAACGCGAGGAAGAAGAAGAAGAAGAAGAAGAAGAAGAAGAAGAAGAAGAAGAAGAAGAAGAAGAAGAAGAAGAAGGAGAAGAAGAAGAAGAAGAAGAAGAAGAAGAAGAAGAAGAAGAAGAAAAAGAAGAAGAAGAAGAAGAAGAAGAAGAAGAAGAAGAAGAACGCAAAGAAGAAGAAGAAGAAGAAGAAGAAGAAGAAGAAGAAGAAGAAGAATACCACCTTACCCCGACTTACCCAAGCGCTTTCTCAAGAATATGTTTAGGACAAAGTGTCACCGTAATACCACCTGTCCCCGACTTCCACAGCGTTTTTTAGAAGAATATTTTTATTTAGACTTAGATATATATATATATATATATATATATATATATATATATATATATATATATATATATATACATAGGGGTAAACACACACACACACACACACACACACACACACACACACACACACACACACACATATATATATATATATATATATATATACATATATATACATATATTTATATATATATACATATAAATATATATGTATATATATATTTATATATGTATATACATATATATACTGTATATATATATTTATATATATGTATATATATATATATATATATACACATATATATGTGTGTGTGTGTGTGTGTGTGTGTGTGTGTGTGTGTGTGTGTGTGTGTGTGTGTGTGTGTGTGTGTGTGTGTGTGTGTGTGTGTGTGTGTGTGTGTGTGTGTGTGTATTTGTATATGACCTTATCTGTCTATTTCATTCGATTTCAACGTGCTTAATTTGATTACCTGTCATTGAATCACTTGTCTATCTATACATCTGTTTACTTATTTGTCTATTTTTCTATTGCACTAACTATTCAGTTTGTTTATGTCTATTTCTATTCCTGTATTAATTTTTCTCCATCTGACTTAACCCATCATGGCTTGAGCCTATCACTTTACCCACCAGCCACTATCTCCCTGGGTAACGTATGGGTGGACGCGTGGGGTGGGAGAAGACGGGAAGTGGGGGGGAGGGGGAGGGGGAGGGGGGATACAGTGGTGGGAGGGGGGGAGGGGGGGGTACCTACCACTTCGGCGGACTCCCTCTTCGCATAACATATGCAACATGGTGCCCGACAGATACCAATGACTTGGAACGGATAATTGAGTTAAACGCCGAAATAGATAACTGTATGCTTCTCTGGGGAGATCCACGCGGGGGGAGGTGGGAGGGGAGAGCGGGGGGAAGAGGGGGAAAGGGGAGAAGAAGACTCTGTTACCCCTCTATAGAATTCTTTCTCCTGCCTTCTTCTTTATTTGTTTCCCTCAGACCGTCTTAACGACTCCAACTCTTCTTTGATCGTGGTATTGTCCCCAAGGATAGAAGCGCTGGTTAATACGTTTACGGAGTGAGAGGGCTTCCTTTAACCGAGTTAGATTAACCTTACGGAGGTTAAATTGATCATATAGGGCTACGTCACTCCCAAGCGGCTTGGATTAAAAAGGGGTTAATCCCCCGTCACACTATCACGCTTCTCGTCAAATGTGACTTTGAAAACCTGCAGGATGACTTCGCCTACATTATTCTAAACTTCCCTAAGTCTACAATTCAACAATTTATCTAATATTCGTATAGTTTTAACTTCCCTTAGTTCGTCATTCAGCCTCTAAATATATGACGCAAAGGTAATATGACATTTGGAAATTCGAAAAATAGAAAATTGTAAATGAAGTCGTTTCTACTCAAACGAACTCACTCGAGTTGTTATGTCAGCGGAATAAAATCGCCTAACTTGATTCATCTATCTATCTTTAATCATTATCTATATTATTTATTTTTATTTATTCATTCATTCATCTATCTTAGTTTTATTTGTTTATTTATCTACCTATCTCATCGTTTATTTCATTTATTTATTTATTTTTATTCCATCTTATTTTATTTATATTTGACCTGAAGGGAATCGGAGATGCAGTACAGTAGCATCTAAACACTTATATAGGATCAAACCCTTTGAATTTCGTTTTATTTATATTTTCTGACTTTAGTCAAACGATTTTATTCATCAGTGAGTGAACTCTCGTCATGGCAAAGGGCCCCAAACACGTCACACGCCGTCACACTAACCACTAATCCGTAACATGATGTATGTGACGTTACTATGAGAATGTAACGTTACAAAGATGCGATATCATATAAGAACTTAAGAACATAAGAATGTAGGAGGCTGCAAGAGACCCTAGGGCCCACACTAGGCAGTTCCATGTCCCTTACCACCGATCATGCCCATCCATAAAGTTATCTAACCTCCTCTTAAAACAACCAAACGTGGTAATGGACATGGAACTGCCTAGTATAGGCCTTATGGTCTCTAGCAGTCTCCTCTATTCTTATGTTCTATCACATTGTGGTTACATAACAGAGGTCACATAGACAGCCATACAGTCTCTCATAAACAGTAAATCATAAACAGTGAGAATTTTTATCCAAATGTCCACATTATTACGTGTCACGTTGTAGAGCCGTTACATTATACCTATACGTTACACTCTCGTCACATCACAACCTCACACCCCCGTCACGGGAACGTTACGTTATAACTATGACGTCATGTTATCACGTGACACCGTAACTCTACATCCCGTTACATTATACGTCACGCTGCCATGACGTCACAGAACCGTTACACCGTCATGACGTCACAGAACCGTCACAATTACGTCACAGAATCGTCACAGTGACGCCACATCACGACACAATCCCGTTACAGACACAGCACACTATTACATCATAAAAACAGTCACACTGCCATGACGTCACAGAACCGTCACGATACCGTCACATGACGACTTAACGTTATGGAACCGTCACACCTTATGACGTCACGTGAGCGACTGAGTGCTGTCACATCCACTCAGGCCCGTCACCTGTGTCGGTAACCCGGTTGACGGACGCGACCGCAGTTAAACTTGATTTACTTAACCCACTCAGCTCACAGGGAAAGAGAGAGAGAGAGAGAGAGAGAGAGAGAGAGAGAGAGAGAGAGAGAGAGAGAGAGAGAGAGAGAGAGAGAGAGAGAGAGAGAGAGAGAGAGAGAGAGAGAGAGAGAGAGAGAGAGAGAGAGAGAGAGAGAGAGAGAGAGAGAGAGAGAGAGAGAGAGTGTGTGTGTGTGTGTGAGGGGAGAGAAATAAATCAGAGAATGCGAGACAAAAAAACAACAACGCGGAATTTACTTCCTTGTTTGTTATCGCGAAAATTAATCAAGGGTTAATTTCCATAAACGTTCTTCTTCACGAGTAATGAAGTTCATCACTCAAAAGCCGTTATTATAATCGCACAGCGGCTCCCAAAGAATCAGACTTCAGCACTTCAGCACGAGAGAGAGAGAAAGAGAGAGAGAGAGAGATAGAGAGAGAGAGAGAAAGAGAGAGAGAGAGAGAGAGAGAGAGAGAGAGAGAGAGAGAGAGAGAGAGAGAGAGAGAGAGAGAGAGAGAGAGAGGAGAGAAGATAATCGACGCTACAAAATGGCATGTCTTCTATCATAGAATCATAAAAAATCGGAAATCCTCATTATTTGGAACAAAAACTTTCCGATAAAGATATACCGGAATGTTAAAAGTATTTGTTATCATACGGTCATAATCTAAGTTTCTGATTTTTTTTTCCGATTATCATCGTTGTGTTATATAGGAGGTTGTGGGTGGGTGTGATTTGCAGTTATGATCAAAGACTGTTATTCCATTCAGCAGGACCGAAATTAAATACTGCTAGCATAGACAGTGTAATCTCGTAGATAAGCAGCTACCATATGACAAGAATATGGTCTGTTTCTCTGTGATTTGCTTTTGATGTCGTCTCCAATACTCCCGACGACATGACGTCATAACGTCGATATCGCTTCCAATGCCTGAATGCGATGCGTCTAGGTCACATTCTTATGTCGTGGATGTTTTATATGTTAACAATTGTGGTGTTCTACACATAGTGGGTGCTTAGAAAGGGTGGCATTTCGAATAATGAGTACACACACACACACACACACACACACACACACACACACACACACACACACACTTGATCTGCTTCTACTCAAGATTAATAGACATAATACAAGAGAGAGATGGTTGGACAGACTGTGCCTTTCTGGACCTACAAAAGGCATTTGATAAGGTACCACACAATAAACTAATAAGGAAGATAGAATCAATAGGTGGCATCAGAGGAAAATTATTGGAATGGATGAAAGACTTCCTGACTGGGAGAAAAATGAGAGTAGTAATTAGAGATAAATTCTCAAATTGGGAAGAAATGATAAGTGGTGTCCCGCAGGGATCAGTACTGGCCCCGATCATGTTTGCTATATACATAAATGACATGGACGAAGGAGTAGAGTGTTATATGAATTTCTTTGCAGACGACGCAAAAATACTAAAGTAAAAACGGAGGAGGATTGCAACTCATTACAACAAGACTTGGACAAGATCTGGAAATGGACTCAAAAGTGGGAAGTGAAATTCAATATCAAGAAATGTAGTATAATGGAATTTGGAAAAAGTAAAAACAGAATATCGAGAGATTATAAAATTGGTGAAGAAGAGGTCAAAAAAGTAAACTCTGAAAAAGACCATGGAGTGATGATCAGCAAAGACATGACACCGGATAAGCATATCAATGAAATAGTCGGAGAAACCTATAATTTATTGATGTCAATAAAAGTGGCATTTGCCTATTTGGACGAGGAAATGATAAAAAAATAACTACACTAATAAGACCAAAACTCGAGTACGCTGCAACACTATGGACACACAGTTCCAAAAAGAATATAAAGAAGTTAGAAAGAATACAAAGAGCAACAACAAAGGTGGCACCAACTCTTTCCAAAATGACATATGAACAAAGACTGTCCAAATTAGAATTACCAACTTTGGAACAAAGAAGGGAAAGAGGAGACCTACTAACTATCTATAGAATTATGAAGGGAATGGAAATCTTAGATAAGAATGACTTATTGAAATGGGACAATGGAAAAACAAGAGGACACGAAAAAAAAAGATAATTACAGAAGAGATCTGAAAAAAATAGCTTCCCACACAGAGTGATAGATACTTGGAACAAATTGGACAAAGAAACAGTGTGTGCAAACACTATTCAAGATTTTAAGAAAAAACTTGATGCTGAGAGATACAAAGACGGGTCACCACGAGCATAGCTCCCTTCCCGTATAATACAACTAGGTAAATAAATACACACACACACACATCCGCTTCTTTCTGAGGACAGTGATTTGGCGTAAAACCACGTAGAAACTCTACACCCAGATTATATATTTATAATAAAAAAATGACTCGAAGCAACAAAGATAATGATAATAATGATACAAAATAGGATATACTGTAGATAAATACTGTTACTATTACTACTACTGAAAATAATAGTAATAATATCATAATGGTAATGATGATGATGATGAGAATGATAATAGCAATTTTAATAATAATAGTAATAATAATAATAAGAAGAATAATAATAAGAATACATACATATACCAAAGGCTCTTTCCCTCTTACACGGGGGGTAGCCAAAAAACAAAGGCACACAAACCACTCCCACCCATTCCATCCCCATCACACTCCACTCCCCTCCACCCTCTTCCCTCCCTCTTATCTTGGCACCTCCTGGATGACGGGTCATCCCTGCATCTGGTCCACTGCCCTGGGTCAGAAGCAGTGTCGCAAGACACAGCATATCCACAGCAAGGCCGCTTCATTAAATCGGCGACCCCCCCCCTCTCCGTCCCCTCATGCAGAAAAGGAGAAGACGGGAAGAAATCCCTTCGGGCTGCGTCAAATTATTTCTCATACATACTTCCTCACCCCCCATCCAC
>NC_134815.1:5914484-5919484 GCF_046742065.1 Oratosquilla oratoria | reverse complement strand
GTCCTAAAAATATTCTTGAAAAAGCGCTTGGGTAAGTCGGGGTCAGGTGGTATTCTTTTTCTTCTTCTTTTTCTTCTTATTCTTATTCTTATCCTTATTATTATTCTTATTCTGTTTCTTCTTCTTCTTCTTTTTCTCCTTCTTTTCTTCTTCTTCTTCTTCTTCTTCTTCTTCTTCTTCTTCTTCTTCTTCTTCCTCGCGTTCTTCTTCGCGTTTTTCTTCGCGTTCTTCTTCGCATTCTTCTTCGCGTTCTTCTTTGCGTTCTTCTTCGAGTTCTTCTTCTTCGCGTTCTTCTTCGCGTTCTTCTTCCTCGCGTTCTTCTTCGCGTTCTTCTTCTTCGCGTTCTTCTTCGCGTTCTTCTTCCTCGCGTTCTTCTTCGCGTTCTTCTTCGCATTCTACTTCGTGTTCTTCGCGTTCTTCTTCGCGTTCTTCTTCCTCGCGTTCTTCTTCTTCGCGTTCTTCTTCGTGCTGGGGATCCCGTGTTGGGGTTCCGCCCCGAGGCCGAGGCCGAAGGGGAAAACGAGGGATTAGAGCGCGGAAAGCTGCGGCCGTAGGCCGCTGTTTGCGCAGCCAAGCCCCCGGCGAAGCCGGGAAGGGCGAAGCCGGGAAGGGCGAAGCCCGCGGCTTGTATATATATATATATATATATATACATATATACATATATATATATATATATATATATATATATATATATATATATGTGTGTGTGTAAGGACAGGAATTTTGAAGGGATATTATTTTTGGAATTTCGTTTTATTTATCTATTTATTTATTTGAGAGACTGGGTATTATGGACGTCGTGACGGTTTTACTCAACCAAGAAGCAAAGTAGAAAATAGAGCCTTAATAGACCATGAATTTATTCTATTCTATGTCTGCCTATCAAGATGTGTTGGCAAAGAGCCTTACTATAATCATTGAAGAAAAACATACAATAGGAGATAGCTACAAATATATTTCAGCTGATTTTGGTTCAACTAAAGCTTCGAGACGACATTAGAATGTTCTCGAACATAGCGGGCGCACCGTAGCTCCGCCCACCCGTGACGTCACTAAACGTTCGGACAGAGGCGTAAGCTAAGGCCATTAATTTTAAGAGTAATAGGAAAAATTCCCAACTTTCAGTTCAGGATTCCACTAGAGAAATAGTTTAGGGAGAGATTGTAGCAGCTAGGGGCTCTGTTGAGAAGCGAAATGAAGTTTTACGAAATAATACAACAGGGAGGTTAGTAGTTTACCCATAGATACGAACACATAGCCGTCTCGTTCTTTTTGTGCGCAGCTAAAATTTTAATCTGATGCCAAAAATGATTCCGATAACAGGTATGAACACGTTCTGTAAGATTAATGAAAACAAATGTCAATATGTGAGTTAAATGATATAGTGCAGATATAGTAGGTAGATAGTTATCATTATTATTAAGTTTTGAATCTGATGCCAAAAATTATTCCGATAACAGATATGGAAAAAGGGGTTTAAGGGAGTGTACTTCACAAACACTTTGCGTATATACATTAGCTATGAGAGTGTAATCCTTAGAGTACAATTCTGTCTGTGATCGTTCTCTAATAAGAATACGGGGTTGAAGGTAGACACAGTGCTTGAAGGTAGACACAGTGCTTGAAGGTAGACACAATATTGTAAGTAGACTTATACAGTGACCGGAAGGTTGGAGCGTAAATAACTACGTTTTTCCACGTGCCTGTGACCTTACTTATGATGCCCATAAGAAAGAAAAAACTCTGTTATTAAATGTCTCGCATACCCATATATTTTTCATATTGTAAGGATCAATAGATTAGTTGGAGAAAACCACAATATACTTTTGTATTTCCTTACTATATTTTTGCTTCAGTGTAATAATTAACACATAGCAGACCTTCGCTTATTTTCTTTTACTACCCCCACTTGGGCATAGGCCTTTTCGCTACCCAGAACCAACCCCGAACGACCTGAGGAAAGGGGACGGAGTCAGACGTGAATAACAAGGAGCAGTTTCCATTTATGGTCAGATATATCCATATAGACGATTGGGTGGTGGCAGCGTATACCTTGATTTTTTTTATTTCCCAAATCGTTCTTATGTGGGTATCTCTGATCACTCCCATTGGAGGTGCTCTTGGTTAAACACTAAATCAATCGGCGGCACCACATATATATATATATATATATGTATATATGTATATACTCGTATATATGTATATATATATATATATATATATATATATATATATCCACAGCAAGGCCGCTTCATTTAATCGGCGACCCCCCCTCTCCGTCCCCCCTTGCATATAAGGAGAGGACGGGGAGAAATCCCTTCGGGCTGCGTCAAAATTTGCTCACACATACTACCTCACCCCCCCCCCCCCGCCCATTCCTCCTCATGCAATCACAACATCATCCATATACAACCATTCTCCATTCACCTCTGTCTTCCGTCCTCTCCCTTCCTTCCTCAACAGACATTCCCCTCTTCCCCAAAGCCCCCTTCACCCCATCCATCCACCTCATCCTAGGACGTCCCCTCATGTTCACTCCCTCCACATCTGCCTTCCATACCTCTTTTACTAGTCTTTCTTCACTCATTCTTTCCATGTGTCCAAACCATCCCAATATTCTTTCATCAACCCTATCTCCCAGCTCCTTTTTCACCCCTGTTCTCCTCCTCACCTCCTCATTTCTCACTCTATCTAGCCTAGTAACCCCCACCATACTTCTCAGACACCTCATCTCAAACACGTTCAAACTTCTTCTCTCTTCCTCTCTTATGTTCCACGTTTCTGCCCCATACAGTGCTGTTGGCACAATCACTCCTTCATACAGTCTCCTCTTCGCATCCATTCCTAAATGTCTATTCCTCATTACACTCTTTAATCCACCAAGGCATTTACTCGCTTCTCTCAATCTACATTCTACCTCCACCTTCACTCCACCTTTTCCTGCTACACTTGCACCCAAGTATCTAAAACTATCCACTCCCTCCAGTCGCTCTCCCTTAATGTTCACTTCCAGTCTACTGCCACTTTCACCCCTTGTACATCTCATCACCTTACTTTTACCCACATTTATCTTTAGCTTTCTTCTATCACATACTCTCCCAAACTCTGCCACCAGCTTCCTCAATCCCTCCTCCGATGCTGCCACAAGCGCAGTGTCGTCCGCAAACAACAGCTGGCTCACCTCCCACTTTTCTCCATTTTCTTTAACCATCTCCAATCCCTGACCCACTACCCTTGCATTCACCTCTCGCACCACCCCATCCATGTATAAGTTGAACAGCCAGGGCGACATAACGCATCCTTGACGAAGTCCTACCTTTACCTCAAACCACTCACTCTCTCCATTTCCAATCCTGACACAAGCTCTACTACTCTCATAAAAACTCTTGACAGCTCCCAAAAGCTTTCCTCCTATCCCATAAATCTGCATAACCTCCCACAGTGCCTTTCTGTCTACCCTATCATAAGCCTTTTCCAGATCCATAAAAGCCCAAAAAATATCCTTCCCCTTTCCTATAGCTTTCTCACATATCTGTCTTACCACAAAGATCTGATCTACACAACCTCTACCTGTCCTAAATCCACACTGTTCCTCACCAATTACTCCCTCTGTTCCTCTCCTAATCCTCTCAATCAAGATCCTCCCATAAGCCTTCCCAACTACACTTAACAAGCTAATCCCTCTGAAACTACTACATTCACACTTGTCCCCTTTTCCTTTGTAAAGAGGAACTATACAGGCACTCCTCTAGTCCTCCGGTACTCTACCCTCTCTCCAGCAAACATTGAATAACCTCACCAACCAGTCCACCATCACTTGACCTCCCTTTTTCAGACATTCTGCATGGCATCCATCCAGACCAGGTGCCTTACCTGCTTTCATCATCTTAACAACTGCCTTCACCTCATCCTTCCTTATTTCTCCTCCATTCTCCTCACTCATCACTCTCATTTTCTTCGCATTTCCCACTGCAGCTATCTTTCCTTCCCTATCCTCCTTCACATTTAGCAACTCCCTAAAATATTCTGCCCATCTTCCCCTTACTGCCTTCTCTTCCATTATCATCTCTCCATCTGCACCTTTTACCTTTTCTTCCCTACTTGATTCGCCTCCTCTTCCTCTCTTAATTTCTTTCCAAAACATCTTTTTATTACTTTCAAAATTTTCTGTCATACTCTTACCCCATTTCACATCTGCTCTCCTCTTTGCAACCTTTACCTTTTGCTTTACTTCTCTTTTCTTTTCTTTGTACCTCTCATATGACTCCCTCGTCCTCTTTTGTAACCAATCTGTGAATGCTCGCTTCTTCTCTTCTACAACCTTCTTTGTTTCCTCATCCCACCATTCACTACCCTTTCTTCTATTTCCCCCTGTCCTTCTTGTTCCACACACCACCCTTGCACACTTTATGACTCCCTCCTTGAACCATCCCCATTCCTCCTCCACACCCATCTCTACTCCATCCTTTACTCCCTCCCACTCCTCCTTCAGCTTCTTTCCGTACTCCTTCTCCTTTTCCTTTTCATTCAAGGAGTTCACTCTAAGCACCTCCCTACCTTTTGTCCCTTTCCTCTTTCTCCATCTATCCTCCACTCTCGACTTACCTTCCACCAAAAAATGATCTGATATTCCCCCACCCTCTCCCCTTAGCACATGTACATCCTTAACTCTTCCTATCATAATCCTATTTACCACTACATAATCCATTAGCGCTCTATCTACCACCCTTCCCTCCACCACCCTCTCCCATGTGTATTTATGCTTGACTTTCTTCCGAAACACTGTATTTGCTATCATCAACTCTCTTTCTAGACACATTTCCACCATCAACTCTCCACTACGATTCTTTCCTGGAACTCCACATTTCCCAACCACTCCATCGATTGGACCATTTCCCACCCTAACATTAAGGTCTCCCAGTACTATTACATTGACATTTCCTCCTAAACCCTCTATGCACTCATTTAAATCTATCCAAAAGGCCTCCCTTTCTTCT
>NC_134815.1:5829484-5904484 GCF_046742065.1 Oratosquilla oratoria | reverse complement strand
CTAATTGCGTGGAGCAGTGCGAGCGAAGGCAACGTCATTTTTGAACGACGGACCAGCTTCAACTGACAGCTATAGGACCCGCTAACCCCACTTTGAGCAGCCAGGTGACGTTCACGGGCCCGCTGCGCCAACTCCCTCGAAATTCGGTCGGAAGTGGTTAGACCTTATATTCTTAGATCTTGATAAGGTCTAACCACTTCCGACCGAATTTCGAGGGAGTTGGCGCAGCGGGCCCGTGAACTTCACCTGGCTGTTCAA
Source organism: Oratosquilla oratoria (assembly GCF_046742065.1). NCBI lineage: Eukaryota > Metazoa > Arthropoda > Malacostraca > Stomatopoda > Squillidae > Oratosquilla > Oratosquilla oratoria. The sequence goes on along the minus strand of NC_134815.1, from coordinate 5,904,226 downwards.
AGTGGGGTTCGCGGGTCCTATAGCTGTCAGTTGAAGCTGGTGCGTCGTTCGGGAATGTCGTTGCCTTCGTTCGCACCGCTCCACGCAATTAGTTATATTCTGACAAATATTATATAAAATATATATATATATATAAAATACTATAGTTCCTGTCTATATATATGAATACATAATATATATGATATATAATATATATATATATATAATATATATATATATATATAAAATATTATAGTTCCTGTCTTCCTTGGCGTTTCACAGTTTTCTTCAGTGTTTCACAAAGAGAAAACGGACCCAGCCTAATGACGTCAGAAGCTGCGCACAATAATTCAAACGGTCTGACCTGTATATTTAGACCTTGGTACCACCTGCCCGCCTGAGGAAAACGACGCGGGAGAACCTCATTAGGACCGAGGTCGACATAACAGCGCTTCAAAACATAATGTAAAACAGATCATTCTCCCTATCGGAATTATCTGATTCGGTTTAACGTCGCGAACTCCCACTGCCAGGAGGCTAGGACGGTACGCCTTAAGAATAAACACCGTGTGAGATCGAAACCTTTATTGGTACGACGTTTCGCTTGTTACAGTTTTTTCAAGTCTGGATTCCTAGGAAAGACCACCCGCTTGCGCGGGATCGTTTTTTGTGGGAGGGGAAGAATGTCTGTAAGAAAATGAAAAGACAGTAGCGTATAAAAGAGGGCTGTTGCCACCGGGCGATTTGCGAGCGATTAGGGGCTTGTTGGTGGTCGTGGCTCGGGAGAACTGGACTGGGAGCTTGGACGGCGGCGTCAACGCCGGGAGGAAGAGCAGATTATATCACCAGAAGTTCAGAAAATGGTAGGAGACGTAGTTGGAGAGAAAGGTGGAAAAACGGAAAAATCTTTAGTGGGAGGTAAACTGAAATGAGAAGATGTAGTATAAGAGAAAGTTAGAAAGGAAGCGAATTTTAGTCGAAGAAAAAGTAGGTGTAGATGTTTGTGCGTGGTGTGTATGTGTAACTTACGGGAAGTGAGTAGATTTCACTTCCCGCGTGTAGAGGGCGTTCCTGATTAGCCCCAGGTAAGGCATGAGAACTCCTGTTTTACCCCAGGTTGGGTTTGAGCTGTTTGTATATTCTTGTAGCCTGTCAGTTAATGGGCTACATGCGATATTATCATTATTAGTATCATTATCATTATTATTATTACATCATAATGCCTATCACCAGTAAAACTAGTGAAGGGGTGTATTATAATTGGTAGGTACGGTTATACACGTCTTATCGTGTACACCGCACGTGGGACGGGCGCAGCTGACAGATAGTCTGTGCGGTGTGGTCTAGGTGTAATGTGTTGTATCAGATGTTTGTGTTTGTCGTGCAGTTTTTCTAGGTGTCTTGAGTGAAGTTTGTGTTTGTGTTGGTTGAATGGACGGATGTTGGAAATTTGGTGTAGAGACTCAGTGGTTCTGAAGTCGCTCCATCGCGAACCCGTGATGAACTGGACAGCGGCATTCTGAACCTTCTGATGCTCGTAGTTATTAGTGGGACATGTCAGCTGGCTTAGTCCCGGGGACTGGCACAGAATCGGTCTGACGAGGGCTAGGTACAATCGACGTTTGGTTTTTCAAGTACAGACATGGCAAACACTCTGAGTATATTAAGGCCGACGGGGAAGGATCTAGGAGAGGTTAAGAGGGAGGGTGGGTGATAGGTGGAGGTGGCGGAGGGGGGGTGAGAAGGGGGACGGGTGGGACTTGGTGGAGATAAAGGAGGACATTTCGGACAGTTTGATGTAGTGGACTAAGGGGGACATTTCATACATTTGTATAATGCGGGTAACAGATGGATGATAGGAGGGGCGATGTTAAACATACCTCTGTTCTGCTCAATGGTTTTGAAGCTTTGAATGGCGGCCGCTTCAAGGCATTTCCTCCTCACCCTGTCTGGTTCACTAAAAAGAAGCTCTGCGTTATCCCAATCCATCAGGTGGTCGTTGGTGTTCCGGTGGATAACACAGGCGTTGGTGGTGATGTTGTTCCGGGAATCGTAGCGATGCTCCCAGATCCGGGTCTTCAGGTCACGGGAGGTCTCGCCGATGTATACTTTATCACATCCAGCACAGGGTATGCGGTAGACACCAGCGTTTTTCCCCACATCTCGTCCTGGCTGTCACTCCTTCTAGAGAGCTCTTTGATAGTTCTACTGGACTGGCCCACTACCTGTATGTTGCAACGCCCAAGTGTCCGGGTGAGGGTGGTGGTGACGCTGCTGGCTGGAAGGATAAGCCTCCTAGCTGGTTCTTCCGTTGGTTCCCGCCCTTCCATTATTTTGAGTGCCTTTTTCTTACACTGGTGGATGATGTACTCTGGATATTTCAATTTCTGAAAAACCTCCTTTATGTGCCTAAACTCGTCCTCTAAGAATTCAGGGCTACAAATTCTGAGAGCTCTGAGGTAGAAACCTATAACTACACCTTTTTTAATACTGAGGTAATGTGTTTATTCTCACAGTTTTGTCAGCTTTTGCCATTGTGTTTCAACGGTACGCCTTACAGAGGACTTTGTAGCGTGGGATTTAATGAATCGTGCCCTTGGTCCAACTCGCTGGTGGCAAGGTTCGAACTGCCGTTACCTCAACCTCCGCCGCAAGTAGCGACGCTCTAACCCGCTTGGCCAGGAAAGGAAGTGTTTTTATAATTTGCATTATGGGAGGTGAGGGCGTGTAACGGAAGACTCCAGTCTCCGTTATTGGAGGGGTGTAGGTGTGTGTGTGTACAGCAGAGGGGCTTTGTTGTTGTTGTTGTTGTTGTTGTTGTTGTTGTTGTTGTTGTTGTTGTTGTTGTTGTTGCTTCCTAGACTGGCCAAGCAGTCCCTTCTCCCTGAGTAAGGCCACGACTGGAACGGGGTTTTCCCACAAACCCCTTATAGAATATATAATGTATTGTTGGCGTGCATAATTGTGTACAATGTATTCTTCCATAATGTGTTGTACAGTGTAGGGTAAAATGTTACATCCTGGGCTTTGTTGTACTTGGTAGGACTGCTACCGTCGACAGTCCTTTCTGCGACCACTGGGATTACACTGCCGACTCTCGGGGTTGGGATCTCTGGCTTGGAAATATCACTATTTCCTGGCTCCCATCGTCACGTACCATTGTTGGCGGAGTTGTGTTAGAGATGGGAAGAACGAGTGATGGGCCTTTTCTCACTTGTTTCTGTGCATGGCTCCTCCTATGGAGGTCAAGCAATTCATTTCTCACATAGGGAATATTTTACTTCCTTGCGTAGATACGATGATGACATAAAGTTATATCAATGTTTTGATGAGTAAGTTTTCCTGAACCGAAATTCGAACCGACCTTAGAGATATCGCCAACGGTTTTTTTTTTTTTTTTTTTTGCGGAGTTCGTACCCACTCAGACCACCATACCGGTGGTCCGGAACTGTTCACACATGAACACAGGGGAGACGGTGTCCACAGTATGCCATTGTAGTGACAATATCCAGAGGAGGCTGATGTATCACGCGCACAGCGATGAACCAAAGCACCTCAGGTCCTGAGGTGAACAGTGGTCGGGGGCCATTACTCAGAATGGATGACTTTCCTAACCCCTGCATTGCGGCGAAGGTTCGAACAGTCACGCCACGGTTGTCCCCAAGCCTCAACTCCACACCGTGGTGCCCAGTAACTTCCCCAGTGAACACCAACGACTCATGGCATTCGTCGTGATCAGCGATTTATTTATTTATTTTTTTTTTTTTTTACATTACGTTTTAATCGACTTTGGCAAGCGGATATCCTGCAAGTAAAAAGCGTCGCATTATCCGAGATGCGAGTCTGGCCCGTTCACTTGTTAGCCAGTGACACTAACCAATCGGTCATGGCTACTAGGAGGAGGAAGGGTGGTCCGCCATGGTTCAGTGATAGCGCGCGTGTTTTGTAACCGCATGTGGAATTCGGGCATATGATCAAATCCTGACCACGGGACAGTGTTTAGGGAGGGCGTCCACTCTGAGTAATGGCCCCTGACCATTGCTTAGTGATATACTACCCCTCTGGTCTCCAACATTGCAGAGAGGGGTTGGGGTACCATGAAAGAGCAACTTGAAGAAATGACTAGTACTTCTCAGGGACTGAACCTTTGCCTCCAGCATTCAAGGCAGAAATGCTACCCACTGTTCCACAAGAGCTCCCCATCCCAATTAGCCATTCCTATATTGGTTGACACACATCTCTTTATCAAGGTTTCTGCTTAGCTGTTTTATTCAACTATGAATGATCCCTTGGGTAGCAAAGAATTTAAAGGTGTTCTGCGTACCAACATAACCAGTAATTTGTCTTTAAATCATCACTCTGATCTAATTTTGAGTTAATCTATTGTTGCCTTGAGTTTCACTAAATGGAAAAAAAATGCAGCCCCACCATGGCTGGTAATGATCCTTAGGTCTTCAGACCATCCCATAGATTTCTCTGGGAAATTTTTTTGGACTGTTATCTGTACTGCATTAGTGTGGGACTGTTTCTATGTCAGTGGCTGAAGTGACAGGAAGGGGAGAATTCGCCATTTGTTAGTTCTCCATGTGTAAACAAGTGTAAAAAATATAGTTCAAGTTCAGAGTGAGATATCTTGAGCCCAGTCCAAAAACCAAGTTTCAACCCTTCAGAGCTGCGCCTCCTGATGGAAGGAGGTTAACAGGTTTCGAAAATGGGCAGCTTTGCTGTCCATCTTACAGAATTACCACATGCAGGGCCCCGACAAGGGGAGAGGCAGGGGGAGGGGCAATGCCCCGGGGCGGCACGTTTTTTTGGGGGTGGCACTTTTCGTGAAAAGAAGGTCAAGCAAATTCCCCCTAATGTACTTTTAATGCATGATTTATTTATCATGAGTTGTGTGTATGAATGATATGTGTATAAACGTTGTTTTGTGGATGAATGTTACATGTGAATCGTGCTAGTGACCATCAGATGTGGAAGGTGGTGGTAGTGGTGGTGTGTGGGGGGGTAGCACTTTTCGACTCACCCTGGGGCGGCACTTAACTATGTCAGGGTCCTGATCACATGCAGGTACCCATTATTGATCTCATCACCATCATTATCGGTACCATCATTATTGGTCCTTTCTTAATAAGATACAAGTATAAATAAACTTCTCAGCAAAATCCCCTTTTTCTAGATTTTCAGCTGTGGCCTGCTTTATGAGGTGGCTAAGTATGATAATTTGTCAGAGCTCAAAGATTTATGACTATGACCATCATATGTTGGCTCTAGCGAGACTTAAATCATCATCCATCTTATATACAAGCACTTCTCACCACACTCCCCATAAATAAGATTAACTTCACAAAAGTTCATGATCAAGGAAAGTTCAGTCATTAAATAAATCACCCAATGCCACACAAGTTCTCGCAAAACAAAATGAACAGGAATCACCATGAAGACATTTATCACATTAAGAATTGCCCATTAGAACTGGTTGATACAATAGTCCCTCAACATGACAGCTTCGGGGATTACACCACCACTTTAAACAAAAATTCGCATATTCTTTTTTTTCACTTACAAAACCTTTATCAGACTAACCGAACCTATCATGTTGTATATGATAATGACCTTCTGTCGTATGGGGAGATGGCTGAGTCAAAGCACGGCTTGGCTTTCAGGAAGAAAACGAAGTGTGTATGTGTGTGTGTGTGTGTGTGTGTGCGCACGTGTACAGTAAACTCGTTATTATGAACCCCGTTACAGCGATTTTCGGATTTATTGACCCTATTATGGCCTACCGACCACCCATTTGATATATCAAAGATCAGTATATGCGACGGATCGTTCGGTCAGCGGCGGCTGCGGTAAAGGAGTGGGTGAGGGAGGAAGGGAGCGATCTAGTGGGTATTTCACCTTGGTCTTTGGATCACGTGTTGGACTCGTGATCGACAGCTATTTCCCTCCCGGAAGAGAGCTCAGAGCTCGTATGACCGATCTATGGGTAATGCTATGACTTTACATGCACACACACACCCAACTCCCCGCCCACGAGAGTTGGAGTAACGACTCGAAGCGCAGCGATACTGAAATAATTTCAGCCCTGTGCAGGATTCGAACCAAATACCGCCTGCACCCCCGTACCGACATTCTGGGACTCTACCAACCGCGCCACCAAGCCGTGTGGTGGTGACGGTGAGCGGTACACCGAAAGTCCCCCTGATATACCGAACTTTGTCCGGTATATGAGGGGGAAATCCGACCATCGTGTTTATCTAGCTTTCGGCTTTATCGATCATGCTTTCCTGCCTTTCTTTGAGAGGGTAGCTCGTGATGTTAACCTGAATAATCTTTATTTGGGATGCAATCTCAGGTGTAAAGCTTGAAATGTATTTCTTCGCTCGCTGATTGAGGGAGTTAAGGCGTCATTACTTGTGGCGAAGGTGAAGGGGATGGCAGTTCGAAGCCTGCCACCGGCGAAGCTGAACCAAGGGCATGGATAATTAAATACCACACTACAAAGTCCTCTGTAAGAGGCACCGTCCTAGCCTCGCGATAAGGAGTTTGTGACATTAAATCAATATAATTTTCCTGTAGTCTTCGGGGTTAAAATGTTTAGCTACTTTTAATGTGGAGTTTGAGAGTCTTTCACTGGCTTTGTTTATGGATGGGGACTGGGCTAATATATAGACCTAGATTAACACAACACAGACACCGGCCCAGCATTTATTTCCTAAGAAATTTATAATAGGTGTGTCAGGTCGTGGAAGCCCTCTCGTTGGTATGCCAGATGTAAGGATGCAAGGAACCCCACGTTGGGATGCCAGATGTCAGGAAATGGGGCGATGTGGGCCTAGCTGGAAGGCACTCAATGGAGGGGAAGAACAGGTTTATTTGTGAATAAGTATAAAGTGCGGCCCATTGGACCGCAGCTGAGGATTACGAACTGGGCGCCGAGAAGACTGGTCACTCTTGTAGTGGGCTCGATCACGTGTCAGTAGCTGGGGAAAGTAGATAGTTCCAGGCGACGATTTGTTAAAGGTAGACGGGGGTCAGATTCGGCGAGAGAAACGGCAGTGAGAGAAGGCGAGGAAGGTGGCGGCGATGCTGGTCACGTGGTGCTCCGAGGCGGTCAGTGACTTCGGTGATTTCTGTCCACATTATATTCATCGGATCAGGTCATGAACTGCCAGGTACGCAAAGTCAGCTGTCCTAGGAGACTCGCATTGTACAAGGTTGGCTACTCCAGGGGACTCACACTGGGCCGTGGTGGTGCTGGGAGCCGTCGTGAGCTGCCGCACGTCGTCAGTGAGGACAACTGCCTAATAAGTGTCTCCAGAGAGTGAAACCTGAGGCAGCAATAATTACAATTTAATTCTTTATTATCACTGTCATACTATTCTATTCAGCCATGAGGGCACCATATGACCCAAACAGGTTTAAACAGGTTTCAATGGGAGTGGAATGGATGGGGATGAAATGGATGGGAGTGGATTTATACCTTTGACTTTGGCTACCTCCCTTGTAAGGGGAAAAAAGCCCTTGGTTATGTATGTACAAAAAAGCAAACAGGACGTCCATAAACAAACAGCTGAATTGTATGGACTCTTTTTATTTTATATTGTGTAGATGAATAAATGAAGTACAACTTTTAATTAAAAAAAAAAAAAAAAAACTCAGAATGCCTTTATTGATAACCCCATGAACCAGTTTTGATATCCCCTGGGGGTACTGTGGCACTACTTTTGGAACATCTGCCTTAGGGGCTGATAACCAATCTCTGAACTGGGGCCCAGACCTCTCCATCAACTTAAACTGTACTTATTAGACTTTTTCACACATTGGGAGCTGACAGCCAATGACTACTCACTTCACCCCTACTACTTTCACCCTGTAACATAGAAACTGCCCCACGCTAATGTAGCACAGACTACAGTCCAAAGTGTCTTCCCAGAGAGATCTGTCTTGGAGGCCTGAAGATCACTGCCAGCCACTTTTGGGCTGCAGATTTTTCCATAGTGAAACTTGAGGCAGCAATTGATTTTTTGACAATTTTATTCAACTATCAGGGCAGACTCAGGACATCATTAGAGTGGTGAAGCTAAACATAGATTCAATCATTCATTGGTATAAAATTTCAGGCCTGTTATTCCAGGTCTCATTTCACATTGAAAAAAGTTTTCATTATGGAGTTCATGCTTTCATAATAGTCGTTTTCTATGGATGGCTCTATCAATAACAATTGTGATGTAAAAATGGTTGTGGTACTTGCCCGGGTAAGCAAAGCTGCTCCCAGGGATCGATGCCATCTATATGAGAAACGGTGGCAGAGGTATGCTGCAACTAGGTGGCTCCCAACTCTCTCTCTCTTTTTTTTTTTTTGGGGGGGGGGGGTGCACAAAATGAAAACACTGCCACACTCTTCACCAGATGCTGGATGACTGTCCAGGATGTAACATTTCACCCCATACAACACATTATGGAAGACTAAAGTGTACAAAATCACCCACATCAGCAACACAATATACATACATATATCAAAGGCTTTTTCCCCCTTATAAGGTAGCAAAAAAACAAAACCACTCCCACCCATTCCATCCCTAACACACTCCAGTCCCCTCCCTCTTATCTTGGCACCTACATCTCACCCACTGCCCTGGATCAGAAGCAGTGTCGCAAGACACAGTACATCCACAGCAAGTACTTCATTAAATTGGTAACCCTCCTCTGTCCCCTCATGCAAAAAAGGAGAAGACTGGGAGAAATTCCTTTGGGCTGCATCAATTTATTTCTCACACATACTCCCTCACCCCTTATCTCCCACCCACTCCACCTCATGCATCACAGCATCATCCATACACAACCATTCTCCATTCACCCCAATCTTCTGTCCTTCCTCTCTTTCCTAATGCCCCTTTTACCCCATCCATCCATCTCATCCTAGGTCGACCCTTCATGTTCACTCCTTCCACACCTCAACACAATATACACTCTATTAAGGATTTGTAGGAAAACCTTATTCCAACTGTGGCATTCCTCAGGGAGATGGGACTGCTTAGCCAGACAATCTTAGGAAATGACAACAACAATTGTGCTTTTGACTTTATTTCATATAAATGCCAACTTAATGGATTATGTGTAGAAATATCAGGTACTTTTTTTAAACTTCCTAATATACACAGGTGTTTCACATTTTTTTTAATATGGCATTTAAAGAATAATTAATTCTTGATTATTTTTATTATTCCAACCTAATTAAATACCTTATGTATGGATTCTGAATCTTTGACTGCTTTGATTTAGTTACCCCTTATAAAGAGGAAGGAGTGTGTGTTTTATATGTATGTGTGTGTGTGAGATTCACCATGGTCTTGGATCATGTGTTGGACTCATGATCAACAGCTATTACCCTCCCGGAAAAAAGTTCAGAGCTCGTATATGACCAATCTATAGGTAATGCTGTGACCTTACATGCACACACATCCCCAACTCCCCAACCACAAGAGTTGGAGTAACGACTTGCAACACAGCAATACTGAAATTATTTCAGCCCTGGGCGGGATTTGAACTTGGACCACCATAGTGGCAGCCATGAACGCTACCACTGCACTGTCGAGTCGTGTGTGTGTATATACACAAAAAGGCCTTTTCTCAGATATAAGGCAGGTTGTCAAGTGAAGGCATACACTCACCCTTCACCCACTGATTGTCCCCTTTAAGGTCACTGTGGATGAAAAGTCATCCTTGTCCTCTACCTACTGTTCAGGTTGGCAGCAGCGCACCAAGACACAGCACCCACAACAGGATTTGATGGCTGAAACTATTTACCTCCACTACTTCACTATATGGTGACCCTCCCCCCCCACCTACAGAGCAGAAATGAAGAAATCCTTTCAGGCTGTGTCAATTTCTTTTCCACATAAAACCACTCTCCTCTTGCACCCACCTCTTGCTTTATCCATTTCCTGAGATAGTGTTGCAACCTAACGAGATTTCTGCTCTGTAAATTCTCAAGTGGGAAAGGTGGCAGGTCACCATGTAATGAATCTGTGGGGGTAAACCAGCTTCAGCTCTCAGGCCCTGCCGGGGAAATGCTGTGTCTTGGTGCATTGCCTCCAACCCAGGCAATGGATGAAACAAAGGGACAACTCTTAATCCACAAGGAGCTAAGACAGAAGGGAAAACAATTGGGTTCTGAATAAGTGTGGGATGGATGACGGGTGGGTGTTAGATTTTGACTTAGCCAACATGCTTATAAGGAAGACAAAGCCTTTTTGTGTATGATTTATTTGTTCTTTCTCGGGCATAGAATCACTTACCATATTCCTTACATTACAGGCACTGGCTCAATCATTCCTAAAAATATCAATCATCACATCATTAAGTCTTAAGCAACTTCTTACAAGAAAAAACTTGTACAGCTGGACATATGAACTTGTGGTACATTGGGGTGGCAGATACATATGTTCTTCTGACTACAAGAGGAGCTTAAATTTCAGCAAATCAAGGAGGCACCAGGCACACAAATTTAGTTGAAATTTATTTCTAATTGGAGAAAGGCATGTACTACCCATTTGTACCAACAATTCCTGTGTACAAATGTACATACATGTGCATTTATATATGCCACACTCACAACTGTATGTGTATTTATCTAGTATGCGTGTGTATGTGGAGCTGCCATGTCACATCAGCAGGAGACCAATTTGCTGACCAGGAGGAAAGCAGAGAATGAATGGAAGGCCTCAGCCTTCAATCCAGCCACTGGTGACTCCGTTACAAAACAACACAAGATCCTCAACTCTACATAGAGATGCACTAATCTCCAGATCATGCTCAGAAGCTCATTCAGTTCTTTTTTACTCCCTACTAATCTATCTTCCCTTTCTAATCATTTCTGATCTTTTATGTAAGGAGGTCAGTAGATTGGTACATTCCCTTCCCACTCCTTCTACTAGTCAAAGACATAGAAACCAGTTTAGGTTCATGAACTTTAATACAATATTTCTTCTTGAACGACTTATGGGCCAAGCTGGTGGCTGTTGCCAATTATCTAGGAGCCATGGGTCTCCTGCAAAAGACCTAATGGCAACAGATCAATTACACGACTGATGCGCGCATGTGTGTGTATATGTGTGTATGTGTGAGTGTGTTTTGTTCCATCTTGTGTTCACAATTTCTTGTAGGCTTCAGTATCTATTCGCTTTTCTTGCTGCTGACACGCTTCTGATATTCCTTCTTCACAATGGAATTGAACTGCCACAAGTAAAATGCAGAGATTACTCGGAATGGGCCCATAAGGAATACCTGAATAACAAAACGAAGATATTTAGTGCAAAAAATTAAAATACTCTAAAATAAAACTTATCACCACATCTGTGAGTGTTTACATATACATACATATACTAAAGGCACTTTTCCCCTTACCTGGGAGGTAGCCAAATTCAGCACACATGATTCCACTCCCACTTATTCTACTCCCATCCACCACCCCTCCCTCCCTCCCATCTTGGCTCCTCCTGGATGATGGGTCATCCATTTATTTATCTGCATGAAAATGATCTACTTTATGACGTCTGAATGATGATGAACAAATTCCACTTGGATGAAAGACCCACTCCAGCTTACATTCCATTAATCCGCTGCCCACTGGATGACTGCATTGTGGACAAATGCCCAGGATGTAACACTTCACCCCACACTATTCAACACGTCATGGAAGACTGGGTTATACACAATCACGCACGCAAACAACACAACATACACTCCATAAAGGATTTGTGGTAAAACCTTGTTTCAGCTGTGGCATTCCTTGGGGAGACCGGACTGCTCAGACAGACAGTCTAGGGAATAACAACACTAGAGAAAGTCTCCATTACTTAAGCCGCCTTCTTCATGTTTAAGGTTTAACCATTACTCAGGTGAATAAAATTGTCTACTGCTAACTAGAGAAAATTCTAGAGATGGAACCGAATGAATTTACATGATACGGGGAACATCTGCCATCAAAACCATAATGAAACAAGCCTTTACTGAAAGACGTAAATTTTCTTAATTGCTTTATGTCTAGAAACAATTCCATGTATATTCCAGTCCTAAGGCACTATCTTTTCTTCTAACCAAGTTGTGAATCTGGCCCACCGGTTCTCCGCATTCCATTGACATCTAGTTGGAGATCCTATCAGGCACAGAAACTAACTTGTTCACACCTAGTGTCACTATTATCATCAGATGATTTTGTTCATCTGAGTGGCAAACCTCAGTTAGAGAAAACTAAAAAGAAATTAATACAGGAAGACCTCACTATACGACCGAGTGCCATAAAGTAGGTATAACAAATGCTGGGTGTTGTATGTGAAAGCCCCAGGAGGCAAAATTTGATTGGGGGGGGGGTGTGTGTGTGACAGGGTCCATGAACACAACCCCCCTATCTACGTACATGTAAGACCCACCTCGATATACTGAATTTTCGCATTGCGACCAGTCAGCTGGGAACACAACTCTGTTGTATAGTGAGGTATTCCTGTGCTCTCAATGTAGTTCGTCTCGTCTCCACTAGAACCGATTCATTTTTAAAGTCATGAGCTCCCCCTATCAGGAGGTTGGGATGGTGCCCCTTACAGAGGACTTTGTAGCATGGAATCTAATGAATCATCCCCTTGGTTCAACTTGCCTGTGGGAAGGTTCTAATTGCTGTCACCTTGACCTACATCGCAAGTAGCTACACTAAACTACTCAGCCAACAAGCATCCAGACATTTGTTGGTGTTAACTAGAACAAAATCTATAAGGTGTTTCAGCGCTGAGGTACATACACATACCATACCAAGGTTTTTTTTCCCCTCTTATAAGGGAGGTAGCCAAAAACCAAAGGCATAAAAACCACTCCCACCCATTCCATCCCCATCACACTCCACTCCCCTCCACCCTCTTCCCTCCCTCTTATCTTGGCACCTCCTGCCCTGGGTCAGAAGCAGTGTTGCAAGACACAGTACATGCACAGGAAGGCCACTTCATTAAATCGACAACCCCCCCTCTCCATCCCCTCATGCAGAAAAGAAGACGGGGAGATATCCCTTCAGACTGGGTAAAATTTTTCTCACACATACTCCCTCACCCACCATCCCCCACCCATTCCACCTCATGCATCACATCATCCATATACAACTGCTAAGGTAATTGTACTTTTTTTAATGGGTACTTTGTATTCACCTGTGAAAAGAAGGAGGTGATGGACGTAATGGGACTCATCCCTGCACACATGGTCGTCAGCATAAATCCGTCTATACCAGAGGTGCTCATAAATTCTCCAGATAAAGCATCGGCAAGCAATTTCTTGGCCACATCATCAGCCTGAAAAATGTGTAAACAATTATGATAATTTTTTTTATAAGGATATCACATTTATGTGAACATATATACATACATATACCAATGGCTTTTTTCCCCCTTATAAGGGAGGTAGCCAAAATCAAAATGTATAATGCCACTCCCACCCACTCCATTCCCATTCACCACCCCTCCCTCCCTCACTCTTTTCTCGACTCCCCCTGGATGATGGGTCATCCCTGCATCTCGCCCATTGCCCTGGACCAGAAGCAATGCAGCAAGGCACAGCACATCCACAGCAAGGCCACTTTATTTAATCAGCGACCCCTCTTTCCATCCCCTCATGCAGAAAAAGAGAAAATGGGGAGAAATCCCCTCAGGCTGCATCAAAATATCACTCACACATAACTACTCCCTAATCCCCTCCCCATCCCCCACCCACTCCCTTTTGTGGATGTAAACAATAATAGAAAAAGATGAATAACACAGTCACGAGAGTAAATGATGAGAGGAACTACAAGAATGGAACCATTCATTCTTGAAGGTTTCAATCCCCATTATATGAAATGTGGACCAATCAACACGGGAAAAAAAAAAAAAAACTAGAAGTCCCTATAATCCAGTGGTTCTCAAATTGTTCCACGGAACTCCAGGGTTCCGTGAAGACCTTTCAAGGGTTCCGTGGCAAAAAAAACAATTATAATTATTTATTTATTTGAGCAAGAATGAATCAAATGAAATATGAAAGTGCTGAAATCTTTTGCATGTGAGGAGAGAGAGAGAGAGAGAGAGAGAGAGAGAGAGAGAGAGCAAGCGAGCGGGGGAGAGACAACAAGTGTATGGCTATATACTGTGTGTGTTGGTGGTGGTGGTGGTTAGTCTTAAATATTTTTAAGTCTGTCAAAATCTTTTTCGTTGGGGGTTCCGCCGAGTAGCTGCAAATGTGAAAGGGTTCCATTACATTGAAAAGTTTGAGAACCACTGCTATAGTCAATCAGCTTGAGCCCTTTGGTGTGGTCCAAACCCCATTGTTAACACATCTAACGATGACATATGAATGGTGCTCTGTCTCACTGCTAGTCTGTATGTTACCTATTTATGGAACATATATACATTCATAATATGACTGCATGGTGTTCAGGATGGCTTGTGATTTCAGGGAAATATGATGAATCTATAAACTTTCCATTTCACTTGGCAACGTGGCTCATGTGACATTGGAACCCAAGATATATGTAAAGATATATTTCATATATTTCAAGAGAGAGAGAGAGAGAGAGAGAGAGAGACAGAGAGAGATATGTGAGGAGAGAGATATGAGAGGAGAGAGATATGAGAGGAGAGAGATATGAGAGGAGAGAGGAGAGAGGAGAGATGAGAGAGAGAGGTAGAGGTAGTTAGCCCCTCTGAGGAGAGTGAGAGTGACGTGACAACATTGTGGTCTCACCAAGCTATACCTGAAGGCTCAAGTTAAAATCAATAGAGCATAGCCCCAACACTCTTCACATTTAGTCACCTTTTCTAATTTACAGAGAACATGGTAGTAATATTCTTGTCCCCAACACTGGGTGATAACGAAAACCAAAAGGTAAAGTCACAGAGGTAGTTGGGAACAGAGTGCAGGATGACGATGCAGCCTGAAGGGAGGTTGTTCTTATGTGCTTCATAATCTATTTTTGAGTGAATGAGGAGGAATATGGAACTAATATTACTGTTGGTCCTGCAAGAGGGATGTCAAAAAGAATCATTTACTTGCTGGCTGTCCATCTTCAAAACCCTCCAACACCTTCATCTCCATTTAGAGGTGCAACCCCAAGGGTCTGACACTTGGTTTTTGGACTCGACCCAAGAAATCTATCGACCTCGACGGTATTTCCTTCACCTTTGCACTCGTGAAGAGTCGACACCCAGCAACTCCTCGTCTCATTCTACTCCTATAAATGATTCGGTATAATGTTGTGAACTCCACCCCATCAGGAGGCTAGGATGGTGCCCCTTACAGAGGACTTTCTACATACATACATATACCAAAGGCTTTTTTCCTCCTTACATGGGGGGTAGCCAAAAAGAAAAAGGCATAGAAACCACTCCCACCCATTCCAACCCCTACATATTCCACTCCCCTCCACCCTCCTCCCTCCCTCTCATCTTGGCACCTCCTGGATGACAGGTCATCCCTGTATCCTGTCCACTGTCCTGGGTCAGAAGCGGTGTTGCAAGACACAGCCCATCCACAACAAGGCTGCTTCATTAATTCGGCGACCCCCTCTCTCCGCCCCCTCATGCAGGGTTTGAGCTGCCATCACCTTGACATCCAGCACAAATAGACACTCTCATCTACTTGGCCAGTGAGCATCCTATGAATATGTGACAATAATACAACACAGACATCAGTCCAAAGTTGCTTCCTAGAGGTGCTATGGAAGGGCTTATCCTCTCTGATACAATGACGCCTACCTAGGCATCGTGAGGCATGAGTGCCTTAGTGAGGATGCCGGCATCGACATCTTGATTATATTTTGTAGTTGTAGCTGAGTGACCCCCAAATTCTGTGAACTGGTTTGATAACGTTTTCTGTGTTTATTACTACTCAGAGTGAAAGAGAACTAGTGATACAGCAGTGATGCATCATACATTAGGCATCCAATACTGCATACGAGAATTTGACTTGTATTGAGGAAACTTCAGGTTGTTATCTGTGTGGTATTAGTGTGGGGACTAAATCCATGTCAACTGCTGAAAGTACTAGGAGTTGGGAAGCAGTTACTGATTGTCAGCTCCCCATGTGTGAGAAAGTGTATGATGTACTACTAAAGCTGATAAGAGAGTTCTTAGGCTCAGCACAGGGATCAAGTGTCACCCTCTCATAGCTATATCTCCTGACAGAGATGAAGGTGTTACCAAGTTTAGACAATGGGCAGATTTACCATCCATCTTGCAAGACCACCACATGCACAGGTAACCGTCATATAACAAGATTAAGCACAATGCTTGCACAGACTAAATCTGAAGAACTCGACCGAACAAATTCTTTTTATCTTCATAATTAGTAGACTATGACAGCATTTACATAAAGCTTTATTCAACACGACACATTTACTTCTGCACCAAAATAAAGAAGACACTCACTGAGAAGAGACCGGCTGCTTCGGAAATTAGCTTAGTTTCCACAGGCTTGATCTTGTTCTCCTCAACAAATCCAGGCGTGTCGGTGTCCGGGGGAAAGCTGACAGTCACGCTAATATTATACGGCTTCACCTGATACGAGAAATAAAAAAGATATATATTAACTCTTGGAATGCCACAATCAGGTTAATAATAGTAATTGTTACTGTGTCTTGCTACATTGCTTCTGTCCCAGGGCAGTGGGCAAGATGCAGTGGTGACCTGTCATCCAGGAGCCAAGAAAAGAGGGAGGGATGGGTGGTGAACGGGAGTGGAGTATTGTGGGGATGAAATGGATGGGAGTGGATTTATGCCTTTGACTCTGGCTACCTCCCTTGTAAGGGGGAAAATGCCCTTGGTATATGTATGTTATTTCAAGTGGGCAGTGGGCAAGATACAGGGATGACCCATCATCCATGAGGAGCTGGTAGGGAGGAAAGGATGGTTGATGGGCATGGCTATGTGCCTTTTGATTTGGTTACCTCCTTTGTAAGGAGGAAAAAGCCCTTGGTATACAGATAGACAGACTTCAAGGGGGGATCGCTGCTTAAATGAAGCGGCCTTGCTGTGGATGCACTGTGTCTTGCTACATTGCTTCTGACCCATGGCAGTGGGTGAGATGCAGGGATAACCCATTATCCAGGAGCCAAGATAAGAGGGAGGGAGGGGGGTGGATGAGAGTGGAGTATTGTGGGGATGAAATGGATGGGAGTGGATTTATGCCTTTGACTCTGGCTACCTCCCTTGTAAGGGGGAAAAAGCCTTTGGTATATGTATCTACAGGGTCTAACAGATAAATCCGTACAGACTTTGAAGAGGTTTTAAGCACTTACAAAGTAACATATGGCAATTCTGATTGTTTCCAGATACTTCCATTTGTCTAATCATTTAGCCAGTTGTATACTAGCACCGGTGCAATAAACATTAAGCAATGGAACAAGCCAAACGTTCAGCCATATGCGAACTTCGTCGCGCGGATCACACTCCTAGCGCCATAATAAGGATGCTAAAATACTCCAGACAAACTGTTTACGATGTTTGTAAACGTTTTGATGAGACCGGCGAAGACCAACGAGCTGCTCACAAGCCCAGAAGGGGCAGAATTCTAACACCTCGCTTTTTAGCTGGTCTCAAGAGAAGTGTCAATGCAAATCCAGCCTTACCATTATCGACATTGGCAAAGAAGAGAGGTGTCAGCACAATGACAATTCACAGAGCATTAAAGAAATTGGGATTAACCTCATTCTCACAAGGAAAAAGACATCTTTTGACACGAAAAATGAAAGAAATCCGCTTGACCAGGTGCCAAAAGCTGTTGAACTGGATGAAGTCGAATGGCTCAGTCATCAAGTTTTTTTCCGACGAGAAGATTTTCACGGTTGATGCGACTTTCAATAAGCGGAATGATCGCTGGATAGCCTCCTCATCCTCAGAGGTTCAACACAAAACAATGACGAAGAAACCAGCAAGTGTCATGGTCTGTGTGGTGTCAACTGAGGGGGACGTCTTCACTCACTTCTTCAACAACAAGGAGAAAGTCAATGCCGTTGTCTATTGCAAAGTTCTAGAAGAGAAAATAATACCCTGGATGAAAGATAAGGCTAGTGGCAACCAGTTTGTCTTTCAACAAGACTCGGCTCCAGCCCACACAGCAAAGAGGACCACCAACCTTCTCGAAGGGTCAAATGTGCAGTTCTGGAACAAAGAGTTGTGGCCCTCAAATTTGCCAGACCTAAACCCTTTAGATTATTATTTTTGGGCGCGAATTGAGGCCAAGGCATGTGACAAGCCACACAGAAGTATAACAACCCTGAAGACAGACATCAAGAAGGCTGTGGGTTCATTATCAAAGTCTGAGATCATCAACGCTGTATCCAAGTTTCGTAAACGCGTTGAAAGCGTCATAACAGCTGAAGGTGGTGACATTGAATGAAATCATTGTTCTTGTTGCCTTTTCTAAATATACTGAAAATTTCATAACTCTCTGTTTATTATTACCCGATATATTAATCTTAAAACATGTGATAAGAAGTTGTACGGATTTATCTGTTAGACCCTGTATATTCAAAGGATTAAAATGCATCATAACAGAAAAGAAGAGGACATCATGACCTGACCTCCATGTGAAGAGCTTCAGCCATCTTAATGACAGCAGCTTTCGATGCAGAATATGCAGTGAATCCATACAGACCAAGAAGACCACCCAGAGAGGAAATGAAGACAATTATTCCTTCATTCTGTTGCTTCATGCTCTTCACGACTTCCTGGCTGACGAAGAAAGAACCAAAGAAGTTCACGTCCATCTGGGTCTGGGGAAAAAAAATATCAGGTTAGTGTCTGATGACGACCATAATACTAATACGAACAAGACTGAAGGAGGAGGAAGAGTGGGTGGAGATGAGGGAATTGAGAGGAAGGGAGGGAATGGGGAGGAGGAAGAATGGGTGGAGTGGGAGAAAGTGGAGAGGCGGATGTATGTGGGAAGGGGTACAGGAGAAGTGGAAGGATGTGGAAGAGGAAAGCAGGGTATAGAGGTTAACCCCTTCCATACTATGATGCCTACGTAGGCATCATGACGCACAAGTGGGTATATGAAGTTGCCTATATATCTTGATTATATTTATTTTGTAGTTGTAGCTGCGTGACCCCCATATTCTGTGAACTGGCTTGATCATATTTTCTGTGGTCATTAGAATTCCAGTGGCAGTTCGAGTCCTGCCACCAGTGAAGTTGAACCAAGGGCATGGTTCATTAAATTCCACGCTACAAAGTCCTCTGCAAGGGGCACCATCCTAGCCCTCCGATGGGAGGAATTTGTGATGTTAAACCATATAAAAAATCATCGTTAGTATTCACAGTGAAAGAGATTGATCAATATAGCTGTAACTTTATATTTTATAATGCAAGTGTTGTGATGCATCACTGAATCATCGTACATCAGGCATCTGATGCTGCGTGTGAAAATTTGACTCATATTAGGTACGGGCACAGAATTTTCATTTTTTTTTTTAACTCTTAAATTATTGTTGCACATGAAAGGCAATTTTATTAGAAACAAAATGCTTTTTAAATTTTTGAAATAGCTTGAAAAATAAGGGAGATACAATTTTTTAGATTATTTTTAGCCCACATTTTTGGCTAGACTTTACCATAACAAAATATTAGAATTAAGGGTGGTAATTTGTAAAGATTTCGGTACAGAAATATACATTAACTCTAAACCACTGGTCCAATTTTATTAAAATTTGGAATACTTGGGTTTTATGGATCAAAAAATCACATGAGCATGTCAAAAACAATGTGAGACATCTCCATCATACCATATTTGCCTTTTCATGGCAACCATGAAGTTGTCAATTTTCAGATTATCATCAATAAAATCCAAACCACTGGCCCATATGACATGCAACTTGGCATGTTTTATGGGTCAATAAATCACCTGAGCATGTCAATTACATTGCAGAACCTTCTTCTTATACCATTCTTACTAACACCTATCATGTTGCCATGGCGACTGCTGTCAATTTAGAAATAATCAATAAAATCCAAACCGCTGGCCCAATTGACATACAACTTGGCATGTGACGTTTCTATCATAAAGCCCGATTCTTCAAAAGCAAACAAATATTCACTGATTCAAACACAAATTTGGTTATCAACCTCGGCAAATTAGTTTTCTGAGTAAAAATATTAAGGTAAGGCCATGGCAACTGTTGTCAATTTAGAAATAATCAATAAAATCCAAACCACTGGCCCAATTGACATGCAACTTGGCATGTCAAGGTTTTTGGGTCAACAAATCACCAAGTGTATAATACCCAACGATCTTGAGCTGCTCATATCCAGGAGAAAATAGGTTAAAAAACAGTTTTCTTACATTAAAATATTGGTTTCTTGGTGCCTTACCTTAATATTTTTACTCGGGAAACTAATTTGCCGAGGTTGATAACCAAATTTGTGTTTGAATCAGTGAATATTTGTTTGCTTTTGAAGAATCAGGCATACACTTGCACAACAACAAGATAATTTGAATATCCTGTGCATACGCTGAACACTCAAAGCATTCAAATTAAGCCAAACAAAATCCAACGGGTCGCAAAATATGGTGTTGTAAACAGTACCAGCGCGATGGTGGTGCCGCACTTGTTTTCACGCGTATCTACTCATATTGAAGAGGTCAAGGCTAAAGAGAAGAGAGGGACAGTGAGAAGGAAGCAGACTAAGGGGGGGGGGAAAGGTGGTGAGGAGGACGTCAAATAGAGCATATCTGTGACCAAGTCATTGTCTGGACTGTTGAGGAAACACAGGAAACAGCCAGACCCAAACCCATGACTAGGAGGATGAGATACCTACATGCTTCCAATTATACCACCAAGGTAGAAAAATATAGAGAAAAGCGAGGTTAGGGAAGGAGGAGGAGAGACAAGAGGCAGGAGGAAGGGGCAAGGGTACAGTGGGAAGAGATGCAGAGATGAAGGGAAAGACTAGGTTGGGAAAGAGTATAAGGAAGATGAGGAAGGAAAATATAAGAAAGTGAAGAAGGGAAAGGCAAGGGGAAAGGAGGAAACAAAGAGGCACAAGAGGAATGTAAAGAAAAATTGGCAAGGGAGAGGAGGGGGAGATGTCAGGAGGTAGAATGGAAAGGGGCTGAGGCAAAGAAGAAGAAGAAGAAGAAGAAAGAAAGAAGTGTTGGGGAAAAGTAAAAGAGGAGAAGAATAAGTGACAAGAGGAGAGAAGGGAGAAAGTGGAGAAAGAAGAATGTGATGATGATGATGATGACAATGATGATTTGGTTCAATGTCACAAACTCCCCCCATCAGGAGGTTAGGAAGGTGCCCCTTACAGAGGACTTTGTAGCGTGGGATTTAATGAACCATGCCCTTGGTCCAACTCGCTCACAGCAGGGCTCAAACCGCTGTCACCTCAACCTCCGCCACAAGTAGCGACGCTCTAACCCGCTCAGCCAGCAACCATTAAGAGAAGTGGGTAAAAGAAGGAAAGGTGGAGAGGGAACGGAGAAACAAGGGAGCAAGAAGACGCAGAGGGCATAATAGGAACAGTGAAGATCAAAAAACTTATATTTAATTCAAGGAAGTCATTAAAGTGGTTAAGAATAGAATAGCTCAAGATCTGACAAAGGTGGTTTAACTCAACGAACTTTAGTAACATACCTTGACCTGAGCTAATTCAAGGAAGTCATTAAAGTGGTTAAGAATAAAATAGCTCAAGATACAACAAAGGTGATTTAACTCAACGAACTTTAGTAACATACATTGACCTGAGCTAATTCAAGGAAGTCATTAAAGTGGTTAAGAATAGAATAGCTCAAGATACAACAAAGGTGGTTTAACTCAACGAACTTCAGTAACATACCTTGACCTGAGCTGGGGAAATGTCTTCGAACTTGAGAGGGATGGATAGGCCCGCACAGTTGACCAGCATGTAAATGGGCCCAAATGACTTTTCTGCTTCTTTAACCATCTCTCCAATGGCATTCACATCTCCACCTAAGTCAACTGTTCAAAAATTGAAATAGATCAAATTGGATGAGCTCATGGAAAAACAAGGAGAGAAAAATATATATATACATATAGCAAGGGCTTTTTTCCCCTTTACAAGGGAGGTAGCTAAAATCAAAAGGCATAATTCCACTTCCACCCTTTTCATCCTCACCCAATCCACTCTCATTCACCACCCTTCCCTCCCTCCCTCCTTCTTTTCTTGGCTCCTTCTGGATGATGGGTCATCCCTGCATCTCGCCCTTACTCTGGGTCACAAGCAACAAGTTGGCAACATGTAATCCACACAAAGAACACATACATACATATACCAAAGGCTCTTTTCCCCCTTAAACAGGAGGTAGGCTAGCCAAAAGACAAAGGCATAGTCTCTTATGCCTTTACTTTTTTTTAGGAATGTCCCCTGTGGGGCTACAGGTAGCAGGATTCCTAGTCCTATCCCCCGTCCCATTTTTTTGTCGCCTTGTACAACTCAAGTGGGAAGACTTGGTGGCAGCATACCAAAAGGATACACTCATCCAAAACTCATCCATTGTCTCTCCCTTCACAGCACCTTGTGGGTGAAGGAAAAAATTCATCCATTGTCTCTCCCCTTCACAGCACCTTGTGGGTGAAGAAAAAACTCATCCATTGTCTCTCCCCTTCACAGCACCTTGTGGGTGAAGGAAAAAACTCATCCATTGTCTTTCCCTTCACAGCACCTTGTGGGTGAAGAAAAAACTCATCCATTGTCTCTCCCTTCACAGCCCTTGTGGGTGAAGAATCATCCCTGCCTTCAGCCACACTGCTCAGGTCAAAGGCAGTGCACAGCAAGACACAGCATTTCCTCACCAAGGCTTGACAGCCAAAGACATTTTACTCTCACCACATCATCATAACGTGTGGCTCAAACAAAGCCCGTGTGAGTGACAATTTACTCCCAAATTATATATATATATATAAAAGTGTGCCCCCCTTCTCTGCCCTGCCCCACTCATTTGAGAAATTTACGGAGCAGAAAAGAACAATCCTTTGGACTGTGTCACTTTGTTATCCATTTAAAATCAATCTCCATTCATTCCTATCATTTGCACTCTTTCTTCATAGGTTGATTGGCATTCTTCTTGCATCCAGTGCCCACTTCACCCCATCCTTTCATCTCATTCTTCATTTTCCCTTTAAGGCCACTCCATCCACAAAGAACTTATGCTGATATTCATCAAGAACCCACCGTGTTCCTTCCTCTTTCTCTGTATATAAGACATGCCTTTTATTCCACTACTCTGTATTCCACTGAAGAGGATCACAGCCCATGATTGAAATATATGGATATCACATTTCTTCTTATCCAACACAGTGGGTTCTTGTTGAATTCTACAAATATATTATGACATTACTTTGTAGTTATGCTGATATTTTACCAAGTCACAATAATTACCAGAGTAATACTGAACTTTGTTGGCACCCCCAACTTTATGTATAGTTTTCTCCACAGCCATCTGAGCTTCCTCCAAGCGCTTGACGTTACGTGCTACCAAGGTCACGTTGGCTCCTTTGGCTGCTGCCTGTTGTGCCACACTAAGACCGATCCCACTTGAACCCCCAGTAACCTGGTGGAAAACCAAATATATGAGGTCCGGGACAACCAATGTAAAAATAGTTACACATACCAATACAGGGATTTCTCGATTTATGTGAAGGATATATTCCTAAAAGGATCACGTAACACAAAAATTGTATAAGTGAATAGTTAAGTTTTACAATTTCTTACTTTATTTCTACACTGTGTTATTCAAAATAATCCGTTTAATATGAAAAAATGACTAGGTGTTCTACCTCGTGTTAATCCAAAATTGCATATTCTAAACACACATAAATCAAGAAATCCCTGTACTTAAATAACAAAAGTTGCCTTGAGAGTCACTGAGTAAAAAGCCTCAGCCTCACAGCAGCTGGCAATGGTCCTCAGGCCCTTCCTCTCTGGTAAGAAAACCTAAACAGTTGTCTGTATTGTATTAGTGTTTACCTAGTTGTATTATACGGGAAGGGAGCTATGCTCGTGGTGACCCGTCTTTGTATCTCTCAGCATCAAGTCTTTTCTTAAAATCTTGAATAGTGTTTGCACACACTGTTTCTTTGTCTAATTTGTTAATGAGAGGTCTCACTGTATGTAAGTACCCATCACTAGTCCCTCCTCTTAACCACTTCCATACGGTGAAGCCTACGTAGGCGGCATGAGGAGCAAGTGGGTACTCGATGCCGACGTAATTTCAATTCTCTCTAAACTGGCTTCATCAATTTTCTATGGTTATCAAAATACAAGGGTGAAAGAGAACAAACGATTGAGCATTGACTTTATTTTTTATAATGCGATTATTATGACGCAACATCGCACGTCGGGCAGCTAATGCTGCCAGACGTGCGATGTGCCCCAGAATGAAGAGGTTAAAATACATAGAAGTCCCTTCTGACAAAAAGGACCAGTTATGAAAAAAAGCTGTTATAATCTGTTTTTCACATCTCTAAAATGAGAATTATGATTAGCCCCTAGAATATGATGACGCCTACATGGGTATCATGAGGCGCAAGTGAGTTTACAAGGATGACAGTGTCAGCATCCTGATTATGTTTATTTTGTAGCTGAAGCTGATTGACCCCTGTATTTTGTAAACAGGCTTGATCATGTTTTCTGTAGTTATAAACACTCTGGATGAAAGAGTACAAGTATAACAGATATAATCTTATATTTAATAACACGTATTGTGATGCATCACCGTACATCAGGCAACTAATGCTTGTGCATATATTTGAATTGTACTAACTGCTTCTGACCGAGGGCAGTGGACAGTGTGCAGGGATGACCCATCATCTAGGAGGTGCTAAGATGGGAGGGAGGGTGGAGGGGTGTGGAGTGTTTTCGGGGATGAAATGGGTGGGAATGTGTTTGTGCCTTGTCTTTTTTGGCTACCCCCCTGGTAAGAGGGAAAAAAGCCTTGGTATATGTATGTATGTACTAAAAAGGTTAACATATTTAACTAAAAAGGTTAACATATATGTATGTACTAAAAAGGTTAACAATTTACATACCAGAACATGTTTGCCTCGTATCTCTTTGGTTTTCCTCGTAAGATATGAAGTCAGGAAGCACAAAGCTCCCAAACCAAGGCAAACCAAACCGCAATCAATAAGACAACAGAGTTCCATCATGCAAAGAGACGTGTCACTGTATACCTGCAGGGGCACAAAAAGACATCAGTAAAATACGGCAATTATCAATGTCAACACAGATAATTATTTTCAAACTTAAATGTATTTCACGAAGCTTCGGTTTTCTTTTGTCACCAACTTAGGTGTCATCACCAAAGACAGTCTGAGGACCTACCACACAATTACCATCGTAAACTCCCCCATCAGGAAACTAGGATGGTGTCCGTTAGAGAGGGCTTTTGTAGTGTCGAATTTAATTAACCAACTTGCTGACAGCAGGATTAAAACTGCCTTTACTTCAACCTCAGCCACCAAATTTCAACAAAATAATAGTGGCCTTCTCTTTAGTCTTTTTGTTGTAAATTATTTGTTTTCAAGATTGTAAAATCTATTTTGGCACATTTTGCTTAGGGAAAAGTTGGGGAGTGCACAACTTCAATAATTAATTACTTCAAAAGTACGCATTTGTGACGGAAATGAAGTACACCATCGTTCATATCTCAACATTTCTCACCAGAAACATAAGCCACATGGTTGGGTGAAACTATAAATTGTCTGCAAATAGTGTCTGTGGATGGGGCTTCCAGGATACCTGTGCCTTCCTTAACAAATACCCAATATTCAATAAGCTATGATGTAAACATCACTGCTACCACATGACATATATATATCACCATCATTATAAGAATATGTAAATCATAGCCAATAGAATATCTAGCAGAACCTATTCTATCTCATCCTAAAATAATATGAAAAAAGGATTGTCCTATCAGCAACAATATTATTCTAAATTTACCCAAAATCTATAAGAATGCATATGGAAAGCCTTCTCTATAAAATGGGTTACCATTCAAAATAAACTTTTAGTATTTACTATTTCATGTAAGTACATGAGGTATGGAAGGCAGATGTGGAGGGAGTGAACATGAGGGGACATCCTAGGATGAGGTGGATGGATGGGGTGAAGGGGGCTTTGGGGAAGAGGGGAATGTCTGTTGAGGAAGGAAGGGAGAGGACGGAAGACAGAGGTGAGTGGAGAATGGTTGTATATGGATGATGTTGTGACTGCATGAGGAGGAATGGGCGGGGGGGTGGGGGGTAGGGTAGTATGTGTGAGTAAATTTTGACGCAGCCCGAAGGGATTTCTCCCCGTCCTCGCCTTATATGCAAAGGGGGACGGAGAGGGGGGGTCGCCGATTAAATGAAGCGGCCTTGCTGTGGATGTACTGTGTCTTGCGACACTGCTTCTGACCCAGGGCGGTAGGCAGGGTGCAGGGATGACCCGTCATCCAGGAGGTGCTCAGATGAGAGGAAGGGTGGGAGGGGTGTGGAGTGTATTTAGGGATGAAATGGGTGGGAGTGTTTTTATGCCTTTCCCTTTTTGGCTACCTCCCTTGGAAGGGGGAAAAAAGCCTTGGTATATATGTATGTACATTTACAAAAGCTCTACACAGTATATGTTTAGCTCATTCCCCCTGTAACACACCCTGAGCTGAACAGAATCTGACATTAACCGGTTGTAGATAATATCAACGTAGTGAAGCTAATGGAGATAATTGTAGCTCCTTTGGCTTTGCTAGCGTTATCCACTAGGGTTAAATATTTATATTATTAGACATTAGCCAGAATGGAACTTACAAAACGTCACTAGTGCAAAACAGTTACAGACCATAGAATACGAAGTTACCTAACTTTTCTTCTGCCCTTATCACTGTATTACCCTATAGATTGGTTGTTATTCATGCCAAAGTGCCAAGTTGTAAAGCCTTTGAGCTCTCCGAGCGTTAGGCGTCGCCAGTTCAAATTCATGACTATTTCATTTTCTAAAAATATTTAGGACTACGATTATCATTAGCTTTTAACATATTCATTTTGTAGTCTTGATTTTATTTTCCTCTGTAAGAAACAAGTTTTAAAAACATTCACATTCCTATGTTACATACCGTTTGTTACTTTGTAAGTGTGAACACTACAGTTTACATTGGAGATGTAATGTCATCATGACGTATTGACGCCTGTGCTTTTGTTTACTTTCTGGCATACTGTCATATTAATTAACTAAACAACCATTCTTACAATTTGCCAGGTGTCAACAGTAGTACAACTGTCTATTTACCAAGTTATATCTAAGAAGTAAGAGAACAACACATATTTGTGTGTTTTTGGTTAATATCTATGTGGTAAAAATTCGAATGAAAACTGTCGTTTCATCATCTGTGAAAAATGAATTGTCAAAATGAGACTGATATGATTATCATCTATAGTTGTTGTTTTTATTTTTAATATAGATTATCAAATATAAGAAACTATGATGAAATAGTATGGGAGTAATTACTTTTGATTCAGAAATAAATAATTTCACATGAAAAAAAATAATAAAAAAATATTCCAGGTTTTTTATTTATAAAGTAAATTCCTATATATACCAGAAAATATTCATGCGTTTTTTTATATTTCAAAGTTTGATATATTACTATACAAATATGAATTCTTCATATTTCTAAAATCTGTCGAGCAGCAGTAGGATTGCAGCCATTGTTGTTGTTGCTAGTGCTCACATGACCAGGCTGCTGGTCCCGTGACCAAACAAACGCACGCCCGCCACCCACAAACTCTGCACCACTATTCGGGTACACATGGACATGATTGAGACTGCACTCGATACCAGGTACGCTTTGTTATGTTCAAATTTAATTTGTCACTTATGTATGTGTTGGGAGAATTGGAAGAGGGTTGAGCAAAAGGAACCAATTTTTTTGGTTGCATCACAAAATTAAAAAATTAGTGTTTATGTATATTTCATGGTACCTAACTTTTGACTTATAAAGTTGACATCAAGCACTGTATTGACACATCTCTCAATGAAAAAGTAAGTGTGCTATTCACTTGCAATGGTCATAGTTTTGTTACTTGGCAAACCCGTGCATTTGTAAAGACATTTTTTGGTATCAGTTGGAGAGATAGAGGAGCTGGGATCCTTACAGAGAAGCTGCACCAGTAAATTACTTTCCTGGTTGGTTAAAAACTACTGGAGACATCTGAAGCACCCTAGGCTCTACTGACTACTCTTTCCAAAAAAGAAGACGTACCAGATCATTAGCCTCTTTTAAAACTCGTTATGACAGAAACGTAAGAATGATCCGATAACTGGCTAACACGTCCTAGAGGTAGCGATCATGACAAGAAGTTTGCTTCTTATTTCCTCACTGTTTCTCGATAAGGTAAGCATCACATAGTAAATTCTGGAAGGCCTGATACCTAATATTGTCATTAACGTGAGCCCTAACTGTGCTAACGGTATGCAAGGAAGACCATTCTCCATCAAAAGAGTCCAAAATAAACCACTAGATGCTAAAAGCACTCAAGGTTAGCAATTTCATCAGGACTGGGGTTCATCAATCTTCCATCGTGTCTGAGAAACGGCCTTCAATGTACAAATTTTTGAAAAATGCTGAACGTCCTGCAGAAGATAGAAGACATGTCTCCTCTACTGTCATACCATACCTGGTCCGACTACAATAAGCTGGGCAAGCTCATACCACTATACTTGAGGCAAAATGGAGGATACAGTGACAGTACTCGTAGTTGTGGATGATGCAGCCATAACTGGTTCTTTGTAATAAACTCAGAATTCTATAATTAGAGAAATCATGTGTGTCAATATACTAGAGCTTCAAAGATTTATTGATGTAAGGAGCATAGGAAACAAGTTGCCTAAAAATGAACCTTGAAAGTGCAGAACAAGTCACCCTAAGGTAGTCCAGCACCATTAAGCAATTTCGGTATGATGATGCCTACGTAGGCATCATGAGGTGTGAGTGGGTACACGAAGATAGATGCCGGCGTCGGAATCTTGATTATATATATTTTTTTTGTAGTTGTACATGAGTAAACCCCAGATTCTGTAAATTGGTTTGATGTTGTCTGTACCGTATTTATTATTACTCGGTAAAAGAGAATGAATAATACAGCAGTGACTTTATATTTTATAATGCAAGTAGTGTGATGCAAATTACATGTGGCAGCCAATGCTGCGCAAGAGAATTTGAGTTGTCATGGTAAATTTTTAGTTGTGCACACTTACGTGATATACCAGTAGAAAATTATTAATTATGTAAATTATAATAGGTTAATGTAATATGGTTTTCTTGGCAGAAATCAATGACAAAGTTGCTAAAATCTATTTATTAATGAACGAAGTTGTGGCAGTTGAATGATACGCCATGTTTTTTATAGATGCCTAGGTCGATGAAATGAAAGGATGGTGAATTAGTCTATTCTAACCTAACCTGACTAACTTATGTAACCTAACCTATATTTAGTAATTCGGCACCTCAAATTCTAAAGATCATGTGGATCATTGTTGTCATCACGGTTGCTGACAGCCTGATTATTATTGTACCTTGGGCAATTAACAGATGGCAGCAGAACCCTGTGTTCTCTCAGAAAGTCTAAGGAAGCCCTTGTCTTTGTAACAGCACTTATTAACCACTTCCATATGGTGACGCCTACGTAGGCGTCATGAGGAGCAAGTGGGTACACGATGATGCCGACGTCGGCGTCTTGATTATATTTATTGTAGTCGTACCTATGTAACCTCCATTCTCTCTAAATGGCTTCATCATATTTTCTATGGTTATCAAAATTCACAAGTGAAAGAGAATGAACGATTGAGCACTGACTTTATTTTTTATAATGCGATTTTTATGACGCAACATCGCATATCGGGCAGCTAATGCTGCCAGACGTGCGATGTGCCCCGAAGTGAAGAGGTTAACGTCATCCGGAATTGGAGAACGCCTGGTCCACAAAGTGAAGGCCATCATCTGATAGTGACTGGAATGGCATGGCATCTGGACCGTATCCTAGCAGCTTCATTAATAAGTAAATTTGCTTGTAGCAAGGTTTTTTTTATTTTCTATTTCTGCCAATAAAATCGCATGTTATGTTCATGTATTATAATTTACAAAAGTAATATTTAATTTTCTAATGCTATTTTGTGTAGATGTACACAACTGAAATAATAGCCTTGTCATGCAGTGTGAGAGAGTATTATATTCTTGTTATAATTGGACAACATTGACCTACTAATGATGGGACTGTGCTGCAAAATTGGGTGCTACCCATATCCAAAATTTGTCATCTTTCCATGACATCCTAGCAAAAAAAGGAAGGGAGGGATGGGGGGGGGATGCTAATGTGTGAGTGATATTTTGATGCATCCCAAAGTGATTTCTCCTAGTCTTCTTTTTTCTGTATGACGGGATGGAGAGGGGGTCGCCGAAGTGAAGCTGCCTTGCTGTGGATGTACTGTGTCATACTACATTCCTTCTGACCCAGGGCAGTGGGCAGGATACAGGGGTGACCCATCATCCAGGAAGAGCTAAGATGAGAGGGGGAAATTGGTAGTGGAGGGGAGTGGGTACATGTGTGCCAACCCCGTTAATCTTTTACTCGAGAGTGATTGATATGCTACAAGAAAAGTGGCTTAGTGAACTGTGTACCTCAATGTAAAGGAGGTACACTTGTGTAGAAAATTGAACATGTTGGAGGACTAGGAAATAAACTAGAATGAATTAACGAGATTTTCTATACATGACTGTAATAAAAGGCAAGGCAACAGGATAGAGTACAGTGACCAACAGAGTTAGTCAACAACAAAGGAAGAGCTAAGATGAGAGGGGGAAACAAAAAGTCTGAAAATAAGGGAAAGTTTATGTATGAAGTTAATGAACTATTAACGGAAGTTGCCAATTTAATGAAAGTTAGTCTGTTAATGATTTTCAAAGTTAACTTAAAAGTTAATATGGTAACAAAAATTTTAACTTAATCAACAATTAACAGACTGGTGCCCATCTCTGCTCTTAGTGCTCCATTCTTTAAAGTTTCTAAATCATTTGCGTTTGATTTGCGGATTGTTGGAGACCATGCTGTGGAGGCTTAGTCCAGAATGGTTCTTATGAATTGGTTGTAAATGGTTACAAGTTCCTTTCTGTTGTCCAAAGTCAGTGCTAGTGATGAATTGTAGTAGGCTTGTCTTGTTGATTTTAT
Organism: Oratosquilla oratoria; assembly: GCF_046742065.1. NCBI lineage: Eukaryota > Metazoa > Arthropoda > Malacostraca > Stomatopoda > Squillidae > Oratosquilla > Oratosquilla oratoria. The sequence goes on along the minus strand of NC_134815.1, from coordinate 5,873,013 downwards.
GCTGTCTGGTCTTTGATATGTGGAGCTGAAAGTCACACGAGTATCAGATGATAGTCACAGGATGTTTGGGTTCTTCAGTGGAAGGATTTGGCCATTTAATCCAACTATACTTACAAGGCAATATAACCCAAGCTATTGCAGCACATGGTAAATGGAGAATAAGAAGATATAACCCTCGTTTAAACCCTAAGTCAATTTGTAACCAGGTATGGTAACAGGAGATTGAGACAAGACCTTATGGGCATTGCTTCTTTCTTTTATACAACAGTTAGGTAAACACACACACACACAAAACAATTAAGAAAACTGGAAACCATAGGAGGGATACACGGTCAACTACTGAAATGGATGGAGGACTTTTTGCATAGAAGAAAAAGGAGGATAGTACTCAGAGATAAGAGTCTACTTGGGAAGAGGTCATTAGTGGAGTTCCACGAAGATTGGTATTGGCACCAATAATGTTTGCTATTTATGTGAATGACATGGATGAGGGTGTGGGATGTTACACAAGCTTCTTTGTAGATGACTCAAAACTGTTTAAAGATAGTGAGTACTGAAACAGACTGACTCACTGCAGAGGTCTGAACAGGGTTTGTGAATGGATTCAAGTGGGAAGTGGACATCAACATTAAGAAATGTAGCATAATGGAATTTGGAAAAAGTAAAAAAAAAAATAAAGGATATCAGGACAATATAAAGTTGTTTGAAAGGAAGTAAAAAAAAAAATGGGATCTGGAAAGACCTGTGAGTAATCATCACAAAACATGTAAACAAAATTGTCTGTGAAACCACAACTTGCTGAGATCAATAAAAGTGGCTGTTACTTTGATGAAGAAATGGTAAAGAAAATACTAGTCACAATGATAAGGCCAAAATTCGAGTATGCAGCAAAACTCTGGTCACCCAGCACTAAAAAGAATACAAGGAAAACTGAGGGAATCCAAAGAGCAACTATGAAGATGGCCCCAACACTATCAAAGGTGGAGCATGTCGACAGGAGACCTTTTGGTCCATATCTAGATCGGATGCAAAAAAAAAATCATATTAAAATAATAAACTATAATAATGTAAATAACAAATAAAATACATAAATGAATGCATAGGTATAGTTAAATAATAAACAAACAGGTAAATATTAAATAATAATAAATTGACATAACTAATAAATGAAAATCAAACAGACAAATGATAACAAAACACAAACAAATAATATAAAATAAATTATAATCATAATCATTCTCTAAACAGTCATATGAAGACATATGGTCAAAATAGAACTACCAACTTTGGAACAAAGAAGAGAAAGAAGTGACTTGGTGGCCATCTACAAAATTATGAGAAGTATAGAAATCCTTGATAGAGAAGACCTACTAAATTGGGACAAGAGGAACTCAAGAGGACATGGAAAGAAGCTCAGAAAGGACAGTTATAGAAGAGATCTGAAAAAGAACAGCTTTCCCCATAGAGTGGTGGATGTATGGAACATGCTGGATGAAACGATAGTGTGTGCTAAAACAATACGGGAATTTAAGAGCAAATTAGACATGGCAAGATACAGAGATGGGACACCACAAGTGCAGCTCCCCTTCCTGTAAGGTACAACTAGGTAAATACATACATATGGGAACTTTGGGGTATAGCTCAGCTTGTGCAGAAATAATGAAAGTTTCCAATATGTATTCACCAAGGAGAATAGTTTTAGAGGAAAGTGAGGTGAGCAATAATTGGGGTTTAGAAGATATAAATATAGAAATAAGGGAAGTGCTCACTCTTGGGATCATTGGATTTGAGAAAACCTTCAGGACATGATAGTATTTCAAATTGGATACATCTGGAGCTCCTAATCCAGTACTTGCCAACTGCCACTTGTACAGATGTTTGAGCCCACTTCGGGAATTGGCAAGGGACGTAAAACGCCAATTCTCGAAGGGGTAAATGTCCTGGGCCCAAACATCCACACAAGTGGCAGTTGGTGAGTGTTGGGGTAATAGACCTAGGTCTACTTAATCCTTAGAATACTATAATGCCTTTGTAGGTATCATGAGACATAAGTGAGTATACAAGGATGCTGTGTGTCAACATCCCTATTATATATATTTTGTAGTTATAGCTGAGTGACCCCTGTATTCTGTGAACAGGCTTTATCGCATTTTCTGTGGTTATAAACATTCAGGATGAAACAATGTGGATAACCGCTGTAACTTTATATTTTATAACACGTATTGTGATGCATAATTTTCTTGGTTATTGCCAAAAATCTACCCTAACTTTTTTGTCTCTCATAGTCTAGTTCATGATTCTGAAAAGTAATTTAGGGAATGATCCACGCACATGAGAACCCCCACCACCAGTAGACTATTGACCTAGGTAGCCTATGTATTGCACATGTTTGTGAATCTGCACATTATGAATATTCATAAAATGTGTAGCACATATAATGAATTCACAATTGGTGGCCAGTATAACAACTCCATTTGAAAAGCACACATAAAGATTCATAAAAAGATTGGTTTATGTTCATAATGTGGGCATGTCTAATGGATTCATTATCTGTCCAAATATGAATTCATTATTGGTGCTGCACATTTTAATGAATATTCATAATCTGTGCAAATTTACAAAATGTGCATGACAACCTAAACAAATGACATGTCACATCCCTAAGCCTGAGCCCTATTATAGACCATGGAGCTGGATATGACTGTCCCAACACTTCCAAGTTATGGCCTGTGTTGTCCTATGCCTACATGACGTGTGACCGAGATTATGACTGGCACTAGGTCTAGGACTATGGCGATCCCCCAGGCACCCACCCTAGTGGGTTAGGCCTATGGCCACAGCAGCAATTCATTGATTAGGTTGACTCAAAGAATAAGATGATGATCTAGATTTGCCTTAGACCTAGTCAAACCCTAGGTATACCAGTCAATATTTCATATGCTTTCTGTCCTGTATCCCTGGTTTTGCTCTTTCTGATCATGTCCCTTCCCACTTTCTTCACTACTATGGTTAGACTTTCCATTTTCGTCATCGTCAAGGTCAACTTCAGCATGTTCAATCATTTCATAATCCTTTTAATGTTTGACATTGTATTATGGGCTCAAGCATGTATGGCTGGAGCTTTTTCCCCCGTATAAGAGAGATAGCCAAAGTCGAAGGCGCACACCTACTCTCACCCATTCCACTCCAGTCAACCACCCTTTTTCTCCTGAACATCCCCAGTCTACTTTCCATTTTCAAGGATTTTTTTCTCACAGTCACCTCAAAGTAGATTTAGTTACAGAGAGCAATAGGTAGTATGGAAGTATACTTTATAGCTTCTAAAATATCCACAAGGTAAATTCGTGACACTAGCTTGGGAATAAAGAACATCCTCCAAGAAACTGTAAAGGTACGACTTATCCATGTTTTGTTAAGTTGTGTTCATGTCTGCAAGTACCTACATATCTTATGTTTATATTGTAATACTGTATAATCTTTTTGCTATGGGTTTATCCAGCGGGGACATGAAAAGGGAAGTAGAAGACGACAAGTCCATCATTTCTAGACAACTTCCTATCGTCGAGGACGACTCGCATGACAGAGACTCTGCCTCGCCGATTCTGACAGATGGTACATTTGCTCTCAGGCCAGAATCAGACCAGACAGGTGAGTGTTTATTTTGTATGCATTAGAAAATATAGGGCATTTAGTTGAGTAGATTTAAATTATAGCCAAATGAAGGAATGTATGAATGCGTGTGTACTTTGGCCATTGATTTAATCGACCCTCGTTTAATGATTTCAGAGGTAACTGATAAAATCCAGTGATTCAAAATAGGTTTCTGTATCACACACACCTACACAAATTATAGACTGGTGTCCCTAACGAGTACAATTGTTAAAATTTGTGAGTCATCAAAGATAGATGGACAAAATATCTGGAGGAGAACAATATACTGAACCCGAGGCAATTTGGATTCAAACAGGGAAGATCATGTACCTAATTTGATCAGTTTCTATTCAAGATTGATAAATATGTTTCAAGAAAGGGACGGCTGGGCAGACTGCCTTCCTGGACTTGCAAAAAGCATTTGATAAGGTACCACACAGAAAATTGCTGAAACTAGAAACAATAGGAGGCATACATAGAAAACTATTGAATTGGATGGAGGATATCCTACATGGAAGAAAAAATGGGAATAATGCTCAGAGACAAATATTCAAAGTGGGAAGAAATGAGTAGTGGCGTCCCACAGGGGTCAGTGCTAGCTCCGATAATGGTTGTTATATATGTGAATGACATGGACAAAAGTATTGAATGTTACCTGAACTTCTTTGTGGATGACACAAAGTTATTAAAGAAAATAAGCTCCAAAAAAAGACAGTCATTACAGTGATCTGAACAAAGTCTCAGAGTGGAACAAGAGATGGGACAATATAAAATTGACGAAAATGAAGCAAAAAATGTAAATTCTGAAAAGGACCTAGGAGTAATCATCACCAAAGACATGTCTCCAGATAAACATGTAAATAAAATGGTCAGTGAAATGTAGAGTTTGTTGAGATCAGTAAAGGTGGCTTTTAAATACCTGGATAAGGAAATGATGAAAAAATATTAAAAACACTGATAAGGCCAAAACTGGAATATGCAGTAATGATATGGTCACCCAGTACAAAAAAGAATATAAGAAAATTAGAAAGAATACAAAGAGCAATGACAAAGATGGTCCCAACACTTTCAAACTTGATGTATGAACAAAGATTAGCCGAACTGGAATTGCCGACCCTGGAACAAAGAAGAGAACGAGGGGACCTACTAGCCATCTACAGGATTATGAAAGGCAAGAAACACCTTGATAGAGAGGACTTGTTAAAGTGGGATAGAGGAAAAACAAGAAGACATGCAATGAAACTCAAAAAGGACAGCTACAGTAGAGACTTGAAAAAGAATAGCTTCCCACACAGAGGGATAGATATCTGGAACAAATTGTACAAAAAAAAAAGTGTGTGCAAACACCATACAAGAATTTAAGAACAAATTTGATCATGCGAGATCCAAAAACAGGTCATTACAAGCATAGCTCCCCTTCCTGTAAAATACAACTACGTAAATACACACTATAAAATACTAAGAATCCATCCTCACAATCTTTGGTAAATCTGATATTGATTTACAGTAAATATGTTGAATTTATATTTATCAGACTTATGTTCTTCCTCCATTTGTATGTTAAATTGATGAATGTGTGTGCATTTGACATTTCCATGTAAAAATATACATCACAAAACAAGCGCCTAGTGATAGACCTCCAAATTCTACACTTCACCAGACTCCCACAGCCATTAACCCAACTGAGAAGCCACTCCAAAAACAAGTAAGAACCATGCTGGCATAGATGCATGTAGGTCACCATCCAGCATTAAAGCAGTACTAACTCAGAATTGGGCTGTCAATGGACTCCAACTTACCCATATACAACCACCACACAGAAAACTGAACACCTTGCTCTGCATTGCCCTACTCACGCCCTATTTAGACAGTAATACAAAATCTCTGTATTTATTGACCTTGCATAATTGGCTACTTGTGGGCTGCAGGTCTCTTGCAAGAGAAACCAGTGGATTGATATGTGTACATAGTCTACTTTTTACTTTTGGTAAGGTCACTTTATAATAATGGTTTCCTATACAAACCAATTAAACAATTATTCTTCTCATTTTCCTCCTCCTCCCAGAGATGATGATGATGATGATGATTTTTTAGGAGCAAGCCACATAGATACTATTAGTTAAGTTGATATATGTCTATTATTCTGTATGCCTTCATGTTGAATTTTGATATACACATTATGACTGGTTTAATTAATAAGCAGGACTAGAAAAGCTTGTGTTTAATATAGACCCACTCAATGCTAGTCAATGGTGTGGCTATTTTGGCAAAAAAAAAAAAAAAAAAAAATCTGAAAAGCAAACGAGCTGCATCATAGAACTTTAGACAGGCGAGTGGTGGACATTTGTAAAAGGTGTCCATTATTGATTAAGAGAGGTTGTGATTAAGCATTTTTAATTAATCATTCTTTTATTAGCACATACTAGAATGTCAATTAATTTAAAATTATTTTTTCATAATGAAATGCAGTGTGGCTATTGTCAGTGATACAGTAATTACAGTTGAATTTATTCTTCATTTAGATAGGTGCTTTTTGCATCATGTTTTGATGTTTTCTCTTGCTGTTGTGTTAGTAGAAACCTTCACTGATGGGAATTATTGCTTCGAGTTCAACAAACTGGGAACCCTGCAGTCCCCATAGATCCCTCTGGGAAGAAACTATAGACAATGTTTGCTTTGTATTAGTCTGTGGTTTGAAGTAATAGTAGAAAGACAGGAGTTACCAGTTGCCTGTTCTCCATACATGAAAAGAATGGAAGAAATACAGTTGAAGCTGACTGAGGTCTTGGTCCCAGTAAGGTCATTATCACACTGAGCTATTTTTTCTTCAGACTGTTGGAGCAGATTTGTATTACGTAGCTTTCGGGAAGGAATCTTAATTGCTGGAGGAAGATTCAAACTCAAATGGTATTCTATGTAAATTGTTGAGGAAACAAAATAGTTTGCCATAGTGATTTTATAACAGAAAAAGTGCTACAGGTGGCCATTACTGCCAATTAATTGGATGTTAGAGGAAAGATAACCCAATGTGATGATGCCTATAGCCCCTTTAGATAAAGATGAAGTTTTTAACCACTTCCATACGGTGACGCCTACGTAGGCATCATGAGGAGCAAGTGGGTACGCGATGATGCCGACGTCGGCGTCTTGATTATATTTATTGCAGTTGTACCTACGTAACCTCCATTCTCTCTAAACTGGCTTCATCATATTTTCTATGGTTATCAAAATTCATGGGTGAAAGAGAATGAACGAATGAGCACTGACTTTATTTTTTATAATGCGATTATTATGACGCAACATCGCACATCGGGCAGCTAATGCTGCCAGACGTGCAATGTGCCCCAGAGTGAAGAGGTTAATGGGTTTTCAGGACAGTTGGCTGGGAATGGTTCGTTTGTCTTGCAGGGCCATTACAAGCAGATAGCAGTGTTTGAAAATCACCCAAAACATTTTGAATGTTGACTAAACCTTAGTTGTATTTGGTTAAGAATTCAGTTATTCTTGAATTCTTAGACCATGGTTTTTATTTTCAGGTGGCCTGGCTTACCGAGTTGTACAGTTTGGCTCTGATGGTGGCGTTGACACCCTCCCACATATTGTTACCAGTTCACACACCTCTTCCCCTACGCTTACTAATAGCGGGGTTACTGCGGCAACGGCGCTAGTTGCGACAACACAGTTCAATGGGTCACCTGGGTCTGATGGAAGTGGCGAAGCTAGGTTTGCTTTCATTGCTCCCGGAGGAGATGGAACGGGTGATGCAAGCGCAGTGCTCACGTCGGGTGGTAAGTAATGTGATTTGTAATCAAGTGTGCACTTTATGTGAAGCGCTCTTTGTACGAGTTTGTGATTGGGAATGTATTTATCTAGATGTGTTACAGATACGAGTCAGGACTCCATACATAATGTCTTATTATTCCCCTTAGTTCAAAACCTAACCTGTAGTTCACTTTGAACTCGGAAATACCCTGTGTGCATTCACTCCTTTGTAGATTTTCATCAGCCAGTTATCATGTGATGCACATACTTTTATTTATATGGTGTATGGATATTTATTTGTTGATGTACATGTTTATCACATGTCCATGTACTTACCTTTTCCTTTTACAGTGTATAGGAAAGGAGCTACATGTATGCATTAGATGATTGCTTTAACACCCCCCCCCCCATCCTATTAGGGCAAAGTGCTCTTTGGTGTGTATGCAAGTCAGATCTGGTCCTGTAAACCTCTTTTCCACACATAACTACTCTTTGCCAGGTGAATACTAACCCCTCCATATACATATATATACCAAGGCTTTTTCCCCCTTACAAGGAAGGTAGCCAAAAAGGAAAAGGCATAAAATCATTTCCACCCATTCCATCCCAAAATACACTCCACACCCCCTCCACCCTCCCTCTTATCTTAGCACCTCCTGGATGACGGGTCATCCCTGCACCTTGTCCACTGCCCTGGGTCAGAAGCAGTGTCGCAAGACACAGCACATCCACAGCAAGGCTGCTTCATTAAATCGGCGACCCCCCTCTCAGTCCCACCATGCATAAAAGGAGAGGACAGGGAGAAATCCCTTCGGGCTGAGTCAAAATTTGCTCACACATACTACCTCACCCCCCATCCACCCGCCCATTCCACCTCATGCTATCACAACATCATCCATATACAACCATTCTCCATTCACCCGTCCTCTGTCCTCTCCCGTCCTTCCTCAACAGACATTCCCCTCTTCCCCAAAGCCCCCTTCACCCCATCCATCCATCTCATTCTAGGACATCCCCTCATGTTCACTCCCTCCACATCTGCCTTCCATACCTCTTTTACTAGTCTTTCTTCACTCATTCTTTCCATGTGTCCAAACCATCCTAATACTCTTTCATCAACCCTATCTCCCAACTCCATTTCCACCCCTGTTCTCCTTCTCACTTCCTCATTTCTCACTCTAGCCTAGTAACCCCCATCATACTTCTCAGACACCACATCTCAAACACATTCAAACTCCTTCTCTCTTCCTCTCTTATGTTCCATGTTTCTGCCCCATACAGTGCTGTTGGCACAATCACTCCTTCATATAGTTTCCTCTTAGCATCCATTCCCAAATGTCTATTCCTCATTACACTCTTCTATCCACCAAGGCATTTATTTGCTTCTCTCAATCTACATTCTACCTTCACCTTCACTCCACCTTTTCCTACCACATTTGCACCCAAGTATCTAAAACTATCCACTTCCTCCAGTTGCTCTCCCTATCTGCTCACTTCCAGTCTACTGCCACTTTCACCCCTTGTACATCTTATCACCTTACTTTTACCCACATTTATCTTTAGCTTTCTTCTATCACATACTCTGCTTAAAAGTGGCAGTCTGCCGACAAGATTGACTAGATAAACACCATATGAGGACGGAGCCTTTATTTGTACGACGTTTCGCTTATTACAGCTTTTTCAAGTACAAGTTGAGATACAAATGCTTGAGATTAAATAAGGGGAAAGGAGGGAACGGGGAGAGAAAAAGGGGGGGGGGAAGGAAGAGGAGGAGGAGGAGGAGGTTGGGGGGATTGGACACTGGGAAAGGATGAGAATGCTGGCCCAAACGTCTGTGAGCGAAATGTCCACAAAGGGTGGTTTAAGTATTTAATATTTTGCTGGCCATGGGTATTAGGGGAATAATGTGAGGAGATATGTTAAACATGCCCCTGTTTTGTTCAATAGTGTTCGTTCCTTGAATGATTGCTGCTTCTAAACACTTCCTGCGGATTTTGTCTGGTTCCCGCATCAGCAGCTCTGCATTCTTCCAGTCCATAAGATGGTTTTCCTTGTTTCTATGTGTCACACATGCATTGGTGGTGACATCATGCCTGACGTCGTAACGGTGTTCACGTATTCGTGTATTCAGGTCGCGTGACGTTTCTCCGATGTAAACTTTATCACATCCTGAACACGGAATACGATAAACACCGGCTTTGGTGCCCGGTGATTGGTTGTTGTGTGTTTCCGTCTTCGTGATGTCTTTTATTGTTCTGCTTGTCTGGCACACTATTTCCAAGTTGGTGGTTCTTAAAAGACGTGTCAGGTTGGTGGCAACGTCGCCGGTTGGCAACACGAGACGTCTAGTTGTGCTGTCCTGCTGCCTACGGCTTTCCCGAATCTTAGCGGCCTGCTGTTTGCAACTATCTAAAAGAAACTCTGGAAATTTTAGTGTTAAAAAGGTCTCTTTAATAAACCTGCACTCTTCTTCTAAGTATTTTGCACTACATATCCTAAATGCCCTAAGGAAAAAACCTATTACTACTCCTCTCTTGGTCCTTATATCATGGTGGGAGTAGAAATGAATTAAATCATTTTTGTTGGTGGGCTTTCTATACACTTTGAATTCAAATTGGTTACCGTACTTAAAGATGTGTGTGTCCAGGAAAGGAAGAGAATCGTGGATTTCTTCCTCTAGGGAAAACTGAATGGTGGGCTCCACTTCGTTTAAGGCCGTCTGCAAGCGCTGAAGATTGAAACGCCTGGGTGTGACGAGTAAGATATCGTCCACATATCGCAGCCAGGTCACATGCTCGGGAACGATGTTGGCAAAGGGTCCTGTTTCTAGAAATTCCATGAATAAATTAGCCAGGACTGCACTTAATGGAGAGCCCATGGCCATGCCAAATTTCTGGTGGAAGAAACTGTCCTGGAATTTAAAATAATTAAATTCAACACAAAGTTTGATCAAATCGACAAAATGGTTGGGGGGCAGGGGGAAGTCGATTTTCTCCTTCTCGATTCTATCACTAAGGAGCTGTATTACCTTATCCGAGGGGACACATGTGAAGAGACTTTTCACGTCCAGGCTGGCCAACTTCTTGTTTCTGGCGGAGATATCTCGGATTCTGTCTAGTAGGTCCCCTGAGTGTCTGAGATGAGCTCCACTGATGGTTCCCAGGAGGGGGGACAGATGTCTGGCCAACGTACCTGCTAATCTATGGGGAGCACTCCCTATCCCTGATGTTATAGGTCTCATTGGAATATCATTTTTGTGTGTTTTGGGAAGACCATACATCGTAGCTGTGCGTGGGAGATTTGGCAATAAGTAAAGGAGCTTTTTACCTGCAACTGAACTTTTGAGAATTTTTCTTACCTTGTATGCGAAGTTCTTCGTCTCGTTGTCTACTTCTGCCTGGGAGACTTCACGATATGTATTAACATCACTGAGCAGATATTTCATCTTCCTCTCGTAGTCTGAACTGTCCATCACCACTACTCCACCTCCCTTGTCAGCGGTGGTGATTCTGATGGAAGAATCCTTGGCTAGCTCTGCTAGAGCTCGAACGTACCTTCTGGGTATTGTAGGGTTGGGACGTTCGTTGAGAGCTAAGGTCAGTAGTCCTTGTGTGTAACCTTGCATGAATTCACTGTCTTGGTATCTGTAGTTTTTCGTGATCAAATCGATGTTTTGATTCTTCCTGTGGGTACCGGTTGCAAACTTAAGCCCGAGGCTGAGTACTTCGGTTTCGATGTCAGTTAATGCTCTGTTGGAAAGATTCATTATGATTTCGGGTCTTCCCATGGATTTCCAAACACTGTCGGCGCAAAGCCTATCCAGTTCACGTAGATGTCTATTCTTCTGTTGGTTGTTGAAGGTAGCGATGTCCACTCTTATATCTTCGGCGACCGAATCGGACATCGTATGGCGGAGCTGGGAGCCTAACTTCTTGACTTTCTCGAAAGCCTGGGAGACCTGGGTAGAAAGGCTAGTCCAGCATTCCGTGAGGATATGTAGTGCAAAATACTTAGAAGAAGAGTGCAGGTTTATTAAAGAGACCTTTTTAACACTAAAATTTCCAGAGTTTCTTTTAGATAATTGCAAACAGCAGGCCGCTAAGATTCGGGAAAGCCGTAGGCAGCAGGACAGCACAACTAGACGTCTCGTGTTGCCAACCAGCGACGTTGCCACCAACCTGACACGTCTTTTAAGAACCACCAACTTGGAAATAGTGTGCCAGACAAGCAGAACAATAAAAGACATCACGAAGACGGAAACACACAACAACCAGACACCGAGCACCAAAGCCGGTGTTTATCGTATTCCGTGTTCAGGATGTGATAAAGTTTACATCGGAGAAACGTCACGCGACCTGAATACACGAATACGTGAACACCGTTACGACGTCAGGCATGATGTCACCACCAATGCATGTGTGACACATAGAAACAAGGAAAACCATCTTATGGACTGGAAGAATGCAGAGCTGCTGATGCGGGAACCAGACAAAATCCGCAGGAAGTGTTTAGAAGCAGCAATCATTCAAGGAACGAACACTATTGAACAAAACAGGGGCATGTTTAACATATCTCCTCACATTATTCCCCTAATACCCATGGCCAGCAAAATATTAAATACTTAAACCACCCTTTGTGGACATTTCGCTCACGGACGTTTGGGCCAGCATTCTCATCCTTTCCCAGTGTCCAATCCCCCCAGCCTCCTCCTCCTCTTCCTTCCCCCCCCTTTTTTTTTCTCTCCCCGTTCCCTCCTTTCCCCTTATTTAATCTCAAGCATTTGTATCTCAACTTGTACTTGAAAAAGCTGTAATAAGCGAAACGTCGTACAAATAAAGGCTCCGTCCTCATATGGTGTTTATCTAGTCAATCTTGTCGGCAGACTGCCACTTTTAAGCAAACATTAAATAACCTCACCAACCAGTCCACCATCACTGATCAGTTTGTTGAGTGTAGTTGGGAAGGCGTATGGGAGGGTTGTAACTGAGAGAATTAGGAGAGGACCAGAGGAAGTAATTGGTGAGGAGCAGTGTGGGTTTAGGAGAGGTAGGGGCTGTGTGGATCAGATTTTTGTGATAAGACAGATTTGTGAGAAAGCTTTAGGAAAGGGTAAGGATGTCTTTTGGGCCATTATGGATTTGTAAATGGCTTATGATAGGGTAAACAGGTATTGGGGGAAAGCTGTTAAATGCAGTCAAGATTTTTTATGAGAGTAGTAGAGCCTGTGTTAGAATCAGAAATGGAGAGAGGTAAAGGAGGGACTACGTCCGGGATGTGTCATGTTGCCATGACTGTTCAATGTGTATATGGATGGGGTGGTACGGGAGGTAAATGCAAGAGAAATGGGTAGGGGACTGGAGTTGGTTGTGGAAAATGGAGAAAAGTGTGAGGTAAGTCAGTTGTTTGCTGATGACACTGCACTTGTGGCAGGGTCAGAGGAGCCATTGGGAGAGTTAGTGACTGAGTTTGGGAGGGTGTGTGATAGGAGAAAGTTGAAGGTGAATGTGGGTAAAAGTAAAGTGATGAGGTGTACAAGAGGAGAGGATGGTGGAGAGTTGGAAGTAAGTCTTAAAGGGGAGAGGCTGGAGGAAGTGGATAGTTTTAGGTACTTGGGGTCATATGTGGCTGCAAAGGGAGGAGTAGAGGTAGAGGTAAGCTGTAGATTGAGAGAAGCAAACATGCCTTGGGGGATTTAAAAAAGTAATGAGAAATAGACATTTGGGAATTAATGCAAAGAGGAGATTGTATGAAGGGGTGATTGCCGACAGTGCTGTGTGGGGCAGAGACATGGAATTTAAGAAAGGCAGAGAGGAAGAGTTTAAATGTGTTTGAGATTAAATGTCTGAGAAGTATGGTGAGGGTTACAAGGCTGGATAGAGTGAGAAACGAGGAAGTGAGAAGGAGAGCTGGGGTGGAAAAGGAGTTGGCTGAGAGGGCTGATGAAAGACTATTAGGATGGTTTGGACACATGGACAGAATGGATGAAGGAAGACTGGTGAAAGGGGTATGGAAGGCAGAGATGGAGGGAGTGAATTTGAGAGGACGACTGAGGATGAGATGGATGGATGGGGTGACAGGGGCGTTTAGCAAGAGGGGAATGTCTGTGGAGCAGGGAAGGGAGGTGGCAGAAGATAAGGATGAGTGGAGAAGGACTGTGTATAGATGATAGCACATGTACATCCTTAACTCTTCCTATCATAATCCTATTTACCACTATATAATCCATTAATGCTCTATCTACCACCCTCTTCCATGTGTACTTATGCTTGACTTTCTTCCGAAACACTGTATTTGCTATCATCAACTCTCTTTCTAGACACACTTCCACCATCAACTCTCCACTACAATTCTTTCCTGGAACTCCACATTTCCCAACCATCAGTTGGAACATTTCCTACCCTAGCATTAAGGCCTCCCAGTACTATTACATTGACATTTCTCCCTAAATTCTCTATGCACTCATTTAAATCTATCCAAAAGGCCTCTTCTACACTCTTCTCACTGCCAGGTCCATATGCACTTACAAAGACCCACATCTCCTTCCCCAGTTTCACCTTCATCCACATTATCCTTGAGGAAACCTCCTTCCACTCCACTACACGTTTACCTATCTCTTCACTTACTAGAATAGCCACCCCTTCCCTCCCTCGCCCTCTCTTCACTCCTGATAACCTCCCACTTACACTCCCAAACTTACTCAACCTTCCCTTTCAACTTAGTTTCACTCAAAGCCAACACATCCATCTTTCTTCTCACAAACATACTACCTATCTCATCCCTTTTACTCTCATCTGTACCACATCCACTCACATTAAAAGACCCAAACCTTAGGGTGCTGTTCCGAAAACTCCCAGACCCTCTTATGCCTTTACTTTTTCATTTAGGAATGTTCCCTGTGGGGCTACAAGGAGAAGGATGCCTAGTCCCAATCCCCGCCCCTTTCTTCTCGCCTCTTACGGTCCAAGTGGAAATACTTGGTGGCAGTATTCTTTTCCCCCACCACAGAAAATGAATACTCAGAGAAATGGTACAGGACAGCAAACAAGGGGTTGGGGGACAGCATAACGGAGGGACAGTCATAGTATAAAAGTGTTATTATTTCTCTATGAACAGAGTTTTCCTCTATCATAGACAAAATGATGTGTGGATCTGATCCGTAGGGGTGCCCAATATAGACCCAAAAGTATCAACTGCGTGCTACTTTGCCACAATAACAAGCAGCCAATACCTAAAGAAAATCTTAAATGTATGTCATTCAGTGGCGACTCCGGCCGTCAGGCTACTCGGGCTTAGCCAGAGTATTAGATTTTCTAAAATGAACATGTAATTACAGCCAGTTAGCTCGGGCTCCATTTATTTCGCCTGGCCACAGTTCATATATTTTCATTCAGCGTCTGGGATTCGTCTACTCTAGGTGGGCTGTGTCAGAATATAAATATTGCTCCTATATAACGCGCCTGACTTGTCACCCAATGATAGTCGAGCTGCTTCTCAGCTCGGCCAATCAGAGCTTTTCCGGATCCTGCCTCCGCCGCTCGGGCTCAAAGCTTACAGCCTTGTTGTTATCTATAATTGTAAGAATTTTAAAGTAATTCAAATTCAATGTTTCCTTGAAACAATAGATTTCTACAGAGCTTAGGATTTAAATTCCAATGTATGAAAGATCTCAATTCTACAATATTCTTAAAGGAACGGAAAACTGTCCAGTAACTTGGGCTAATACAAATTAGCTTGGTAAGCTGGGTAAAAGACTAACTGGCATCTCTTTGAGTTGATGATGCACTCGGGCTCAGAGCTTACCGGCCCAAGTTGTTATCTGCAATTGTAAGAATTAAAAGTAATTCAAATTCAATGTTTCCTTGAAACTAGATTTCTACAGAGCTTAGGATTTAAATTCTAATGTAAGAAAGATTTAAATTATACAATATTCTTAAAGGAACGGAAAACTGTCCAGTAACTCGGGCTAATACGTATTAGCTTGGTAGAGGTAAAAGTCTACGGTGTGCATTACGTCTCTTACCTTCATTTATGCATGTGTCTTAGGCGAAATCTGTGATGAGCCTGAGTGACGTTGATGACCTGGAGTCGCCTCTGATGTCATTGTACCAAAGGAGGTAAAATTATTATCCGACCATAATGCAATCTTTCCAGGCCAATTGTATGTGATTGGGAACACCACAAGTGTTTTAACGTCAACAAATCAGAGATCTCTGACACCAAGAGCTGGAGAGACCACGACAATGACGACGCCAAGACTGGTGGGACACAATCGTGATGAGAAGAGAAGAGTTACTCATAATGAAGTCGAGAGGAGGAGAAGAGATAAAATCAATACGTGGATTGGACGATTGGCTAAAATCATTCCAGATTGTCCAGAAGCTCACACAAAGAATTCTCATGTATTGGTAAGTAGCTCTGTATGAATTATGTTTGCTTAGTCATCCATGGGAGATACGTGGCCTAACGACCAAATTATGCTGCAAAGTAATTCCTTTGGTTGTGTTTAGAGGGGGAAAGATTAACATGTTCCTGTATTGTCCTTAATGATAGCATCATCCTAGTGCATTCTTTACTAGGTGCCAGACTATAGGAACATGTTTTTGTGTGGTCTTTATTGTTTGTATATTGTAAAGATTTCTTCTTTCTGTTCACTGAATCACATTATTGTTGCAGTTCTGAAAAGTTTCAAGTTGTTCCTCTCCTATGCCTAGTTGTCTTGCTTTGTGGATTATGGCATGATTTGAAAGTGTTCTTGTTGACCTCAAATGTATTTTATGATTTTTATTTTATTTTATTAGTTTTCTCTCAATTCTCTTTTCAGAGTAAAGGTGGTATTTTATCAAAAGCCTGTGATTATATCCAAGAATTGAGGCAGCAGAGTGAACAGCTTTTAGAGCGTGTAAAAGAGCACCAGCAGTCGCAAATGGACTTTGAACTCCTCAAGCAAGAAATTGAAGTTTTGAAGAACGAAAATGCAGCTTTGAAGAATGAAAATGCCTTGATGCGAGCACAGTTACAGCAGCAGGGTCTACTAGGTGATCTCAGATCTTAATATTAGCTATGTTTTACATGGCAGATTTTTAGTAATTGTATCAGTGTGTGCAAGATTGGCCTTTATTTAACCATTTTGTCATTCACTTCTTGATGCAAGAGGTGGTGTCAGCCATAGACCTTATCATTTTTATTTTTTATTATTGTTATTATTTTTTTATTGTCTTGCCATTTATCGTAGACATGAATAGACATTTACCAGACCCCATCATGTCTTAGGATTGTACAGGTTGCCACTTTTCTAGCAATGTCGATTGGCTGTGAGATGATACACCAGTGGAATAGACTGAAAGCAAAACTTAGATACTTTTGTATTTGTTTGTAATGGGAACATTGTGACTACTGTAGAACTTTTCTTTAATAATCCAAACACAAGCCAGAGTAGATTGTTCACAGAAATATTTGGAAAATGCATTAGTGTTCATTAAACTAGTTAACTAGTATTCAAACAAACATCACATCCCTAACGAGTGAGCATGTAGGCCTCTAATGATAAAAGTTTGTGTATGTGTTTAACTGTGTATGTGGATATATACCAGTAATGTATGTGTACATTATATATATTTTATATATAATGGTTGGGTGGTGGATAATTTGTCCCAACTTAAAATGGGCTGAGTAATGATGGTCATTTTTGCCTCGAGTCTCACTGACTGCAACCCTAGGGTGATTGACATTGATCCTTGGTCCTTTTCATAGATCTCTTGAAAGCAACTTTTGATCATTGTCTCAGTTGTATTAATATGGGATGGCTTAAGTGTCACTGACTTGTAGAAACGTTGGTTGACTCTAACTTGAGCCCTTTGGTGTGGTCTGGGGGATTTTTTTTTATGACCTACACATGGCAATTTGTCTTGCTGTTAGTCTGTACATTATTTATTTATGGAATATATATTTATAATACAACTCCATGGTGATGGGAATGACTTGGGATTTGAAGGAAAGAAAACAATTCTATAATCTTTTCATTCACTTGTCAACATAGATCATGTGACAAGGTTGCCCAAGATATGTGAACATACATATACCAAAGGTTTTTTTTCACCTTACAGTGGAGGTAGCCAAAAAGCAAAGGCATAAAAAACACTCCCACCCATTCCATCCCCAACGTACTCCACTCTAATCCATCCCCTTCCCTCCCTCTTATCTTGGCACCTCCTGGTTGATGGGTCATCCCTGTATCTTGCCCACTGCCATGGGTCAGAAGCAGTGTCACAAGACACGGCATATTCACAACAAAGCCACTTCATTAACCCCTTCCATACGGTGCCGCATACATAGGCGTCATGAGGAGCAAGTGGATACGCGAGGCTGCCATATCGGCGTCTTGATTATATTGTAGTTGCCCCTCCGTAATGACATACTCTCTAAACTGTCTGTAATCACATTTTCTATGGTTATCAAAATTCACGGGTGAAAGAGAGAACGATCGATATAAGCGGTGACTATATTTTATGATGCGAGTATTATTACGACACGTCGCACGGCTGGCATTGGCTGCTGCCCGCGAGATTTAAGGCCCGTACTGAAGAGGTTAAATCTGTGACCCTCCCTCCGTCCCCTTGTGCATAAAAGAAGACAGCGAGAAATCCCTACGAGCTGCATTAATTTATTTTTCACACATACTCCCTCACCCACTCCCCCTCATGCATCACAGCATCATCCATACACAACCATTCTCCATTCACCCCATCTTCTGTCCTCTCCCATCCCTCCTCAACAGACATTCCCCTCTTTCCCAATGCCCCTTTTACCCCATCCCTCCTCAACAGACATTCCCCTCTTTCCCAATGCCCCTTTTACCTCATCCCTCCTCAACAGACATTCCCCTCTTTCCCAATGCCCCTTTTACCCCATCCCTCCATCTCATCCTAGGTCAACCCCTCATGTTCACTCCCTCCACCACTTTGACTAATCTTTATTAACTTGTTCTTTCCATGTGTCCAAACCATCCCAATAATTTTTCATCACCCTTATCTCCCAACTCTTTCCATCCCCACTCTCCTCCTTACCTCCTCGTTTCTCACTGCCCAGCCTAGTAACCACTACCATACTTCTCAGGCATTTCGTCTCAAACACACACATGTGCACATACACACATGTATATGTGTGTGTGTGTGTATATATATATATATATATATATATATTTTGTCTTCTTTTCTTTGTGTGGTAGCCCTTTTGCGAGGTAAATTTCTCGGGTTAGCAATGACGACATTGAAGGTAAATTAGTAAGTGATGTGTCTCATTCCTGATTTTTGTGTAAAGGAACAGCACTTGAGGGGTTCTATTCTCCGTTTATGATAGTTTTGATTCACCAATTACAAGTTTGGGTTCGGTCATCGTCCCGGGTATGTTTGTCTACAGTGCATGAACCAGTGTTATATAATTTCCATTAAATTGTATCTGACTTCAGAGGGGCTAGTAGAACAAGAATGCAAATTTTTCATCTTTAGGGAATTCCCACAAGGAAATTTAGGTGAAAAGAAAACGGAAAAAAAAAATGGTGGCAAGTGTATGTAGAAGGAAATACATACATTCTGTGGAGCGCTATGTTGAGACTCTTACTAAACTACCTTTCTACCACTTTTTTCCCCTTGTAATATTATAGTAGTAGAATGTAATTACTAATTGATTTAACCTCTGTTACTTATGTCTGGCATGAGTTCAGTGCTATTAGATCTTGCACCATTTTGGTATGTGACAACCCCCCCATCCTCATCAACTCAAAATATTACATGAAGCAGATGAAGAGAATTCAAAACTGCTACAGAACAACAGCCTGGTTGGGAGGGTGGGTGGGTGCTTGCCCAGGCTGGCTACCTCTTTGTAAGGGGAAAGACTTTTGGTACATAGATGAGAAGAACATCTTTTAAGCCAAGTCATCCATTCATCCATTCAAAATCTTCCTCCACTCTCATTCTCACTTCCCTGCTTGAAAAACCAAGGACCCTTTTACTTCACCCATCCACTTCCGCTCAAGTTCTTTCCATCCACTCTCCCTGTGATGGTCTTTCCTTGTTCAATTTTTTCATGTACCCAAACCACCTCAGCACTGAAAGAGGAGGGCAATTGCCAACAGGTCAGGGGGAAGCATCATTTGTGTACTTGATAAAGCTCAGGACTCACAGTAATGGATTTAAATTGGCCAAATTTGGATTTAAGAATGGAATAGACTTGGTAACCACATAGTGAGTGCTGAAACTATCGGTTGTTTTAAGAAAAACGTTAGACAACTTTGTGGATGGGGATGACAGGTGGTAATAGACATGGAACTGCCTAGTGTAGGCCTTATGGTCTCCTGCATTCTTCATTCTTATGTCCTCACGGTGCTTTTCTTGACTTACCTTAACACTGTTTGGTCTATCATGGGAAAAAGGTTGCTTTCATTGCTGTGTAAAATTATGATGGAGAATAGAAAATTATGTAAACAACTTCTTCCATATGATGATGCCTACATAGACGTCATGAGGCACAAGTGGGTATACAAAGATCCCGGTGTTGATGTCGAAATTATATTTATTTTGTAATTGTTGCTGAGTGACCCCCAAAATCTGTGAACTGGCATGATCACATTTTCTGTTTACTCCAAACAAGTAAATCGGCATTGACTTTATACTTTGTGTATTGCAGCACATCATCTAATCATCATACATCAGGCATCCTAAGCTGCATGTGAGGCATTTAACTCGTATTGAAGAGGTTAAGATGATCTTGCAACTGAAATAAGGCATTGACTTTATACTTTGTGTATTGCAGTGCATCATCTAATCATCATACATCAGGCATCCTATGCTGCATGTGAGCATTTTACTTGTATTGAAGAGATTAAGATGGCCTTGCAACTGAAATAACCACATGTGGTTATTTAAATCTATATACCAAGAGATTCTTCCCCTATATAAAGGAGGTAGCCAAGTCGAAGGCACGTGGGAGTAGATACGTATCTTTGACTTGGCTACCTCCTCTATAAGGGGGAAAAAGCTCTTGGTATATAGATTTAGATAATCAATTGTGGTTATTTTAGTTGTAAGACCATTTTAAGTTGGTTATTTTTAGCTGCATGACATTGTTGCAACACAAATGGAGTAATTGTTTGTCTGGTTTCAAACTCCTTGTTTTCACAACAAGACTTGGATCAAGTGCCCAGAGTTCAGATATTATCACAAAGACCAATTGATGAAGTGCCCTCCATCCCTAGCCATGGCTGTTTGTTAATACGCATTCAAAGAGACTTTCAAAATGACTAAAGGAAATACGCATCTGAGAAGAGGGTTTTGCTGTGAAGAAATGTTGTTGCTGTGAGAGTGATTAACTATGCATGTGTCATCGACCTCTACTTATAAAGGGGTGGCTCGGTCAAAGCATACTGAATATGTGCGTGCATGCGTGCGTGTTCATGCGTACTTGGGCAAGTATGTTCAATTTATATACAACAGCCTGCCCCACCCCACCACACCACCCTACAAATCATCAAACAAGTACTCCTTGACAAAATACCAAACTCCCATTGAATTTACTTCAGAGAAATAATTTCCAGGAGACCAGAATAATACTAGCACAAGAACGTTCAGGTTTCCACCTCCTTGCTGAAACGTCCTAGCAACAGAGACTAGATGCCTAGAATGCAACCAACATACTGTATATACATACATATACCAAGGGCTTCCCCCCCCTTACGTGGGAACTAAACTAATCTATATATGTAATCAACATACAACAATATGAACATCTTAAATGTCTCGTGGGCCTAACTAGTGTCCGTGGCCAACTCTGTGGGTTCTGTGAGTCTCCTGGCAGAGAGAACCAAGACTGATTGAATGGAAACTTCTTTACGTTCTGTGTCATCCCTTCGTCTAATTGTACTCTCCCTACATTTACTAGTGTCTTTTGCACCATCTCTTTCCTGTTTGACAAACGTTCCATGTGCACCCAAAACCTGTTTCACCTCATATATCCACCTCATTTTTTGTCCATCTTAGCATATTCCATCTGCATTTGCTTTCTACACTCTTTGCTAAACTTTGTTCGTTGTTTTATTGATGAAACAGTCTTAACACTAAATCTTATCTGACAGCTCCCTTCCCACTTTCTCTGCCTCACCTCCACATTTCTTACTATCCATTTTTGTAACACCTGTTATATTTCTAAAATGTTTACTATATGGATGAGGGTCATTTGCTTGAAATTGTAACTTGGTGGTTTCTTAGTTTTTTCCTTCAAAATAGTACTTTATGTATTTTCTTGCCAATAGTGGGGACTTAGAGTATCTAAATTTTTTCTTAACTACTCTGTAAACCAAAGGTTTCTGCAGAACTGAATCTCACTATGATATATACAAGATTAAGAATTATAAATGGGCCATTTGAAGTGTTCTTAAAAAGTTCTTCAGTTTTAAAATTTGTCTTAAAATATAAGAAATCCAGTGTTCAGTTTTGAAACTGATTGCAGCCTCTAATGTTCTGTATGTATTCTTTGTTTTAATATTGTAAATATATTATAGATATTTTTGCAATAAAATGAAGATATGTTTTAAGGAACTTTGGTGTTGCTACTTTACTGTTCAACTTCATGCGTGTGTGTGTGTGTGTGTCTCAAAGATCCTTTCCGCCTTTTAAGTAGGGTTTAGGCAAGTCATTGCACATGCCTACATCATTCAGACAATATTCCTTCAACCATCCTTCTCTTCTCCACTCTTTAAGGTTACCCTGTACCCCATTACACTGTTGCACTTCAAGTCAAAGGCAATGAAGTGAGGCACAGTTCTTCTGCCATGTCTGTGTGGTGACCCTCACCCACCCACCTTATCCACTAAAAAGAAAAAAAAATTATGAAGTATTTGAGAACATCTCTTCGTCAATTTACGATCCATCCCACCCACCCATTCATTCCTATTTTTTGCAATTATCTCTACTTGACAGACAATTGTCTTGCATTGAAAGCCTCCAATCTTGCTTTTAGTCTTCACAGGCTTACTTGAGCCACTTCTGCTCGCCACACTCTTTGTTAGTCGTTCCACATTCATTCTTTCTATATGAACCAGCTCGGCACACTTGTATCCTAACTGGCAGCTCCCTTCCCATCTTCATGCTGTCTCTCCTAATTTCTTATTATCCATTCCTGTAAATCCTGTAATATCACTCAAATGCATTCATATATTTTCATTCCACCCATTTGCTTGCATTACACAATTCACCTTTACAGGAACTATATTCATTGCCACGTGTGACACGCCCATACTTAAATCTTTCCACATCCTCAAGCTTTTCACCCTTCTCCTGTTCAGTATGTCGTCACTGTCACTCTGTTCATCACTTTACTTTTGTCTGCATTTCCTTGGGTTTCTTCACTCACGTAACCTTCCAAACTGTCAACAACTGTTGAACTCTACCAAAGGACCTGTTTCAGGTGTTAATGAAGTCAAAATGTACACCCACCCATGGCCCTCACATGGGGGAGGGGGCATATATATATATATATATATGTATATGCCCCGTCCTCTCCTTTATATGGGGGGACGGAGAGGGGGGGGGTCGCCGATTTAATGAAGCGGCCTTGCTGTGGATGTGCTGTGTCCTGCGACACTGCTTCTGACCCAGGGCAGTGGACAGGGTGCAGGGATGACCCGTCATCTAGGAGGTGCTAAGATGGGAGGGAGGGTGGAGGGGTGTGGAGTGTTTTCGGGGATGGAATGGGTGGGAATGATTTTATGCCTTGTCCTTTTTGGCTACCTCCCTGGAAAGGGGGAAAAAGCCTTGGTATATGTATGTATGTATGTATATATATATATATATATATATATATATTGAAATATGTATGACAGAATGAGTGGAAAGGGTGATGAGGTAAACGCCAAAAAACGTAGGAGATTTATTACTAATGTTTCGTCCATAAAGGATTTCCTCAGAGTATGCTCATACTCTGAGGAAGTCCTTTAAGGATTTCCTCAGAGTATGCTCATACTCTGAGGTAGTCCTTTAAGGACGAAATGTTAGTAATAAAACTCCTACTTTTTTTGGTGTTTACCTCGTCACCCTTTCCACTCGTTTATATAATGTATACATATAATGTGTGTGTGTGTGTGTGTGTGTGTATATATATATATATATATTCATCAGTGCAGTTGAACCAACATGAGGATTTGTTTCCAGTGAAATATAAGATATTGATTTGGCAAATATTTGGAACTATCCATATACCAAGGGACTCTTCCCCCTTACAAGGGAGTTTGCAAAGTCGAAGGCACACCCACTCCCACCTATTCCACTCTCATCTGCCACTCTTGACACCCTCTCATCCTTGTCTAGCCCACTGTCTAGGTCAAAAGCAATGCAACAAGACACTGTACATCCACAGCAAGGCCACTTTGCTTAATGAGCAACACCTCACCCCCTCCATCCCCTTTTGCAGAAAATGGAGAAGTTGGGGGGGGGGGGGATGGAGTCCCTTCGGGATCCATGAACATATCGTCCATACACAACTATCTTTCACCCTTTCCTCTCTGTACTTATGCTCGACTTTTTCTTAAACACTGTGTTAGCTATCATCAACGCTCTTTCTAGACGCATCTCAACCATTAACTCTCCACTATGATTTTTACCTGGCACTCCCAATTTCCCAAATATATATGTTCTTAATATTTCGAGGGCCTAATCCTAACAATACTATGTTTGTCAATTTTGCTGTAGTTTAGGAATTATGCCCTTTTTTTCCTTTAATCGATAATGATTGTTGCCCTGAATTTAACTGACTGGAAACAAAAAGATTGGCAACAGTCTTTGATCCTTCCTGTAGACCTCCTTGGGAAAAGTTGTAGAACTGTCATCTTGTGTTGTATTAGTGTGGAGTATTCCTGTATATTAACCACTTCCATACGGTGACGCCTACATAGGTGTCATGAGGAGCAAGTGGGTACGCGATGATGCAGATGTCGGCGTCTTGATTATATTTATTGTAGTCGTACCTACGTAACCTCCATTCTCTCTAAACTGGCTTCATCATATTTTCTATGGTTATCGCACGTCGGGCAGCTAATGCTGCCAGATGTGCGATGTGCCCCGGAGTGAAGAAGTTAATAGGGGAACAGTTGCCAGTTGTAAGCTCTCCATGTGTGAAAAAGTGAAGGAAATATTCGTAGAATAGTTGGAGATTCAACGAAGCGGCTTTGCTGTGCTGTCTTGTTCTATTGCTTCTGACCCAGAGTAATGAGGAAGATCCAAGAGGATCCAAGAAAAGAGAGGAGGGAAGGAGGGGTGGTGAATGGGAGTGGAGTGGAATTATGCCTTTTGACCTTGGCTACCTCTCTGGCAGGGGGGGAAAAAGCCATTGGTATGTCTGTAGTTGGAGATCTTGGGATTGCCCCCAGAGACCAAGTGTCAGATCTTTAGGGATGCATTTCCAGATCATTGCGGGAGTGTTCATGCATTTTGTAGATAGGCATCAGGGTGATAATACTCGGATGTCCATCCCAAAGGAGTACATTTGCAGGTATCCTTAGTTGGGCTTTAGTAAAATGTTTGAAACTGCTTACTAAAATTTTGAACTTCTCCAATACATTTGCTTTTTACTGTATGCAGTATTGCGAACAAATTTAGAATAACTTGATAAACTTTAGTGAATTTTCTCTAATGAAATTGAAATATGAAAAGTGTTCATTGCGTTTTCTGGCAAATCTTGTAACTTTGGACATTTTGTAAATTGGGCCGAGGGAACTGGAAAAGGTAATTCAGGAAATGTGTGTCGGAAATGAGTGTTGTAAAGTTTAGATTATTGAGTCATAAGAACATGGATAATGTAGTTTGCAGCTGCCTACAGAGATTTCCTTTTTGGCTACCTCTCTTGTAAGGGGAAAAAAGCCTTGGTATATGTATGTTCTGGTAAATACAGTCGTACCTCGGTACTCGACCATAATCCGTTCTGAGGTGGTGGTCGAGCACCGATTTGTTTGAACACCGAAACCAATTTTCCCCTTATCACTGTCTTTCTTTGGACCCATTATTAAGGGCTAGAGCAACACGAAAAAGTTTAAATCTGGGAAGAAATACTCGAACAAACTGCGTACGTCTTACTCCGCTGGCGGTCTGAGTCGAACTGACGCTTACCCGCTGTTCGAGCTAGTCGAGTACCGAAAATCTGTTCGAGGTCCGATGCATTTTCTACTCGAATTTTATGGTCGAGCACCGATTTGGTTGAGTATAGAGGCGGTCGAGTACCGAGGTGCGACTGTACCAGAATTTTATTTAGCTGAGTGGACTAGGGCTCTAAATTCATCTCGTTTGGATAAAGTAGCCAGGTATGATTGGAAACAAAAACCCTTAAAGTACGTCTGAGGAGGTTTAATGATCCAAAATTTGAGCCAGATATCTTTTAAATCTTGGCAGGAGTGTTGTCGTAAGAAAAGAACGAGGTTATATAGATACCTTTAACAACTCCAAGAGCCATACCTATGCTGGTTAAACCCTTGAGTACCAGATGTGTGTTTTGTGACACCTGCGTGTCATGGCTGAGTGCACCCGCCAGGAACCAAGCGTGCTCCCCGTGACACGCACGTGTCACAGTTATAAGATGTGTGTATTGAGGGCTCTCAAGGCCTCGGTTTCTGGGTTATTTCTACCCACGTGGTGGCAATTGTCTGTGTTTACAAACATAAGGCTCCAGCCATTCGTGGGACGGTTTGAAACATTTGTTTACGTAAGGTTGACGGGACGGTAACGAAGGGGTTAAAAAGGTTTAGGATTATTTGGTACAAGATCTGGAATGTTCATCAACAGGGTGAAGAGTGTTCGAGGTGGACTGGTCATAACCAATCACTCCAAATACCCTTGTCTGATTAAAGGAAATTGGCATTAGATTAGAAAGAAAAAAAAGAATCCATAAAGGTTGTTGTTAGATTGAAGTGGTTAAAACACATTATTTTAACAATTCAAGTTTGGAGTGGATGATGCCTTATGGTGTTTGACCAAGGGAGTACTTCACTTAACCACTCCGGTACAATGACACCTACGTAGGTGTCATAAGGCGCGAGTGGGTACATGAGAATGCCGGTGTCTTGATTATATATATATATATATATATATATATTTTATTTAGTTGTACACGTGTTACCCCTGGGTTCTGTGAACTGGTTTGATCACAGTTTCTGTGTTTATTTTTTCTCAGAGAAAAAAAAAAAAGAATGAATAATACAGCAGTGACTTTATATTTTATAATGTGAGTAGTGTGATGCATGATATGTATGGCAGCCGATGATGCGTGGAAGAATTTACTCTTACGAGTGGTTAAGACTAAAGGAGTCATGATTCTTTGAGACTTTTCATGGCAGGGTTCATACCTCAGCTGAGTAAAAACATCTGGAATTAGTCTGAAAAATATCAAAAAAGACTGAAATTGGGTTATTTGGGTTTGGCTAAACCATAGTTTGTTTTTAAGATGCCTGGAGTTATTTTTATCTTGCTAAGTATTGCAAAATATATTTATTTGTTGTGAAAGGATCTATCCATTGAAATAATTTGTCCATTATTTTTTTTTAACTCTGTCATTTATATAATTAAGCACACATCTTCATGTCAGAATTGATGTCCAAAGCAATGTTATCCACACTTGTTTGCCTGGTACAGAATGTGATGTAAGAGTTTGGTGTGTGTACATGTGTTGGGGGGGATGTTACATGGACATACATTTCTGTATTCCTGAACAGGATTATTTGTTTTTATATATATATATGTATATATATATATATACATACACACGAGGTCTGTCTGGAAAGTATCCAGCCATTATGAAATTGGCGGGCACTGACGGATGACCCTACTGCGCATGCATGAGCGGCCATAGTCCCATATGACAACTCGGTTACCAGCCAGACACAGTTGAGTGAAGGTGTGTACCGTTTGACCATCGCATCTCGTGACCCATGAGCAGAAGGAATTTTGTGCTAAAACTCCACCAGACATGCTTCAAGCTGCTACAAATGACTCGGATTTCCTGAAATGAGTAATAACCGGAGATGAGTCATGGGTCTACAGCTCTTGACGCAGAAACAAAAGTCCAGTCTAGCCAATGGAAGTCACCTGCATCAATGTGACGGTCAAACAGTACATGCCTTCACTCAACTGTGTCTGGCTGATAACTAAGTTGTCACATGGTTACTATGGCCACTGACGCATGTGCAGTAGGGTCTTCTGTCAGTGTCTGCCAACTTTTGTTAGTATTGCACTAACAGTTTGCTGATATTCGTAATGGCTTGATACTTTCTGGACAGACCTTGTATATGTGTGTGTCTATATATATTATTAGATGAATTATTGACTTTTGCATGGCCTCATGGCCAACAAAACCTATTTAATTGGGAATAATGTTGCCAGGGCCTTTGTGTATTTATGAACAAGTTCCTGGGTTGTCTTAAGACATAATAAGTATTATTTTGCAACTGCTGCACTTGGTTTGGTGTTTACAATGCCCAAGTTAGTCAACAGCTTAAATTTTCACATAGTTGCAGAATAGTGCTTCTGGTCTGTTGCAAAACTGTGAACAATCAAGGGAGTCAGCACATACATATTTGACAGCATTGTCACAGCTGTCCAGGATGACAATGTAAAATGGAGAAATGTGCAAACATTGTGACCTTTTTTCTTTTATTTTATTTTTTTCTGTTAAACATAAATGTGGTGGAAATTAATCCCTTAAGTGCATTGGCATGCTTTATAAATTGTGTTATGGCTGGCACCAACCCATTTAGGTGAAGGCAAGATGGATGAACGAAAGGGTTATGTTTGCCTACCCTGTAACTTGATAAAAATCTTCAGCCATTTATCCATAACAAAATCTATAATGTATGCCATGTTGAAGGGGTTATAGATTTATATTAAGTCACACTGACTTAACATTGAACGTGTGACTGTCTTCAGTGGGATAGAATGAATGTTGATGTACAGATTACATTAGACAGGCTTTAAGTAGTTGTTGGTAGATTAATCATTTGTAATAATGCACAAGTTGGCAATTGGTGTACATCACTCTTGGTCTGAGGCATTTAGCCAAACACAATATCTTTCTGTTAAGAGCAACCATTTTTAATGAATTTGTTTTGACTGAGTGATTTTTTTTTTTTTTCTATTTTTTTTTTTTTTTTTTTTCCTGTATCATGCCCCATGTTTGTGTAATGCTGTCAAACTGTTGTATTATTTTCTGGCCATCTTGATGTACAATTTTGTTATAGTCTCACGGTGATAGATGTTTTGGTATAACTCCTTATGTATAGTGTGTATATAAGCTGTAAATAATTGTTATGTGAGGATCCTATATATTCCGAGACCACTACAATCAAAAGTTGTATCATTACCGAGAATGTGCCAGTGGATTTCTTTACCTTATACAAATACGAGTAGACGTAAGAATGTAGCTACGGTGGTGATGGTCCTATTGATAACCTGGATTTTTAATTAAGCTGTAATTTCTTTAGTGGCCTGTCACTAAGAATATATACACATAGTACATACACACCTGTTTATTTCTGGTAGGGTTGAGCTAAACAGATGACTTACAAATGTCTTTGTTCTTTTGGTACGTTTCCCTACATCAACCAGTCTTTCCCAGTAACTTCCGACCTGCTTTCCCATTTGGTCCAAGGTAAATAATCATAATACAGTAGATGCGTGTAGTCATATGTGCCATGCCCAAAGCATCTGACAAATTACTACAACTTCTGTTCAGTCATGTTGGCCAATAGTCTGCACATTACTATAGATAGGAAAATTAAGTTCTCAATGCAGACTTCTCCTTAGACAGCTTTATTTAGCTCCTGTCTATAATGCTTCATGTTAATTTATGGAGAATGTTACTCTTTAAGTTACCTTGAGGGTGTTGGGCTCTCCACCCCCATCAGAGGAGGAGCTAACTGCAATCTTACTGCCTCAATGTGGTACCACCAGGGACTGACCAATAACCTGTCCCTCTGGATTCACACTGCCCCTCGGAATTTTGTACCCCTTTTATAACGTCCAAACTTACTGAAAAGTGAATGTGGGTGATACGAGGAAAGACGAGAGTTTTAATCAGAGTTTATGCCTAACTAGTTTTGCAATTAGCTTGCAAAACTAGCTATTAATAAATTTGATTAAAACTCCACAGACACACACACTCATACACAAATGTGCACACACCTGAAACTTGATGTTGGGAAATCACACGGCCCGGATGGAATTGCAAATTGGATGATAAAAGAACATAGAATAGAATAAATGGACAAAATGTACAACATAAGTTGCTCGCTCAAAGAAGGAAAAATACCTAAAAATTAGGAAAATGCCAATATTGTATCAATGTATAATGGAGGAAACAAAGAACCAACAAATTAGACTGGTCTCCCTTACAAGCACTGTAGCCAAAATTCATGAAAAAATTATCAAGAATAAATGGATAAAACACCTGGAAGAAAACAAGAAACCCCAGACAATTTGGATTCAGACATGGAAGATCATGTGCCGCAAATTTAATCTGTTTCTACTTGAGACTAATAGATATAATACAAGAAAGGGATGGGCTCATTGTGCTTTCCTAGACGTATAAAAAGCCTTTGACAAAGTACCACAAAAATTAAGAAAAAAAAAAATGGAAAACTGGGATACAAGGTAAATTATTAAACTAGATGGAGGATTTCTTGCATGGCAGAAAGATGAAGGTAGAACGCGGAGAGAAGAATTCAGCTTGGGAGATGATTAGTGGTGGTCCACTGGGATCGGTAATGGCTCCAATAATGTTTGCTATTTATGTGAATGGCATGGATGAAGGTGTGGATTGTTACACGAGCTTCTTTGCAGATTATGCTAAATTGGTGAGGAAAGTGAATACTGATATGGATTGTAAATACAGAGGGACCTAATAAAGGTTTGGAAATAGAGCCAAAAATGGGAAGTAGGCTTCAACATAAAGAAATGTAGCATAATGGAGTTTGGAAAAAGTAAAAAAAAAAAAAAAAAAAAATCAGGATCATATACAATGGGACCAAAGGAAGTAAAGAAAGTGGGATCTGAAAAAGACCTGAGAGCAATTATCTCAAATGACATGTACCCTGTTAAACAAATAAAATTGTTGGAGAATCTTACAACTTGCTAAGATCAATAAAGGTGGCTTTTACCTATTTAGACAAAGAAATGGTTAAAAAAAAAATACTAGTCACACCAATAAGGGCTAGACTGGAGTATGCTGTGACACTGGTCACTCGGTACCAAAAAGAATATAAAGAAAATTGAGCGAATCCAGAGAGCAACCACAAAAATGGCCCCAACACTTTCAAACCTGTCATATGAGGAGAGACTGGCTAAATTGAAATTACTGACTTTGGAACAAAGAAAGGCGACCTGCTGACCATCCACAGAATCATGAAAGGCACAGAAGTCCTTGATAGAGAGGACTTGCTAAATTGGGATAAGAGAAATACAAGGACATAAACTCAAAAAGGATAGTAATAAAAGAAATGTGAAAAAAAAAAAATTCCACACAATGGTATATCTTGAACAAACTGGATAAAACAATCAGGTGTGCAAAAACTATACACATATTTAAGAGCAAACTAGACACTGAGATACAAAGACAGGACACCATAAGCATAGCTCCTCTTCCTGTAAGATACAACTAGGTAAATACACACACACACACACACACACACACACACACACACACATGATAATAGAAGATATATTAGAAAAAGCAAGTAAGCTAGCAAGGAGTGAACATTACAACAAGATATGGATAAAAAGAGGGATGAGTGTTGAAGTAGAAAAGGTAAAGCTAAGGGAAAAAATGTGAAGAGAACTGAGACCGAAAGCAAGGAGTTCTATTGGAGGGTCATAGACATGAGGCTGAGAATATGGTACATCAGAGTGAGCGAAACAAAACCAGAGAACAAGATAAAGAAAAACAAAAGTGGCCTATACTAACATTGACAGATTAATCTCAAGATTGAATGAACTAAACGATTGCCTGTCAGGTGAAAAACCAGACATAAAGGGAATTGTGGAGACTAAGAGATCCAATACTACCTAATTGTGTTGGACACAGGTTATGTAATTATTGGATTAAAAACAAACAGGGAAACAGGGAGGAGGAAGCATGTTCCTGGCCAAGAAAAACTTGAATGTGACAAAGGTTACTGAGGGTAAAAACTATGTAGGAATGATCATGATAAAAGTCGAAGACAAAGGCATGAAAAGTAGAAAGTTTGTGGTGACTTGTGTCCCCAAGAATGGGCTCTTAGAAATAGAAAGCCCATTCAAAAAGGTTTGAGGATACAAGGCATTCATTATATGAGATGCTAAAGGATGGAGGTAACCTGGTACTTATGAGGGACTTTAACTGCAAAGAAATCTGTTGGGAGATGACAGTGAAGGGTGGAGAGGACCTATGGGGAAATGTATTACTGGATATGACTGTGGAATATACAATGACACAATGGGTCAGTGAAAATACCAGATACAGAAGCAGTGAAGAACTGTTGAGACTGGATTCAATATTTACAACTAAACCTGAAATTGTAGATAGAATTTAATACTAAACACCATTTGGAAAGAGTGACCACATACTAATAGAGGCTGAACTAAAGGAAGAAATATATAGGGAGAGAAATGAAAAGTATAGAAAAGGACGATTGATGTACAACAAAACGGACTTTGGAAAACTAACATTCTTTCAAAATCCAAATTGGGGAAAAATTGTACATGGAGAAATGGGCAATCTTGATGGAAATCTATAATGGAGTGAATAGGGTACATACCAAGACAAAAGCAAGAGAGGGTGTATATTAAATGCTGGTTCAACAGAAGATGCAGTGAGGCAAAAGATGAAAGACAAAGCTTGGAAAAAGAAAATAGAAAATGGCAGATATATATAAAGTATAGAAATGAGAGACCTGAAAACAAAAACAAAATTGTTGGAGAATACTATAACTTACTAAGATCAATAAAAGTGGCGTTTACCTATTTGGATGAAGAAATTATTAGAAAAGTATTAGTCACATTAATAAGGCCTAGACTGGAGTATACTGTGACATTATGGTCACCCAGTATCAAAAAGAATATAAAGAAAATTGAAATAATACAGAGCAACCACAAAAATGGCCCAAGTACGGAAATATTTGATAGGGAAGACTTACTAAATAGGGACGAGAAACACGAGGACATGGAAAGAAGCTCAAAAAGGACAGTTATAGAGGAGATCCAAAGAAAAACTGTTTTCCACAGAGAAAGGTGGACATTTGGAACAAACTGGATAAAACAATAGTGTGTGCAAAAACCATACATGAATTTAAGAGCAAACTAGACACTGCAAGATACAAAGGTGGGACACCATGAGCAAAGCTCCCCTTCCCATAAGATACAACTAGGTAAATGTGTGCGCACACACACACACACACCTTGTGGCACTGTGGTTAGAGTTCTCGCCTGCCACTACGGCGTCCTAGGTTTGACTCCTGCCCAGGGCTGAAATAATTTCAGTATTGCTTTGCTGCAGGGTGTTACTCCAACTCATGGGCATGGAGTTGGGGGTGTGTGTGCACGTAAGGTCACAGTGTTACCCATAGATTGGTCATACGAGCTCTGAGCTCTCATCTGGGAGGTTAATACCTGTTGATCACGAGTCCAGCACATGATCCAAGACCATGGTGTATCACACACACTCATGCACACACCCTCAGTTGCCCTTGTACTTAACTTCATCAACCCTACAACTCTCACCAGTGGCCAGTGCTATTGGTTATTTGGGACAGGAGACAACAATTCCTGGAAGCTTCTAGTCATGAACTACACACACATAGTATTGGGTGGAGGGTGATTCCATGCTGGGATTGAGGTGGCAATGTGGCACTGTAACCTCCCATATGATTAATCAGCCCTTGTTTTAGGATCTGCCCATCACAACTCACCATGGGGGAGGGGTGCCCTAAACATAGCCCACCTTGAGTGTGTAATCTTGAGTAGGTTCACTCGGTTAATAAAGGGAGGGAACAGACTCTCTTCAAGAACCATGAAGACCTACTTACTGCCACTTTGCTCCATCCTCTTGCACACATGGAAGAGCTAGATCCTACTTATCCACCTCCTTCTTGTACCCCCAGGATTGACTCTCTCCAGAGATGATGATGCAAAGTGTGAGGTAGTGACTAAGGCTGACAAATCAATCACTAATACCTTTTCCTCCTATTGCCTAACAATACCTTTGTTATTCTCAACCTAGTAACAGTTTCATACCTCTGGGGGCTTCTAGTCATGATGCAAACATGGGCAGTGCAGGTAAAGTGGTTGTTCAGTACTTGGGCAGGGCAGGAGTCTTTTTTATAGTCCACTGCTCCCCCAACATGGGGAAGGTGCCTAAGACATAAGCTGCCTTTTCTCCACCTGGCAGAGGAGCCTATCTCAGTAGGGTCTTCCAACTTGCAGCTATAGTAATGAAACAGATTAGCCATCATGTAAATAGAAGGAACAACAGCCCTCTCAGATCAGTTAAAGCCCTGTTCCTCTACCCTACCACCCACATCCCCAACTTGAAACCAGTTTTGTCCTCACTTGCTTCCATAAATGAAATAACTACCACCACTGCTGTACAAGTATAATGACTGAGCTATTGTTGGCTGCTTCGTCCATACCACTAAATTGCATTCTTAAGATTTACCCTGCTTTTATGGTCATAATTTCAACTTCCATTAGGATGAAGTAAATTTAACTTAAACTATTTAGGTTTGGGTCCTTCACACTACCAGTGGACCATCCTTTGCTTCACAATACGTCTTTATATTAAAGACTTAACCTGTTCACATAGAAAACCCTGCCAAATGTGGCTCCAGTGAAGTAGACCTCCAGTAATGGAGCTTGAATCCAAAGCGGAGTTCGTGTGCAACAAAGTCTAATCCTTTTCAGTGCTCTGCTACAGAGTGAACCACACGGAACCTTCCACTCTTGCATGGTTAAGGTGGTCAGGATCATGGCTGTCACTGTGACACCCAAATGTCCCCTATGACTTTATTATAAAGATTTATAAATCTTGGATTTTATATTTATTATTACTATGTATATGCCAGCTTGATGGTACACTGGTACAGTTCTCGACCGCTGATTCAGCAATCCCGCCCAGGGATGATAAAAATTCAGCATTGCTGTATTTTGGCTACCTCCCTTGTAACGGAGAAAAAGCAGTTGGTATGTATATGCAATATATGTATGTATGTATACATATATGAATCGGAGTGACATTGCCCCTAAAAGGAAAAATATAGAAACATAATTATGATAATAAATAAATAGATAAACAAATATTTAAAGATTCCATCCTCCGCACTGATCCTTTGTTCACCTTCATTACTTGCTCCATTTTTATGAGGCTACCTGAGATTCCAAATAAGAAAATTCTACCCAGGCGATCAGTTTCGATATACCAAACAGGGATAGTACCATTCTACAGGATTATTTAGACACTGTTTAACCCCCACATGAGAGGACACAGAAAAAAACTGAAAAAGGATAGTTATAGAAAAAACTTGAAAAGGAACAGTTTCCCACACAGAGCGATAAATACATGGAACAAATTAGACAACAAAACAGTATGTGCAAACACTATACAAGATTTTGAGATAAAACTTGATGCGGAGAGATACAAAGACAGGTCACCACGAGCATAGCTCCCCTCCCGTATATTACAACTAGGTAAATACTTAGCTATCCATTTCCAAAACTTGCGAAATGTGCAAATTATAGAAAGACCTACACAATGTTCTCATCTTCTGCACAGTGTACTTGTTTGGACATGAGGTCCCCTGCCTCCAAGACACAGAGCACATCAGATTTTAAGAGGTCTGAAGCCAAGAAAGATCCATGAAAATTCACTCGGGAACTGCTATGTAAAGGCTCCTCCTCCTCCTCTTCCTCTTCCTCCTAATCTGTGACATGGAAATGGAATCATGCTCATATGACAGCAGTCTAACATTTGATTGTAGATAGAGATGCAGAAGGGCCCAAGGACCATTGCTGGCTACTGAGGATTTGTGGATTTCTAGTGACGTGATAGGAAGTGTGCTGATCTTGCCTTCTCTTAGCTGTGGGTTTGAATCTCGCACTCCTCTTCAATTCCCGGCTCTGACTGTTACCTGCCCCAAAAGTCTAAGTGCATAGGGCAAAGGTGGCTGCTCCAGCCTCCTGGTGTTGGTTCTTCACCTTGTGATATTTGGGACAACGGTGATAATTTGTAGTTTTGTAGTTTTATTTGCTCAAATCTTCCCCTTTTTATTGAATATTGTTTATTCTCTGTAGACCCCTTGATTTTTTTGTGGAAATTTTTTTTCTGTTTGTTATTTGGTAGACCTGTTTAGAAAGCCATCCCCATTGATCTTCATATTATGTAACTGAAATTCATAAACCCCTTCAGATAATTTTGCCTCCAACACTAAAGTAACTGGTGGTGATAGTGAGGTAGGGGGTACCTTCAGTTTGACTTAATATATATATATAATATATATATATATATATATATATATATATATATATATATATATAATATATATATATATAATATATACATATATATATATATATATATATATAATATATATATATATATATATATATATATATATTTTTTTTTAAGACCTATTTTGTTGTGAGCACTTTTTTATTTATATTGATTGGCCTGGACAAAAGGATCTACCAATACACTTTACTGATATTGAATTAGTACCACAAATTTGAGAAATCACATGAATGTGAAGGATATATTCTCAATTAGGGTTAAGGTGGTCGGGCCCATGGATGTCACCGTGACACCCAAGCGTCCATCTTGCAGGTTGCAGACCCTGACTTGAGAAATGCTGGTCTACAAGTTAACATTTCTCACTAGCATGCTACTTGCTTTTGCTACTTGAAATGACTTCAGTAACTCTTTGTTTTTCAAATTTCCAAATGTTAAATTAACATGTCATGTAGTGAAAAGCTGAATGATTAACTAAGAGAAGTTTAATCTTATACAAATGTTAGACCTGTTGTTGAGATATTCTTACAG
This sequence comes from Oratosquilla oratoria, assembly GCF_046742065.1. Taxonomy (NCBI): domain Eukaryota; kingdom Metazoa; phylum Arthropoda; class Malacostraca; order Stomatopoda; family Squillidae; genus Oratosquilla; species Oratosquilla oratoria. Next base: position 5,836,512 of record NC_134815.1, on the reverse strand, counting down.
AAGTCTAGAGTAGTGTAACCAAAGTAATTTCTACTCAAATGAAGTAGCATGCTAGCCTAATATACCACCACCTTAAGCTCTCAGACACGGTGCCCCAAAACATTCTTCCAGGTTAAGGATATTGCATTCCTGTATTTACCCTGCAGTCAGCCAACCCACACCTGCTACTTGACTCCATAGCCTCTGTATGATCCTTGAGATCAGCATGATGATGTCCTTAAGGACAGAAATGTCAGTGAATTGTTGATAACAAAATACAAAACAATACCTCAGCTATCGGTGACTTTTACACTTTGCCTATAAAGCAGAGGTTCTCAAACTTTATTGTTTAGTGGTGCACTAATGGCATATCTTTGACTTTGACGGCACACCAACTTTACAACCAGTGTAGTGTAAGTTTGGTGCCTGTTCTATTAACAGAACATTTGGCATAATGTTAGCATGAATATGTGTGTGTAATAATAATAGTAATAATGATGAATTTAAGTACACATACCTATCCAAAAAAAATTATTCAGCACATTCGGGGATAGTTGTGGCAGAAGTGCACCACGACACACACTTTGAGAATCTCTGCTATAAAGATGAAAATTAAGAACTTGTATGTTCTGAAAGCCTTCTCCCCTGTATGTTACAAAAGGTAGAAGACCTAAAGTACATTTTCAATTCCTAACTCTAGACTGGATGTGTGCAAGTCACAGACCACTGTATACACAAAGAAAAAAGAAAATTGACAAAATGTACAAATTTCATTAGGAGCAGTGGAGGGGTTTCAATTACATTTGTTGAACTGAGGTAATGAGGACATTTTTCAGTCGGCTACAAGTTATCCTCAAATATATACCATTGGTACATTTTGGAAGTTTCTGGTAATTTATTTAAACTTTTTATTGGACTGCTGATCCCAGATACTTCTATTTTAAGTAATGATTGTGTGGACAACCAATGATGTTAACTTTTAAGTTGTGAAATGTTAATTTTGAAATATTTTCTTTTAGATTCTTGAAAACAGTCTTTTAGACCCATGTGATTTTATCTTTCTTGTGCTCTATGTTGCCCTGAATGAAAAAATATAAGTAAAGTAATCCTACTGGGTTTTTAAGAGCCTTTATTTGCCTTGAGCACAACATGAATTAAAGATTGAACAAGGAAATTCCATGAGAGGGAACAAGGAAGTTTGAGAATTTCATAGCTTACAGAAAGGTAATTCCCATTCATATGCAGAAGCTTAGTCTTAGATATATCTCATGAGAGGAGCAAGTATTGTGGAATATGAATAAGACAGTATATTATAAATGATGTACCCAGGATTTCTGTTAATGGATGAAAAAGATTACATAATAGCAATTTTAAAACCAAACAGACCACCTGAAAACCTAGCATCCTATTGGCTAATCTCGTTGCTCTCCACCATGTCCAAACTGATGGAAAGATTAATAGGTAAAAGAAACTTCTAAATTAACTATCCCCCCTAATCACCCAATAAGCTTCACTAGAGACACAAGGCTTTTGATAAAGCTGCCAGTCATGCACTGTATTATGGAAGAAAATCATAAAGACTGATATTAACTTTGACAAAATATGGATAATGTCTTACATGGTAGACAGTGCTCAGTAACCCAAATTAATAAGAATTTCTGGGACATGAAGACTACAACAGTACCACAAGGAGTAGTACTTTCACTTGTGTTATTTAACCTCTTCACAAGTGATTTAACACTAGATCCAGTACTTAACACCAATGTACTCAGCAGTGCAGAAACTACAAAATAGTAGATAAAAGCACCCAGGCTTACTTAGACAAACTAAATGGTTCAGAAATATTAGAATGGAGACGCCCTCAAAAACAGTAACATTGATCACCTTGGATAAACATGAAAAAAAGTGAAATTAAACGGGCAAACTGTCCCATTGGAAAATAACCCAAAAATTTCAGACCTCACTTTTGATACTCTTATGACCTTCAGGCCACATGCCCAAGCTCTAACAATGAAAAACAAGAAGAAAATAAAACTACAAATATTTGCAATCATAGGTTTTAGACAAGGAAACTAATTATTGTCCACAAAAATTTATAAGAACTACGATGAATTAAGCTTCCACAGCATGATTCCCAGCAATCAGTGAAACAGATTCAAGCTATACAAAGGGCTACCCCCCCCCCCAAAAAAAATGTCATATCATTGTAGTATTATATTTTCACATGTCTACACTTTTATCACCCTCAAGTTATTCTCCATATGAAGCAATGCACTGGTTGAGATGTGTTTTCCACTGTACAAAACAGTTCTGGAACTCTTGCAAAGATATACCATCTAACGCCTCCATCATTTTCTTCTTAACCTCTTCCACATCTACAAAACATTTTCTTTTGAAGACTTCATTCAAGGAAAAAAAAATCACTGGGAGCAAGATCAGGTGAATAGGGAGGGTGGGTTATAGTCATGCCATATTTGGTAAGAAACTGTCTCACACTCAAGACAGTGTGCACTGGTGCATTGTCATGATGAAACTACCACTCCCCACTTTGCCACAGGTTAGAGTGTCTTGCAAATGTTTCATAACTGCCAAGTAAAAACTGGTTAACAGTTGGACTAGGAGGAACAAGTTCTTCGTGGACAATTCTTCTTGCATCGAAGAAACAAATCAACATCGTCTTGACGTTGGACTTCACACAACACACTTTTTTTGGTCATGGTGACGTTGGATGCTTCCATTGATTTGACTGCTGGTTTGTTTCCAGCTCGTAACCATAGCACCAACTTTTGCCACCAGTGATGACCTTCAAAAAAAGGTCTGGATCAACTTCCGACTCCTCAGTTCTTGGCAGACATTCATTTGTGACTACTTTTGATGATCGGTGAACAAGCAAGGCATCAATTTCTCTGCAACTCTTTTCATCCTCAATTCCTCAGTCAAAATTCATTAGCAGGAGCTCCAGGACACACCAGTCAAATCAACAAGTTCATCAACTGTTTGGTGACGGTCTTCCAAGATCAGTTCATGAATTTTTGTGATGTTTTCATCAGTTCAGGATATTGACAGTCACCCTGAATGAGATTGATCTTCCAGTGACAATTGACCATTCCTAAAGCATGCAAACCAATCATAAGCTTGCATTTTGCTCATGGCAGCATCTTTGTAAATTGTTTGAAGCATGATAACTGATTCAGCTGCTGTTTTCTCCAGCAAAAAACAGAATTTCATGGCAGCAAACTGCTCCTTGCTTTCATCCATCATAAAAATAGAAGAAATGGCATGAAACACTTCAAAACAATGGTGAACCACAGGCTGTATGTCTTCCCATGATGACCCCAGTGAGCAGACTGATGTCTAATGGTTGTCTCATGCAGCATCTAGTGGCAGAAGCCTGAACTTTAGTGAGTTTGTCACATGGAAAACCATTTCTCTTACTTTTGGTTTACCCCACATATTGGAGGATAAAGCATTTAGAATATCACCAGATGCATGAAAATCATCCCAGTAAGACACCTATGCTGAAGACCAAAATACTACCCATTGAATATTGTATGAAAATGATAGTTACATAGTTCTATGCAAGAGTCCTCAACCCCACTCACGATATCGCACAAGCACTGCCAGCTGAACACAAAAGAAAAACACCCCAGCAACTTATTACTCAATCATATGCAACAATCTACCACCAGTACCATACAGTATCCTGATCACTTAACAAGCTCTTCAAGACAGACCACCTGACTTGATACTTCATTAAATTCCCCTAGATATCACCCGACAGGAAAAACACCTTTGAACCACACAAGCACAATAGCATTCAGGACACCACCCAGGTTCTCGGACAGTACCAGCACAGACTAGGCCTGACCACAGAATCAAGCTCAGGTAAAGTGACTACATAGAAGCCACAACACATCCTACACTGCCCCACACTAACAATCCTTAGACAACAGTATTTCTTCCCTGAATGACCCAAGGTCATCCTGGTAGCTGTTACCAATTACCTGGGAGCCATATATCCCCTTCAAAAGAGAACTGGACAATAAAGTGATTGATTGATCATGGTTGTTTCTTGTTTTATACCTTTGGGAGTTGGTGAAAGACTTGTTGGTTGCTGGAGTTGGAAGTCTTTTATTGTGCCTAGGCACGGTTTTTTGGAGGGGAAGAAGGGTGTATGGTTTGGGGTGAGTATGAGCTTAACTGGTACTCATTTATTTTAGTTACATATGCAGGGGGCATGTGGAGCCCAAGGAGGCTTGCATAGGGTTTAGTGTTGGTGTGTGTAGCTGGTATTGGGATAAGATGGGCTCTGTCTGTATCTCCAGTTTTAAGGTTGTGAGTGTTCTCATGAGTATTGTGAATGTGAGAGATTTACTTTGGTTGTTTGGAGATGGAAGGGTTTGTTGCAATTTTTGGGTCATGAGTTTGCTACTGTAGTAGAGTTGATGTACATTTGCAATCATAAGTTGTATTACTACTAAGAATGCAGAAAGAGAAGAATATAGTGAAAAATCCATGATTGACCTTGTATTGACAAGTCGTAAGAGTATGGTGCATGATGTCAAGGCAATCCAATCCTTGTCGTTGTATTCTGACCATCATGTAGTAGTATGTAAAATTAATCATCAGCCTCCTCCGATTCTTAAAAGACCCTGTAAACAAAGAATCAAAGTTGAAAGACTGCAAGAAGAAGCAGTTACGAGAGACCTAGAAGTGAGACTAATTAATATTCAATTACCTGAAAGAGAAACTACCTTGGAAATGATGTGGCAAGAAGTTAAAGGGGATTTATTGAAGATCACAGAGGAAGTACCATATTTTACGGCTTGCAAGACGCTGCATCTTGGAAGACTCACCCTAATATTTGAAAGAAATTTCTAAGAACAAAAAAGAAGTCATTCTCATACAAGAACACATTCACCTTATACCCAACCACTGAACACAAAAACATAAGAATCAAGGACGACACGTATTGGACGTATTGTTTACATTACGAAATCACTTGTCCGATTTTGTTTGTATGGCGATGATACTGGTTGGTGATTAGTAAATACAGTATACTATACATTGTCCAAGGGTGGTTTTATTTTCATAGAAATAAGAAATTTAAACAAAAATATGGATGTAGATATATAAAACTCCACTGCCGAATCATTTTTTCGGTAGGCGGTGGTCCAAAGTGTCTTTCTGCTGCTCTGTTACAGTGTTCTTTGGCATATCGTACAACTTGTAGCTTGTATGCGATAGTATAACTAAACCGTTTTGATGAACTAGCCATGGATGATAATTTCCAGGACAAAAAATCTTATGACACGTGTGATAGCCTGGTGGTAACTTATCAAGGCACCTGGCATTTGCGTGCATTCGTGTGTATGTGTGTGTGTGTTGCTATGAGACGAGGGAACGGCCCATTTTATCCACACGCCGAGTAGGCTCCATGAAGGATTATGGTATTGGAAATACTTGTAACAGCTAAGTACTGAGTTCACATTATACAAAAGGCTGAATTAAATAGTACTTAAGCTAACATCATAGTGTAATGAATCAACATACAAATCCAGGTCGCTATCGGTCAAGTGTCCAAGCTTACATGAGCCTGGGTGTTGCCTTGCAATACAACATTCGTCTTGGAAGACACATTAGCATTTTTCAGGGTATTTTTAGGGAAAAAAGTGCGTCTTGTAAGCCGTAAAATACGGTAGTTGGTGTCAAGTGGATAGGAGGTACTTAGAAGAAAAGGTCTGCATACTGGACAGAGGAGGTAAGAGAAGCCGTAGCTAATAAAGATAGAGCTTTCAGGCATTGGCTCAAAGTATGTACTGAAGAGAGTCGGCAAAGATATGTAAATTTAAGGAACACAGCCAAAACAATTCAAAATAGGGCTAGAGATAATGTCTGGAGGAATATAGGTGAGGACTTGCAAAATGACATTGAAGGAACAAGAAAGCTACTTTTTCTATGGCTAAGTCTTATAGGAAAGGGGATAATGAACAGTAGTTCTCTGTTAAGAATACTACAGGAGAATTACTAACAGAACCAGAGAGGGTGGATGAAAGATTGGAGGTATATTTCAGGAACCTCCTGAAAGCCTCAGAAAATGGAGGAAAAGCAGAAGAGGAAGAAGAAGAAGTAGAGTTTGATGAGCAATTGACAGGAGACATGGTAGATAGGATTACGGTATCAAATGTTAAAGATGCTCTATTGAAAATGAGTAACAACAAAGCTGCTGGATATGATGGTATACCTTGAGAGATATTCAAGTTTGGGAGGATGGCAGCAATTAATATACTCACTAGACTATTCAATGTAGCATGGGATGCTGGAAAAATACCACAAGACTGGAGTAAAGCTGTGATACACCCTGTCTTCAAAAAAGGTGACAATGAATTGCTCAAACTACAGAGGTATAGCTCTGCTTTCACATAGGAAAAATTTATGAGAGAATTCTTGAGAAGAAATTACGAAGTATAATGGAAGATGTATTACATGAAGCCCAGCATGGATTTAGACCAGGATGTGGGACAACGGATTTAGTTTTTGCCCTAAAAATTATTATGGTAAGATCCTGGGAATGGGACATCAAGAAGTATGTGGCTTTATTAGATCTAGAAAAAGCATTTGATAGAGTTCCCAGGCAGATGTTATGGAGGGCGATGAGGAAAGCTGAATATCAGATTCCCCCAAAGCTGGAAAGAGTAATTAAAAGCTTGTATGTCAGCAACAAAACATTAGTAAGACCAGTTGCAAAGGAAGAAAAGTGGTTTGATGTAACATTTGGTGTGAGGCAGGGTAGCGTAATATCACCACTTCTATTTATACTGCTGATGGATCAAGTCATAAAAGTAGTGGAGCAAAAAAGTGGAGACAGGGGGAACTATGCCACTTTTATCTATGCTGACAATGTGGCATTGGTGGAAGAGGATTTGCAGCAGTTTGCAAACATGATTAACCTCTGGAATAATGTATTAAAAGAACATGGCGTAAAGATAAACCTTGGGAAAATAGAGTTAATGTTAGCTGGGAGAGAACAGGAAGTTGTATTTAATGAT
>NC_134815.1:5816984-5824484 GCF_046742065.1 Oratosquilla oratoria | reverse complement strand
GCATCCTGTTTCACTTTCTCTAAAACACAAGCATGAACATTGTTTTTAACGTACAATAGAACACCCCCACCTTTCTTGTGGTTTCTATCCTAATGAAAGTGTTTAAATCCCGCAATATTAAATTCAGCTTCGAACTCTGTACCATTTAACCATGTCTCAGTTATTCCTATCATATCGAGATTTTCGCTTTTGACATACGCCTGTATTTCTTGAAATTTGTTCCTTATACTACGAGCATTAAAGTACATGGTTTTAAGAAACTCGTGATTATTTCTTTTTGACACATTTTGAGTTTCAATATCATGTCTTATATTATCATTTTTTTTATTTATTTATACTTTGCTCTATATTATCATTTGGTCCATTGACATTCAATGCCTCATTAACATTTCTCATATCAAAATTAACATTTCCCCCATCACGGACATCACGGTCATCCGATCTCTTTTGTACATTTTGTCCCCCTACGTCACCGTGATTCACGCCGGCCTTCCGTCGTTCAGTGACATTGTCCGGCATCCCTTTCTAAAATTATATTTTGTCCTCCAGTGACATTATATCCTACCGTGATATTTTTTCCTCCACTATAATTACATCCCAACGTGATCTTTTGTCTTCCACTGTCATTGCATCCTATCTTGATATTTTGGCCTTCATTGACATTCTGTCCGGTATCCCTTCCTAAAATTATATTTTGTCCTTCACTGACATTATATCCTACCGTGATATTTTCTCCTCCATTATCATTACATCCTATCGTGATATTTTGTTCTCCACTATCATTACTTCCCATCGTGATCTTTTGTCCTCCACTGTCATTACATCCCATTGCGACATTTTGTCCTATGTCCTATGACATTTCGTCCTCTAGCGACATTACATCCTATCATGATATTTTGGCCTTCATTGACATTCTGTCCGGTATCCGGTATCTTCATTGACATTCTGTCCGGTACATATATATATATATATATATATATATATATATATATATATATATATATATATATATATATGTACATATATGTACATATACACAGAGGGATTCCAAATACGCTAACAAAAGTGGATAATGAAAAGGATCTAGGCGTAATTATCAGTAATGATCTCAAATCATCCAAGCAATGTATTTCAGCCTCTGAGAAAGCAAATAAGATTCTAGGACTGATTGCACGATCTTTTGACTTCAAAAGTCCATCACTCATTAACAAGTTATATAAATCGTTAGTATATCCACATTTGGAATATGCTGTTTCCATATGGTCACCGAATCTCATTAAAGACATTGACAGATTGGAAAAAGTACAACGGTGAGCCACAAAACTGATTCCATATATAGAAAATAAATCATATGAAAATCGACTAAAACATATGAATCTGTTTTCCCTAAAAAAAAAAAAAAAAAAAAAAAAAAAAAACGCAGACTCAAAGGTGACTTGATACAGGTCTTTAAGAGTCTAAAGGGAATCGAAGCTTTAAGGTTCGTTTAGATAAACATCTAAGCAAGGTGCTGTAATGCCTACCATCTATTTTATATGATTTGTTTGTTATTATTTGTCTGTTTATTATTATTTTCTTGATTTTAATATATTATTATCTCTCTATTATTATTTATTCTTTACCTGTTTATTATTTAACTATACCTATGCCTTTTTTTCATTTCATCTATTACCATTTATATTATTGTACTATTTATCATTCTTATAATTTTTCGCATCCAACCTAGTAATGGACCAAAAGGTCTCCTGTCTGCATGCTCCTTCTTTGTAATCCTTTGTAAAACAAGGGATAAGTGTGTGTGTGTGTCCACTGCTGCTAGTTAAACCAACGTCATGAACCTAAAACATATCTCAGAAGCAATACGACGTTGCTCATAAGGATAGAAATACTCGTGAACTGTCTGCGATAGTACCTGCGTACCTACGTATACAACCTGCATCCAGTATCCCAAACACACAGACAAACAAATTCAATATTTCACGAAACTAAAAATCAGCCTAACGGAGAAATCACTCCTTAGATATGAACAGCATTTGTATAGCTGCAATTAGGTAATTAATCAGCCAGCACTGTAAAATAACGTTGCCAGCACTGAAAAATAATGTTACAAAATCGATCCAGTAACAGACACCAACTCTCCTAGATGCAACTGTCAATCAGAAGACATTTAGTACATTATCAAGGCTGTATCACACTGGGCTATTTTTCCTCCGACTGTTGGAGTAGATTTGCAGCCCGTGTAGCTTTCGGGAAGAAATCTGATGTGCTGGAGGAAAATCATTTCCCTCCAGCACATTCTATGTATTTTTGTTGAGAACAAGCACCCGGACCTGGCTTCGCCAGGTGTGCTTGGCCTACGGCGTAGCTCGCTTCGCTTCGCTTGGCAATATTTCGTAAAGATTCTCTTAGCAATATTTCGTAAAGATTCTCTTGGTAATATTTCGTAAAGATTCTCTTGTTAACATTTGGTAAAGATTCTCTTAGCAATATTTCGTAAATATTTTCTCATTAATATTTCTTAAAGATTCTTTTGTCAGAATTCCGTAAAGATTCTCTTTTTCTTGCTTCGCTTGGCAATATTTCGTAAAGATTCTCTTAGCAATATTTCGTAAAGATTCTCTTGGTAATATTTCGTAAAGATTCTCTTGTTAACATTTGGTAAAGATTCTCTTGGCAATATTTCGTAAATATTTTCTCATTGATATTTCGTAAAGATTCTTTTGTCAGAATTCCGTAAAGATTCTCTTTTTCTTGTTAGCACCACTTTCTTTTTCCATGGTAATATTAGTGTTTCCGGTGATGACTCATTTCCGGGTTGGGCCTTGCGTAGGAGGTTGGAAGGTTTAGAGAGAAATATTTTTTTATGTTAGTGGAGTGGAGATTCTCTTGGCAATATTTCGTAAAGATTCTCTTAGCAATATTTCGTAAATATTCTCTTGGTAATATTTCGTAAAGATTCTCTTGTTAACATTTGGTAAAGATTCTCTTGGCAATATTTCGTAAATATTTTCTCATTAATATTTCGTAAAGATTCTTTTGTCAGAATTCCGTAATTCCGTTTTTATGTATATAGATTCTCTTGGCAATATTTCGTAAAGATTCTCTTGGCGTTATTTCGTAAAGATTCTCTTGGTAATATTTCGTAAAGATTCTCTGAGTCTGAGTCAGATGTGTCCCCGGGATGTTTCCGGTGATGACTCATTTCCGGAGTAGGAGATTGGAAGGTTTTAGAGAGAAATATTTTTTTTATGTATATAGAAATAAATAGTTTGTCGCGTGATTTGACGGCGCAAAAAATTCTGGCGGCAGGTAATACCTCTGATTAATCGGGGGTTGGAGGAAAAATAGCCCAGTATGATAACCCCTTAACACAGTGTTTTGTTGATGCTAAGCTCAATGGAAATATGGGTACTCAAGTGGGTGAGGGACGGCAGAACATATCACAGGACATAGGAGGAGAAAAGGAAGGACTGATGGTAACAGGAAAATATGGCATAAAGGTGCAAGAAGTTTTATTAGAAAAAGGAATGGACAAAACAATGGATTTGAGAATTATACATGTGAGGTGGAAAACGAGTTCTAGTCGCATGTATCCCACCAAAGACGTGATCATGGAATTAGGCAGAACTTGAAGAATTGATTATGAATACTGCCGAACAATTGGAAATGGAGAGTAAAGATATTGGAAAGAGCAAAAACATAACTGATGAGAGATTTCAATTGTGGAAAGATAAGATGGGAGGAGATTAAAGCAATGGATTGAGGGTCAATAAACTGTTGAATACAGTAATAGATATTATATTTGCCTTATAAAAAAGGAGTAAAACTGTCAATACTGGATGTGATATTAACAAGTTGGAGGTGCTGGAAAAATAATAATTACTTGTGCCCTGTAGGTGAAAGTGATCATGTTAAGACAGCAGGGCAGGACTCACAGTAATGGACTTAAATTGGACAAATTTATATTTAAGAAAGAAATAGGCAAAAGCTGGCATCCCAGTTGAGTGTTTAATGAATAGAATAGACTTAGTAACCATGTGGTGAACACTGAAACTATTGGTTGTCTTAAGAGGTTACATAACTTTCTGGATAGGGATGATAGGTGGTAATGGGCATGGAACTGCTTAGTGTAAGCCTTATGGTCTCTTCATTATTATGTTCTTATGCCCTTGAATATTCTGAAAGTGGGGAAGACAGAAGAAAAGAATCATGCAGGCATGAAGGTATAATTAGGCTAAAGGTAACACTGGTCAACAAAGAATTTGCCCCAAGGAAAACAATAGCGGTACATGTTTTTGCATGCAGAATCCCCCCCTCCCGAAAAAAGTCCAATTTTTTCCCATCACCAATTTTTTTTTATGTTCCACGGTATGTTACATTACATGGGATAAATTTCAATCAAGCGGTTGGCAACAATGAGTTTGGCAACACTGAGTAAGATTGTTATACATTTGGCAATACTGTGAGGTGTTGGTGTGAGGTGTAGTGCATATTTGTGTGGCAATAAGTTTGTGACATTGTACAGTAGCGTACTCACCATTCATCTTCACAATGCCAAGAAACTGTATAAACCACCCAGACAATTTTTTACTTTATTTGCGGTGTATTGACATTCAAGCCACAAAGATGGTGTTTCATGCCATTGATTCAAAAGTGTTATGAACATTGTTTAGGCTGCAAAGTGGGGGACCAGGGTAAAAGCTGGGCCCCCCGTGTGTGTTTTGTAACCTGTGTCAGACCTCTCACTACATGGGCGAGGTTCACGCCATATGCCTTTTGCCATCCCTAAGGTTTTGAGAGAACCAAAAGATCATATTTCAGATTGCTACTTCTGGATTACAAATATAAAAGGTATACATCAACATCCAAGCATAAATGTAAAATCCTAAATTGTCATCTGCTATGAGACCAGTACCTCACAGTGAAGACTTTGGTGTAACTGACCCTTCAAAACAAATGGAACTAAGTGGTGATGAGTCAGTGAGGAGGTTATGGAAAAAGAAATGGAAGACATGCACTTTCAGCCAATCTGTTCTTCAAGTGAACCACGTTTATTGCAATATATATATATATATATATATATATATATATATGTATATATATATATATATGAAGAACATAAATGGAAATCTGTGGTGACCTAAAGGTTGTGGCAATTTTACTTGGAATGCAGTTGGGTTACACCAAGTTTTGTTGCTTTCACTGTGAGTGGGACAGTCGGGATAAGAAAAATCTTTATGAAAAGAATGTGTGGCCGAAACGATCTCTGACCCCGGGAGAGAAGAATGTCAATCCTCCTCTTGTTGATTCAGAGAAAATCTATCTGCCTCCTTTGCATATTAAGCTAGAGTTGATGAAAGTTTTTGTTAAAGGTATGGATAGAACTGGCAAGGGATTCACATATTTGAAAAATAAGTTTCCTAGAGTGACGCAAAAATCAAAGAAGGCGTTTTTGTAGGACCACAGATTAGGGAGCTGATGAGAGACCAGAATTTTGATGAAGAGCTAAATGATCTTAAAAAACCTGCATGGCTGACGTTTAAGAAAGTTCGCGCAGAGTTTTTAGGGGAATCACAAAACAACCATTCTGAAATCGTATAAGAACTACTGACATCCTACATGGCCTTGGGATGCAATACGAGCCTAAAAATCCACTTCCTAGACTCTCACTTGGACTCTTTACCTGTAAATCTAGGCGCCGTCAGTGACGAGCATGGTGAGAGGTTTTACCAGACATTCTGAACATGGAAACTCGGTATCAAGGGGAGCTCTTCAAAGTTGGCTGATTACTGTTGGACACTAAAAAGGAATCTCCAAGAGGCAAAATACACTCGAAAATCATACATTTCTACATTTCAAAGGTAACTTTAATTGAAATACCAGTCTCATTTACTAGTTATAATTGTTTAAAATTTAATATGCTATTACAGAAAAGCTATGCCTGATAGAAAATTTCTGAAAGAATATATGAAATCAGCAGAAAAAATCAATCAAGTTCACCTCCTTTTGCACGTGGGACAGGTAATTTGATAAATGTTGTTGACCAATATTCAGTATTGAGAAAATTCATTGAAGTGGACTTGAAGAATTTTGATAAGATTATAGCAACCCCATGACACATAAAACTCGGCTCCACAGATGAGCTGGAAAAAGTATGAAGATAATGATAATTGTAATAATGATTTGATAAACAAAGATATAATAAAGCTTCATAGATAAACTGTAAACATTATACTTTATACTATCATACTCTGTATAACAAAACTTACTTCATTACATGATCACACAAGGCGTTCTAGTAGAAATGTACATAGAGGAAAATATAAATAAGCGAATTGAAAGAAATTAAAATATACCGAGTTCATTTAGCATGAAAGAACAAATATGGCGGGCAGAAAGAGTAGACGTAATGGAGAAAACGGAGAGGGAAAGTTGTGATTTTTAACTTGTTTTGAGGAGGAAAACAAATTTACATCAATGTACGTTGGTACATGACAACTAGTTTTGTTTCTCTTTTATTTATTTATTTATTTATTTATCTATTTATTTATTTACAATTAGAGGAATGATGAGCTCAAGATCTAAGTATATTTAGACCTTGGATGAGCTCTCCTCAGTTTGCAAATGAAGTAGACGAAGGAAAATGGATGAATGCATTGAACAAATTATAAAGAAAACGCAATCGCATGAACCAGATTCTCCTAAATGTTGCATTATGTAAATTCAATTACATAAACGAAACCACACACAACTTGTTAGTAGTCGTCACTAAAGAGAGTAAATAAATCTGAAAGAAGATAACTTCGTGTGGGATGGGAGAAAATCATGAGTTACGAGTTAATAGTCTAAAAGATGTTGATAAACAAGTGGACACGTGAATGCGCTCATACATAAAATCTACAAGAGATCACAGCAAAAATAAAATTACAAAAAATATTTGTTCAGAAAGATGTTAGGAGTATAGCTTTCCACGCAGACGTGTAGGCTTTTGAAACAAGTTGGATGAAAATGTAATCCAACATAAACAAATGTGACTGATGGAGACTTCGTGACCACAATTCCAACCCCATATATCACAAGGCAAACACACACACACACACACACACACACACACACACAAAGAATACAAAGAGCAATTACAAAATTGGCACCAACACTCAAAACTATCATATGAAGAGAGACTAGCAAAACTTGAACTACAGACACTAGAGAAAAGAAGAGAGAGGAGATTTGATAGCTATTTACAGAATCATGAAAGGCATAGAAATTATTGATAGAGAGAATCTGATAAAATGGGATGATAGAAATACAAGAGGGCACGGAAAGAAAATCAAGAAAGACAGCTATAGAAGAGATGTGAAAAAGAACAGCTTTCCTCACAGAGTAATAGACAGTTGGAACAAGTTAGATGAGAAAGTGGTGTGTGCAAAAACAATACATGAATTTAAAGATAGTTTAGATAAAATGAGATATGAAGACGGGACACCACGAGCATAGCTC
>NC_134815.1:5784484-5814484 GCF_046742065.1 Oratosquilla oratoria | reverse complement strand
AGAAGCATGAAACCAACCCACGGAAAAACACAAACGGTAAAAAGCAACTTGGCCACACATCACACAAGAAACAGAAGAAGGTTAAGCAAACTCTAACGTGATGCGGCCACTGAAAGTATCACTAAAAGCAAACAAAACAACCTATGTATGGTCGCTGCTCTATGTAACCTTTCAGTGGTCTTTATGTCCCTCACTATATACGAAGAGCATATCGCTGCCAAATACTCTGATCTAGGACGGATAAGAAATTGTGATTTTTTTTGTTTGTTTTCGTCATCTGCTCGTTTGTGTAGTGAAAAGGTACATTTTTATGATGACTAGTAGCCTCCTATGCTCCAAGTGATTTAATTTCTGTTGAGTAATTTAGTAGTGGTACTTTTTAACTTTTACTCATTTCCTAAACTTTTTATTTCTTGACGTTAATGCTTATTTCCCTCGAATGGCTTTTGGGATACATACTGTGTAGATCGTGTAACATTTTGCAGTATTCCTTACCTTTTATTCTTCTCATATATATATATATATGTATATATATATATATATATATATAATATATATATATCACACACACACATACATACGCACACGAAGTGATAGTCTATTAAGTTGGACTAGAAATTTGTTGAATGGTCGAAAACAGTTGTTTTAAATGGCAAAACTTCTAGATGGAAAAATGTTACGAGTGGAGTTCCTCAGGGTTCCGTTCTTGGGCCACTTCTATTCATAGTATATATAAATGATATAGACCACGGACTAAAATCTATTGTCTCCAAATTTGCTGATGATACAAAAATGTGTGGGATGGCAAATGATCACTTATATCAATTAGATATTCAATAAGACTTAGATAAATTACAGCAATGGTCTGAAAAGTGGCTAATGAAATTTAACACAAGTAAATGCAAGGTTATGCACATAGGTAAAAATAACAGTAAGTACGGTTACAAGTTATTTGGAAATTCGTTAACAAAAGTGGATAGTGAAAAGGATCTCGGCGTAATTATCAGTAACGATCTCAAATCATCTAAGCAGTGTATTTCAGCCTCTGAGAAAGCAAACAAGATTCTAGGTCTAATTGCGCGATCTTTTGACTTCAAAAGTTCATCTCTCAATAACAAGCTATATAAATCGTTAGTTCATCCACATTTGGAATATGCTGTTTCCGTATGGTCACCGAATCTCATTATTAAAGACATTGACAGATTGGAAAAAGTACAACGGCGAGCCACAAAACTTATTCCAAATATAAAATATAAATCGTACGAAAATCGACTAAAACATTTTCACACTGAATGAGAATCCGACAAGAGATAGTGGTCTCAAACTGTCAGGAGATTTAATTTGGAAATGGGTAGAAATAACTTCGCCAACAGTGTAGTTAATGAATGGAACAAACTTCCTGCAGAGGCAGTGCAATGTAGTTCAGTTCGAAGTTTTAAGATTCGTTTAGCAAGATGGTGTAATGACTGACATTTATTTTATATTATTTGTTTGTTATTGTTTGTTTGTTTATTATTATTTGCTTGATTTTTATTTGTTAGTTATCTGTCAACTTACTATTATTTACTACTTATCCGTTTGTTTATTATTTAATTATACCCATGCATTTATTTATTATATTTATTATTATTCATATTATAATTTTTTATTTATTTTTCTTTAATTCATATATCATTATTACATTTTCCCCCCGCATCCGACCTAGTTATGGACCAAAAGGTCTCTTGTCGGCATGCTCTGCCTTTGAAATCCTTTGTAATATATATATATATATATATATATTTATATGTATATATATATATATATATATATATATATATATGTGTGTGGGTGTGTGTGTGTGTGTCTATAACTATATATATGTATATGATATATATATATGTATATATATATAGATATGGGTGTGTGTGTGTGTGTGTGTGTGTGTGTGTGTGTGTGTGTGTGTGTGTGCGTGTGTATGTGTGTGTGTGTGTGTGTGTGTGTGTGTGCATACATGTGTGTATATGAATATGTGATTTATTTATATATATATATGAGAGAGAGGAAACGGAAACACGAGAAGAGCTTTGAGTTTTATCACTGACGTTTCGACACTCTGGTCTTGTTCAAGGTACCACATCTAAAGGATAGATACACAGTTTATATATATTTTACGTGCGTTGTTCGCTCCTTCTCCTTTTTCGTCTCCTCCAATTATTGATTGCCAGTAAAGCTACTGGGAGAGACCATGTGATAAATCCTCCCCGGTTGTTATTAGAATAATTAATACTAATTTCTGCTGCTTCTATAACTTTTCTCATTTTCTTGTTGAGTCCTTGGTGTAATGTATGTTTTTTCCAATTCGGTAGGTGTCCTGTTTTTGTCTGTGTGTTACAAGTGAGTTGCTGGTTCTGTGTGATCTAACGTCATTTTTGTGTTGTTGTGTCCGTTTTGTGATTTCTTGTTCACTCTTTCCATAGTACGATTGATCACGCCCAGTACTGTTTTAATTTCTAAAGTCTGTTGTTTTGTTTGTTATTATTTTTCTTATTCTCTGTCCTGAGTTTGGAATTACTTTAATGTTGTTTTGTTCTATGTATTTCCTATTTTTGTGACTGCTGTGGAGTTTGGGATTAATAATATATTGTTTTTATTATTTTCTTCTTTTTCTTTGTTACTTGTTGCCCTTTCCATTATCTCTTGTGTTTTCGTTTTTGACTGTATAATCAATCACTTAGGATATCTTAATTTTTGAAATATTGAAACTATGTGTTTTATTTCGTCTTAAATACTCTGTGCTACATATTCTGTATGCGCGTAAGAAGAACCCAATAATTATACCTCATTCAATTCTTTCACTGTGACCTGATAAATAGTGGACATAAACTTCTTTGTTGGTTTGTTTTGTGTGTACCTTATATTTTGGGCCGGAATATGTGCTAATGATTGCTGTGTCTAAAAATGATAAGCACCCTTCTTGTTCTTCTAATGTGAACTTGGTCATTTCGTGTGCCTTATTTATAATCGGACTTTGTTTTGGATGTTTGTGTTTTTGGGTGTTATGATTAATATATCGTCTACATATCTTAGCCATGTGGTGTGTCTGCCTATCATTCTTTGTGTATTGTCTATTTCTAATGTCTAAAAAAATATTTTCTTGGAGACATTAGAAATAGATGTGTGTGTGTGTGTGTATGTATATATATATGCTTATATATGTGTATATATATAATACACACACACACACACACACACATATATATATATATATATTATATATATATATATATGTATATATATATGACGTAAGCGGAGTAGGAAACACAGGAGTCTTAGTCTTGAGTTTATTCCTGACTAGTTTCGCAGATGTGCTGCGAAACTAGTCAGGAATAAACTCAAGACTAAGACTCCTGTGTTTCCTAATCCGCTTACGTCAACCTGTCAGAATGTCTCTCTCTCTCTCTCTCTCTCTCTCTCTCTCTCTCTATATATATATATATATATATATATATATATAATGTATATATATATATATATTTTTTTTTTATGAAGAGTGTTACTGTCCGCATCAGTGGATTTATCTAAAATATTTCCTCCATATCCAGGTCCTTCTACTCCTGCTGGTGGCAGCAGCCGTAGCACTTCCTGTTGACGAGTCCCTTCGACAAAGGCGGGCAGCACCGAACGAGAGTAATGAGAGCGTCGAAGACCCCAGTAGCGAGGAGACAGGCGTGGCCGTTCTAGCTCGACAAAGGCGGGCAGCATTGTTCCAAAGTTATGAGACTGTGGAAGACCTCAGTAGCGAGGAGATAGTCCGCGACGCTCCAGGTCGACAAAGGCGGGCAGCATTGTTCGACCCTGATGAGACTGTGGAAAATAGTAGCGAGGAGATACCCGGTGGCATTGTGTAAATACCATGAAAATGTTCCGTTTCTCCCTACTCCTCCGAGGAAAACGAGAGTACGAGACATCAAAATCAAATGAAGCGATCCTTGAATTTTTAGTTTGGTAATTATAGCGACCAGGAACCCGCTGATGATAGATTTTTGAACGAACAATACTGGAAGCGCTTCTACCACTTCTTAGACATCGCGCGAGCGAAAATTCGTCGATTTCAGTCCGTCAAAAGAACGACCTCTTTCTCTCCCTCTCTTTCTCATCGACTTCTGCTTTCGGAAAAAAAAAAGTCGATGGACTTAAGTCGACGACTTTTTGATTGTGAAATGTGGAGTGTTTTCACCTTCTTTGACTTAACCCGTTGTAGCATTTCGCTCAATCAGAAGGACTTCGTTTTGGCAAACGCCAGATAATCTTATTTAGCAAAGCGATTTTTTTAATGGGGTCAAAATTGGGAAGACCAAACTGAATAATCCTCTAATGTTGGTTCTCAACATTCCAAAGAAGCAACAGAGACCGAAAAACCTAGGAAATACAAGTAGAACTAGAAAAGATGAAATCCGGAAAGGCATCTAGATTGTGTGGATGTCATGTGGAACGTGTGACGGAACGGGTAGTTATAGTAGAGTAACTGGTGAGATTGTTCAATATGTGTTTCAGGGAAGGAGTCTGACACAGGATCGCAGTGGACTAGTTATAGTGGAGTGCCTGGTGAGATTGTTCAATGTATGTCTCGGGGGGCTGAGAACCATATGCTCGTAAGCATATTCCCCCCACCTTCATTGAATTAGACCCAAAGTTAAATAGATCTATTCATCGTCTTCTTTGCATTAGATGCCTTCGATGCAGTTACGCCCTTTCCAGGGTTTATTCAGGTTGATGCCAAAAGAATTTAATAAACTGGAAAGTAGTGCCATACCAATATGGTACTCATCCTGTCTTCTTAGAAATGATTACGAAGAACTTGTGAACTATAGGTGGATATAATCAACAAAATGCGAACAACAGGCGTATTGTTTTTTACAGTTGTGATTAATTAGAAAAAGTGTATGTATATTTTTTGTATATTAAATAATTGGAAATAAATGTACTTTCCTGCTTTGATGTTTCAATCCCATTGCAATAATAGCAATAGAAACCTATGTGATACATTTTGTACATAAATCTGGATTAACATCTAACAAAATGTTTTCTGTTAAATAGTAATGAAAGCAAATGAAATTTTCATGTAATGTAATTTGAAAAGTAAACATTTTTGTTTCTTTAAAGGGGCATTATGCTTTCGTGGGTTAAGTGTATCGCGGAAATTGGTTGGTTACTCTAAATTATATTTTACCTGCACTTCTTTCCTTAAGGACAACTTCGCGCCTCCGTCATATGTCTTGATATCGTGAACATAAAAAACAACAACAAATAGTTTCAACGCTGGCTACATGGTTACTAAGTCTATTCCACTCGTTGACCAGCCTATTAGTAAACCAATTCTTTCCTATTTCCTTCTTAAATCTAAATTTGTCCAAATTTAAATCCATTACTGCGAGTCCTGCCCTGTTGTCACCTGTAACCTTTTGGTTTGTGTAGGCTTCATAAGGAGGACTTAATACGGGCGAGATAAACTCTAAAACCGGAGTTTCTTCTATTTATTACAAAGAGCAAATGGGCCCTGTGGGCAAAATACAGTAAGTGCCAGGCCTTGACGTAGGGCACACTCAGCTGGCAGTCTTATCACACTGCTCAGCCCTCTGGCTGATAGGCTCTTGACCTGCCCAGCTCTGGCCGGTAGGTTCTTGACCTGCCCAGCTCTGGTTCTTGACCTGCCCAGCTCTGGCCGGTAGGTTCTTGACCTGCCCAGCTCTGGCGTTCGTGACATAGGTGTCGTAGGTTAATACAGGGGGTTAGTGGGTTGTAAGTAAAGGCGTTAATCTTGCTATTCTATACATTGGGGTCAGTTTTATATATGAGGGTTAGTCGTATAGTTGGTTGTTGTTGTTAGGTATGTTATATATATGTTAGCTTATGGATAATATAATAAGGGGCAATTATAATAAAGTGTTTTTAATGGGTTAGTCTGGTGGCATTTGGCATGTTCGTGGCGATATCCTGTTTTGTCTGAATTCTGCTGCGTTAGATGTATGTGTTCTGGGAAAGCAAGGTAAGCAAGAGGGGAGTCTCGCTATGTTGCAAGCATGTGGATCACGTGTGTGGTAGGTGATGGTTAGTAATGGTTACACACCCTTTGATCCACTTGAACACTTCTATTAGATCTGGGTCTTTCCAGAGAGTGTAAGTTAATGTGCCTAAGCTTCTCTTCGTAAGGTAAATTTCTGAGCCCATGTATAATTTTGGTCATTCTCCTCTGTACTGATTCTAGTGAACTGATGTCCGTTCTATAAAGCGAAGACCAAAACTGGACCACAAGTCAAGGATGGGTTTAACGCTAGAGTTTAGTAATTACCTCTGTATTTCTATATATTACCGTCCTAGCAATGAAACCTAATGCTTTGTTAGCTTTATTCGTGACGCTAATGCACTTTTTCCTGGATTTAAGGTAAGGACTCGCTAAAACTCCCAAGTTTCTCTCGCACACTGTTTTCTAAAAAAACATGTTATCTAAGTTATATATATTTTTGGGGTTGTGTAGTCCTACGTTTCGCACGCTGCAAGCACATTGAGATATTGAAGTCCATTTGCCATTTCACCGACCATGTGAACAATTCAAGATCATCCTGCAGAATCTCGCCGTCGTCTCCTGACCTATTTAGGCGTCCTATTTTAGTGTCGTCCGCAAACTTACTAACATCACTATTAATCCCATTGTCCAAGTCGTTTATATACATAATGAACAATAAGGGACCCAAAACCGAGTCCTGGGAAACTCCATTAGAAACACTCCCCCTTATGGATTTTACACCTTGTCGAACGCTTTGCTAAAGTCACGGTAAATAACATCGTAACTATCATTGTTATCTGGCGCCTTATATACGCTAGTGTAAAAAGATAGAAGATTAATCACACATGACTTACCCTTAGAGAAACTATGCTGTGAGTCGCGAATCAAATCATGTCTCTCGATGGGATCTCTGAGTCAATTAACTATTATTGATTCAACCATTTTACCTGTAATTGATGTCAAACTGATTGGCCTGTAGTTGAATATAGACGATTTATCTCCCTTTTTGAAAACGGGAACAACATTTGCCTGCCCCTCAAGCAATAGGCACAAAACCAGTGTCTACCGACTTATCCAATATTTCTGTTAACTGGTCGCATATTTCAAAATTACATTCTTTAAGCACTCTTGAAAAAAAATCGTCTGGACCCGGGGATTTTGTAGCTTTAAGTCTTTCAATCTGCTTGACTGCTATCTTACTAATGCTGATATTTGATTGTCTACTTTCTTCATCCCCACTGAAAATCAGATCGTAGTCAGGTACCTTATCTAACCACTCCTTAGTAAACACCGAGAGAAAACATTTGGTAAATACCTCACTCATTTTTCCTCCGATTCTATCATCACATTTTCGTCGTTTTTAATTGGGCCTATCCTGTCCTTTTTTTTCTGTAAAGATGAAAGAAGCCCTTTGGGTTGGATCTCGCTTGTCTGGCAACCTTAATTTCATGGTTACGTTTCGCTGTGCGCGTATTCTTTCTAACCAGTCTTGCCATATCGTTATATTTGGATCTAAGGTGTGTTTCCCCGTTTTTATTCTTACGTAAAGTTCTCTTTTCATTCTAGTCTCATATTTCAACCTATCCGTCATCCATTTAAGAGTATTACTATTCTTCCGTATTGATTTGAGGGGAATAAGTTTATTTTGTGCATTTAGAATTAAAGCTGTTAGGTTACTTTATATTTCATCCAAATCGCTGACTGGTCTGATGACCTCGAGCTTATGAGTGTCCTGACCCAAAGTACGTATATTACCCTTCGTGACCCCACCCTGACCGCGCTAATGACGTCCGGACTGACAGTGTATCTTACCCCGCCACAGGCCACTGGGTCGGTCTTGTAAGTGATAAAACTTCTTATATTGTCATCAAAATTGGCTCTCCTGAAATCCGGTACTAGAACGTTATTCGTATTATTCAATTCTTCCCAATTCATATCAATTTTTATTTCTTGATCACTAAAGCCAAGACTATCTCCCATTTTCACGTTACTCGTTAGGTGTTCATTTTTAGTTAAAAGTAAGTCCAGAGTAGTCTCTCCTTTCGTAGGATCGGTAATCATTTGCTTTAGGAAATTATCCTGCACCGCATCTAAGAAATTTTGCGCTTGCTGATCTACTAAAATGTCCCAGTCAATGTTTCTATATAGATTTTATAATCATATAATTAAAATCTCCCATGATCACAATATTTTTGTACTGGGATGCCCTGCGAATTTCATGAATCAGGGGATCAGTTTGCTTAATGCTGAGGTGAGGAGGGAGGACGCTAATAACAGGTTTCTTATTGTTGTCTATAATCTCCACCCAGAATTGTTAGTAATACAATTTATGACATTTTAACGAAAAGTGCTGCTACTCCACTCCTACCAACCCTGTTCTTGTGAAAAAAGTTATATATATATATATATATATATATATATATATATATATATATATATATATATATATATCCTTCTAGATTTCTGGAAGGAAATGTCTGTCAGCCATATTGATCCAAGATTCAGTAATAGCTATAATATCAAATCTCTCTACGCATGCTTTACCTCACAGCAAATCCATTTTACTGATTACGCCTCTGCTGTTTGTATAGTAAACCTTTAGTTTATCCTCCACCTGATTAGGTGATTCTTTTCACAGTTTTTCTCTGAGCTGTTTCTATTGCCCAAACTATAATCCGATACTTCCCCCCCTGACTCCCAAGTAATCTACCCGAAAAAAAACCCTGCAGGTAGGAGCCGAAATTCTTGGGTGACAATTGCACCCCGTCCCTTGTTTATAGATTATTCTTACCGTAAAAGCTATCCCAATTGACAAATGCCCATCCATTAGCCTTACAATGATTTGCCAGCCTGCAGTTCATCGCAATAGCCCTGGAATTTCACATACCTCCAACTCTATGCCTCGGAAGGGTTCCACGTACAACAGTGTAGCGACGATCTACTGATAATTGGAAGATGAGCCTGTATGTATGTGTGCGCGTGTATGATTACGTACCTATATGTATTTATTCATGCCTTCGTATTCAGAACGATTTGTTCCACAATTTTTCGTTTGTTCCCATTGGGAGACCGCTTTTCCTCTAAACGTGTCTTCTCCCCTTTTCTTTGTGAACGAAACTTTTCTGTTCGTTCAGGCCTTCGCTTGTTTATACTCGTCCGTAAGCTTACTGTATCGGTCTAAGAAATCGTTTACCTCTTCTTTTTTTAACCAATTCCTTCCTCCCTTTTTCTTTCACAAGTAATAATGATTTTCAATTTTCCTTTGTTTTTGTTGTACTGCACAGGATTTTGTGTTAGTTAATTTTTTGTCTTGGCCACCTTTTTTTAAGAGGAACCACGGGGCAGGGTGTAACCGGACAGGGGTGACTGGAGCCAGAAAGGAGACAGTCAGAGACAAACTTTCAAAAGACAAAGACGTCTACGAGTGACCATATCCTCCACCAGCTGGAGTTATCGCCTCGAGCCGGCACAACCCTTAGTATTACGTTACAAGTTGACATGAGTATTCATCGCTTCCACCAGCTGGAGCTATCGCCACAAGCTGGCGCAACCCTTAGTATTACGTTACAAGCTGACCTGAATATTAATCACGTCAGCAGCTGGAATTATCGCCACAAGCTGGCGCAATCCTCAGTGTAACGTCACAAGCTGACGTAAGTATTCATCAACCAGATTACTTTTATTTAGTTCTAGAAAATCTGCCTAAAACGGAACCGGAGAAAAAAGGGAGTAGGTCGTCAAAGCCACTTCTCTGCCGTCCGGAATTCTCGCAACCTAGTCCCATACCGGGATTGGATCTATCCTGCGGTAAGCACCCTACCTTCTTTGTTCCTCGATTAAGTCCTGCCTTTGTTGTAATAGACTAATTTTGAACATAAAATCCTTTGCAGTGCAATAACCGGAATAATTGTATAATCGGTGTTATATTAAAATCTGTGCAATCCAAATGTTCTTCGGTCTAGACACTTTGGGACCTATAGGCCGATTACTAAAGTCAGTGAGTTGATGTATAATTTCAAACCTAGACCTAGCCAGGCATTTCATTTTTTTTTTTATTCGCGGTTTAACATTTGAATCCCCTTTTGTTAAATTTTACGCCACACACTACCCCACACACTACGCCACACACTACGCCACACGCTACGCCACACGCTGCGCTACACGTCACGCCACACATCACGTCACATCACGACACGTCAATTTCACGTCGCGTTTTCCTCTCAACCCCAGTCTAACCCACTTAGTGATTTCAATCTTTGGTTCATGTTCTTGCCGATTGTTTTTCTATTACTAGGCCTGAACGTTTACGCTAATTTCGATCTCCAGCTTGGAGCCACGGGGTTCCGGTCTTACTTGTCCGACGAATCCACCTTCCGAGGACCTCCAGCCTGCTTTCTCCGTCACCTCGTTACAAGACAATTTTCAATATTTTATTAAATATCTTGTTAACACCATTAAGAATTATATATATATATATATATATATATATGTATATATATATATATATGTATATATATATATATATATTGTGCGTTCACACATGCTATTTTCTTGTTCCTTCTATACTTTGTACCTCCTCCATATTGTGACCGAGTGGTCCTCGGTCACGACAGAACTGGCGCCCAGAACTCTGTAAAAGTACATATTGTGAATTTTACTTGTTAGCCTAAATTGCTCCAGTGGGTCTATAATGACCTAGTATTCTTTCAATCTCCTCCCACTGTGTCTATCCGAGCCTCGCGACGATTCAACTCGTCGCCGTCACAAACAGGAACCCCTTCCTTATTCTTAATCTTACCTAGAGCATCCCAGAACCGCGCAGTTCCTCACTCCCTAACTTACCTATATTATTCCCCCCAGCACTCGAGCAAACTATGGGTTGCACACCTTCCCCGTCTATACACTCTTCTATCCTGTCTCAAAGATCACTTATCTTCGCCCCGGGAAAAAACACCTGGGTCGCTTCCTATCTTTGTCACATAAGGCCCAATCTAAATATCTCACTTGGTTATCCCCTACAACCAAAATCTTAGCTGTGGACAAGGGTCTAGCGACTGCCCTACCCTTCTTCTCTTGCATCTTCGTTTCTTCTTTTTTGCAGACCCGCTAGAGCTTAAAAAGAGTTTCTGCATTCAAACGGGCCTGGTGAGGGTTTTTTACCATCTCTCCGTGTTTCGTTTGTCACTGTTTTCCACCCAGGTTTCAAACATGGTTTGTCGTCCGTGTTTTGGGCCTTTTAGCAAAGAACTCTATTCTCATCTTAAGGACTTCAACAGTCCTCTCTAAGGCTTCAATTCTACTACGTCGAGATTGTACCTCTTCGGCGCTGATCACTGAAACAGAACCACTCAATATCTCACTGTTTGAAGCGGGCGTGAGAGGGGGAGAGGGAAAGAAGGGGAGAGGGAGGGAGAGCGAGGGAGAGAGGAGAGGGAGAGAAAGAAGGGGAGAGAGAGGAGGGAGTGAGGGAGAGAAATGAGGGGAGAGTTACATGGCCAAACGAAAAGCAACAGACCAATTGGTCCTTACAAGGCTTCTGGTATGTTTGAGAGGAAAGAGGGGAGGAGGGGGGAGGGCTAGAAGGGCCAAGTTGGGGGGGGGAGCAGATGGGTAGAGGGGGGGGTGAGTTTGTCTGTCCCCGCGATGGGGATGGAAGGGGAGGGGGTTGATGGATATTTCAGCTCATGGGTACACGCTGTCAACTCCTACCCTCGATACTTTCCACCATTTAATTCTACCAGGAACTAAGATTATTTCATTCAACGACCAGAATATATGCAGCATAAGCTCTCCCGTTACTTTCATTTAGTCCTGTCATATGTATCATTACATATAAAAAAGAATTGAGGCTGTGGGCAGATTTTTTATTTTCCGCGTCTGCGGGCCGCACTTTTGGCCTATATAGTGGCCAAGTGAAATTCACAGGCCTCATGGCCCTTGACCTGTGGGAGAGTTAGTGGCCAAAGCGACAAAGATAAAGGACCCATAAATTTTGACCAAATTTATTTGTCCAATATGAGAGTAACTGAGCCCAAAGGTGTGTGCGTGAGGCCCAGCCAAATTTGTTGTTCCAGGCAGATTTTTTTGGATTTCACTATTTGTGGACCTCGCTCAAGGATATCAAAACACTCTGTAATCATATCATTTTATTGCATAGCAAACCTCTCTAATTACATTACATGATAAATTTGGCAGCGAAATATTTAACATAATTACAAGAGATCGTTATAAAAAGCCCTACGAGCCAAATCATGAAAAAAAGGAGCTGTACAATTGGCGAGAAGTATAAAGAGGTCGACCCGAAACAGTGCCACATAAATGACATGAGTGCCACATATATATAAAATATAAGACAGATCCAGCAACAATATCACCTTCCATGTATTATATAGTCAGGGATAACGATACTTATGCATCAGGCATGATAAACGTTGTATATAAAAATTCAAACATATCCCCACAGACTATACCATTTATGGGCTACATCCTAAGTACATGGGGCAGCAACAGTCTGGCTGTTTTGGGAAGACTCTTCTTCTCTCAACGATAGGGGCTATGAAGGCTGTCTTCTGGCAGTTGGCTACGGGGCTATACGGGTCGAAGCCTTATATATTTTGTAACCCCAAGTAGCCTTCTCCTCTTACGTAGCTTGGCTCTTCCTCCCACCTATCACTACTATACTGACTAGCAACTTGCGCCTAAGGTGTCACACACATTCAGCGTTTTTCCTTCCTTTGCCATATTTCCCCCCTTACAAGCTACTGTACACTGTTTGCAGGAGCTTCGAAGATTTCTTCATCTTCGAGCTCACCTCGAGGGGGACCCTACACAGGTCCCTCCCGGTCTTCGGTCATACACAGTTCGTGTATGACCTCAGTATCCTCCTCAGTGCACAAGGGAGGCGTACCCATGACCTGGGTACTAATTATGCAGTCTGTGACCTGAAACGACCTAGAGCTTCCTATATACTGTGACATATAGGAAGAAGTGGTGTGCTGCGGCCAACTTAGACCTCTTGTTTACTTCAAGAGGACCTCGTGGATATGCTCCCACCGAGTTAAGGTTCTTCGGTGCTCCGCGAAGTGGACAGGGTCAGCCCACTTCGCGTCCTTGTGCATCCAGTAAACTATGGCGAGAAGGGGAAGGTCGTTTGTCGAAGCCAATTTCTGTTGACCTGAGGTCAACTTAAAGAGAAGTTTAGAGATAGTCTATAGTGGGCCAAATCAATGTTCGACGAGAGAAAAGAGAGGAGAAGAGTATTAGACAACCTTGCTGGTTTAAGAGAACACAAGAGGATGAAAGAAAGAGAGTGAGAATGATAATTTAGACCTACAAACGCTACTAGCAGTAGCCAATGACTCTTTAACGGGATCAGCGAAGACTCCTCAGGCCCTTCGCAGACTCCTTGGCCCTCCGGCTAGCAGCGTTGCAGTAACATTCCGAGGGGTGATGAGAAAGGGGCCAGATTCTTCAGGAATGCAAAATCAATCGAGACAAACACGGGAGGTGGCGAAGAAAGACAGAAGAGAGTACGGGAAAGTAGTTCGTTTGCGACGAGAAGAACAGGACAGGAAAGGCGAACAGGAAGATTGGGGGGGTGGGGTGGGGTGGGGTGGGAGGGGTTCAAATTCAAGAGCACCTGGCCTCTCTCCGACTACATGTGATCTCCGGTTCGCCAAGACTTCGAGAAGCTGAAGACCCCGAAGTCGAGGAGAGCTGGAGGTTCTTGCATGCAAACGACAGGATAGGGGGGTGCACAAGTCTTTCTCCACAGCCATACACCACACACAAACACACATACACACACACACTCACACACACACTCACCACACCAATTATTTGCTGTACCCAAGACATGTTTCGCCTTATCACAAAAAAAAACGAAAACAAACACTTAAACAAACACGCCATTCACAACCTCACGCACTCTTAACAATAGGTATAACCACACTTTTTATAGATTTTTTTTCTTTTTGCGTCACAAGCATTGGCTGGCTGACTTATAATGATTAAAGTAATTAACATTTAGGATCGTAAAACACCGAAAAAGACAATACCGCATGCTGGGGAAAAATTCCACACCATCAGCTGATCTATAATTGGTTAGTTTCGCGGCAGAGACTCATGGAGACAGCCGAGAAAGTTGGGAGGGATTCGGAGCATCCCATGAGCTCCGCCAGTTAAGTCATGACTCACGTAATATTTAAGAATTAATTTACAACTGGAGTTCTTTCGAAGGCCGGACGTGGGGGGAGTTTTGAGACGACACAACTCAACCGCCGTCTCGAAGATCCTTCTTTCTCTTCTTTTGGTTGGTACGAGAGGGCACCCCCGAACTCCTTAGATTGGGGTGCGATCTCAGGTTTTGGAGGCTTGTAACGTTTGTCGAAGTCAGTGTGGGTATACGAGTCAGAACCAGGAACATTGAGGGGCGCAGCGAGCAGGAACCGAAGCTTCCGGGGTGAGAGCCAAGAAAACATCGAAGCGAAAACGATTCAAAATGACAAAAGGTAAAACGAAAAAAAAAATCATGCACAGCTTCAAGTAGCAAAATAAATACTCCCTATGGAATATGATGAATATAAAAAAAGACGTGGGGGAACGGAGTGATTCTGTACAAGAACGGGACGACTGGACACGCAACGAAGAAAAGATAATAACAACGAATAAAAAATGGAGGACAAATTCACACGGAGTGAAACACGCTCATACACACACGAGAAGAACACGAAACCAACTTTAGTTCCTGCTCCCGCGCCTTCAAGTTTTACAAGAATAGTGGAATCCTTTACATGGAATTATCTAGGTTGATCTCCACAGAGAATGTGATGAGACTTTTGAAATAGGAATCGTTTAAAAATGAGGTCGAGAATCGCCTTGTGGTACTGGATACAACACAATGATGTTTTCTTCTTCTTCTTCTTTGGGGAGTTCGTTCGGAGTGATGCGAAAAAAAAAATTGATTAAGAAAACTAAAGGAATTTTTTTCTTATGCCTGAAAAGAGAGTCAGCCCTTTGTCGCACAACAGACTCCCGGGAAATTATCGCGTGGGGCGCCATCGGACGTCCTCCAGCGTCCAATGGCCGCCGGCCACCGGCGTCGCCGCAGTTTCGACGGCAGACATTCAGCGGTCCTTCCAGAAACTCTTCCTTCTCCTCCTCCTCAGTTTCAAGTACTTCCTGAACACATGGACTTGTCCTTCAACGCTCCGGCCAACTTGGCGCCGTCTTCAGTCCTCACCCTCTTCACCATCACTATCACCACCTTCTCCAACACCATCGCACTGCACTATCACCCACCTCCAACATCATCACCGTTACCACTGTCTCTTCTCAGATTTGGACGACAAAGAAGCGACTCGATCTTGTCAGTCACGAACTCACGACCTAGATGGTTTTCTTGAAGAAGGATTCCGTCGATGTCGGGAGGAACCCTCGGACTTCAAGGAGAACTCCGGCAGGTGGGTCTTCGTCAGAGGGAGTTCTCTAGAGGCTGTAAGAAGAAGTCGGTTAGATATTGGAGGAGTAGCCCGACTCGGACAAGATGCTCGAGGTCATCGGGAGCTCGGCCTCGGAGAGCGTGTCCACCGAAGCCGCTAACTGCTTCAGCTGCGCCAGATCGGCCACCGGCAGGTTGTCGACCTCGCCTTGCATCTCGTCCCGGATCCGAATGAGGACTCGGCGCACGTCTCGCGTCTGAGGGGCGAGTCGCACCGCCTCGCTTACGTCGGCTAGGGCCTCCTTCAGGCGCCTACAGAAGAAGAAACAAGGTGATGAGCATAATTTCCAATTCTGGCTACAAGTCCTTATTGACATGTTGACATCAAGTAAGACCTTCAATCTACACCTTGCCCTTTACTTACTTTGCTTCGCGATAGGCCCTCGCACGTGCGTAGTAAGCTTCATACGAGTCGGACTTGAGTTCGAGGGCTGAGTTCGCAAGTTGGATTGCTTCCTCCACTTCCTGCGGACAACAAAGAATTGTGGTCAGTACTGAATGGCTGGATAGAGGGAGAAACGAGGAGGTGAGGAGGAGAGCGGGGGTGGAAAGGGAGTTAGGAGATAGAGTTGATCAATGAGTGTTGGGATGGTTTGGACACATGGAAAGAATGACTGAAGAAAGACTAGTAAAAGAGGTGTGGAAGGCAGAGGTGGAGGGAGTGAACATGGGGGGGGGTGACAAAGGATGAGATGGATGGATGGGGTAAAAGAGGCATTGGGAAAGAGGGAAATGTCTGCTGAGGAAGGGAGAAGACAGAATATGTCGTGGCTGAGCAATTCTATTCAGTGAAGCTCAGATCACGGAGCTGAACGGGTTCTCGACCTTCCTCAGGTGCATAAAATCGCCTGAATGTCAGGTCGGGTCAGGTGATCTAATAGAGGTGTTCAAGTGGATCAAAGGCTTTAACAAGAGTGACGCAAAGGTCATCATATTAAGACAATAGGACAGGACTCGCAGTAATGGATTTAAATTGGAGGAATTTAGATTTAAGAAGGAAATAGGCAAGAATTTGTTTATTAATAGGTTGGTCAATGAATGGAATAGACTTAGTACCCATGGAGTGAGCACTGAAACTATCGGTTGTTTTAAAAAGAGGTTAGACAACTTTATGGATGGGAATGACAGGTGGTAATGGACATGGACAAGCTTACTGTAGGCCTTATGGTCTCTTGTAGTCTCCTTAATTCTTATGTTCTTATAAAAGATTAAACGAACCCAGGCGTGGTCTACTTACGTTCATTTTTCTCTTGCACCTCGAGAGGTTGAGGGTGAGGTGCAGCTTGAGGTTGAGGAAGGTCTGTGCGTGTTCCTGCTGTTCGCCAACTGGGAGCTTCCGGAGGGCGTAAGAGAATCGGTGGGCGGCCTCCTTGAGGCGCCCTTTCCGGCAGAGCGCCACACCGTCCTCCTGCAGTTTGTTCAGCAGCATCACCCTGAAGGGGGAGAAGAAGAGCAAGGCGAGTTAATCCTCTGCGACCTCAAAGTTCCTCAAAGGCGTTATCAGAGTCTGCGACCTCAAAGTTCCTCAAAGGCGTTATCACAGAGAAAGACTTAGAAAGCTACGAAGAGAGGTGTGTATGTGTGTGTGTGTGTGTGTGTGTGTGTGTGTGTGTGTGTGTGCGCGTGTACGTGTATCTTCGGGACAGAGACCCAACAAAAGAAGACTTACATGATGTTCGGCTTTCCGGCTGCCATGGCCCACGTTGCAGGACCAAGCTTGGCGCCTCTCCGGAGGAAGCACTGCACGGCCGCGGCATTCCTGGCGCTGATGGCGCGGTCCAGCGGCCGCATACCGTGGATATCCACGTGCTCCACAAGGGCGCCGCGATCCAGCAGGAACTGGACAACGATCGGGTCTCCCTGGTAGGCAGCCAGGTCGAGGGGAGTTCTCCCGGTCTTGTCGGCGTGGTTGAGGTCCGCCCCGCAGTCGGCCAGGTACTGGACAGCGTGGACGTGCCCTCGGAGGCAGGCCCAACTCAGGGGCGTCAGTCCTTCGCGGTCTGTGCGCGAGATGGAGGCTCCCCGAGAGAGGAGGAGCTCCATGAGGCCGAGGTGTCCTTCGGCGGCTGCCACCATCAGCGGCGTCCTGCCCCCCGTGTCCGCGCTCTCCACGGCCACGCCCTGGCTGAGCAGAAGCTTGGCCACCTCGTAATGGCCGTGGCGCACGGCACAGGTCAGGGGCGCCGCGCCCCGCGAGTTGATTTTGGTGATCGACGCGCCCGCTCGGAGGAGGGTGGCCACAAGGGCGGTGTGCCCGGCGCCCGCGGCCATCGTCAGGGAAGTCTCGCCAGTGACGCTGTCCTCGCCGTCTACGCTCACCTCCGCCATGTCGAGGAGGAACTCGAGGACCTGTCGAGGCCAAAAAGAACTTAGAGAAAGGAAAAATCGGTGCACGAAGATTTTGATAAGGATTTTTTTCTTTAAAGATGGAAGAAACTTTGGGAAAATAAATTTAAAAAAGACGAAAGTGTGTTTGAAAATAACATAATATATAAAGGTCTTATCGCTTTCTTAAAACCTGTCTGCTTAAGTCATGAGAATTTCAAAGAGAGAGAGAGAGAGGGAGAGGGAGATAAATATAGAGAGACATAGAGATAAAAAGAGATAAAGATAGAGGGAGACAGACAGAGATAAAGACAAAGAGAGAAACAGAGAGATAGATAGAGATAGAGAGAAGGGGTAAAGAGAGAGACAAAGAAAGAGAACTCACGTTCGTGTGCCCGTTAGCGGCGGCGGCGACCAGGGCTTGGTGAGCTTGATTCCGGAGGAGGTCGTGAGGACCTGGCCAGTCGCACGAAAGCAGGTAACCCACCACGTTGAGGTGGCCCGCTGCCGCAGCCTGCACCAGCGCCGTCTGGTTGTTCCGGTCCTTGGCCGTGAGGGACGCCCCGGCCTGGACCAGAAGCCGGACGACGTCGCAGTGGCCCTTGGCAGCGGCCAGCCCCAGTGGTGTGGACCCTTCGCTGTTGGCCAGGCCCACATCGGCGCCGAACTCGATAAGTAGGGCCACCATCTCGTGGTGTCCTTGGTGGGAACAGACACCGAGGATGGGCGCGTTGTGGAGATGATCGCTTGGGTAATCGGGAGACGCTCCGGCTAGTAAGAGCAGTCGGGACACCTGTCCAGGAGAAACATACACGGGGTCAGAAAAAAATAAAATAAATAAATAAACAAATAAATAAAAATAGAATAAAAACGATAGACTGAGTGATTTACTGAATAAATGACAGCTTGACTGACTCAATGACTGACTGACTGAGGGACTGACCTTTGTATTTGGGGTGTAAAGATTCCGTGTACAGGCGAGCGCAGACGAGACGTTATGGGCGGACTGGGCGAGCCAGAGGGCCTGCAGATCTCGTGGGGACAGTGGTAAGGTCCTGGCCATGTTCTTGTACACGTGGGCCTTAAGGATGTGGTGGCCGAGCTCGAGGGTGGCCTCCGAGTCTAAGGGCCACTCGAGGCGGGACATGCGGAGGGCGAGACAGGCGTGACCTGCGCGGGGGTCGCATACGAACTTCCCGACTTCGTTCTCGTTTCTTCGGGCGAGCCACTCCCGAAGTGCCGGGTGGAAGATCATGTAACTCTCGTCCAGCCGCTTCACCAGGAACGAGTTGAGGACCTTGAACCGGCTCAGGAACTCGTTCCAGGGCAGGAACTTGTACAGGAGCCCCGCGTTCACAGAGTGGTAGATCTCCGGCAGGGTGAGTGGGTTGAGGGCCGCCAAGACGACGTTCAGGATGGGCTGGACCTTCTCGAAGCTCCTGACGCTCGGGAACCTGAGGTTGAACAGGAGGAGGAAGATCTCCGACAGCGTCTGCGGCAGGACCTTGAACGACCCGGACTTCATGACCAAGTGCCCTCGCTCGATCAGGTCGAGGAGGAGCTTGAGGAAGAGCATCGATCCGCGGCTCTGGAGGACCACGTGTTGGGTGAACCGGTGCTGCGAGGACCCGCCCTCCACTTTCCCTTGCGGGACGGTGATGTTGTTCCGGATGGTCGGGGAATGCGTGCACCGGAAGGTCACGTAGTCGGTGAGGTCTCGGGACACCGGATCGGCGGTGATGTCCCGGTTGTCCGGGTCGAGAGTGACCCTGTGGAAGGGGAGGAGGCGCGTCAGCTCGGCCAGCTGACTCCTGACGGTGACGACGAGTTTGAGGAAGGGCGGGAGCTTGACGGCGTGCTTGGCGAGGAAGGAGGCCAAGGTGTCCGCGTGGTCCGGGCGATGGTACTCGGCTTCGCATAGGCCGTCTACCACCACCACGAGCGGGTCACTCCCCACTTTCCCCAGCCGGCGGAGGTTGTGTAGAGGCTCGAGGATGCCCTTGATGAGCGCCGCGCTCGGGTCGACGATGCAGGCGGCCATGGCGAGGAGGGACTGCGTCTGAGGCTCCGCCAGAAGGAGATCCCGGTAGGACTGGAGCTGTGGCGCCTGGCACAGCTGAGCGGCGATGGAGTGGACGAAGTCGGGGACGAGACACGTCGGGGAGTTGTCCGCCTGGCAGAAGTGGTAGGCGACCACTCGCCCCGCTAGAGATCGAATACCATCGGTCGGGACGCCCAGGCGGCCGTAGGTAGGTACGTTCTTCGAGTATGGGTCTGTGAAGAAGAAAAGTCGAAGTGAGACGCTTTATGTTCGTATCCTGTTTCTTCTTCTTCTTCTTCTTCTTCTTCTACTACTACTACTATTATTATTATCATTATTATTATTATTAATTATTGATTATTATCATTATTATTCACCACCCTGGTCTAAGTAAACTTCTGTGATATCTGTAGAAAGAAAAAAACCCTTGTTACTCTTATTGAGGGCCATCCAGGGCCCATTTTCCTCCCCGCACAAGAACCTACCTTGATATATAGACTCCTCCCGCTTCCTGCCGAAGCAGCTGTACTCTACGAGTTGGAGGATTGCGGCTGTTTTCCCGGATCCGACGCTCCCGGTGATGACGATGCCCCGGTTCGTTGGCGCCTCCGATAGGAGGGTCGCCTCGATCTCCCGGAAGAGCCAGGCGCGCCCGATGAAGAGCGGGTCCGGATCCTGCTGGGGGACTTCGAAGAAGAGCGGGCGGAGACTCAGCTGGGGGCCACGGTAATTGGCAAATCGCACTGCGGGACGAAGAAGAGGAGGAGGTCATGTTGGGTCATTGTACGGTTTAGGTTGGGTCATTGTAGGGCTTAGGTTGGGTCACTGTAGGACGTATGTTGGGTCATTGTAGGGCTTAGGTTGGGTCATTGTAGGACGTAAGTTGGGTCATTGTAGGACGTAAGTTGGGTCATTGCAGGACTTAAGTTGGGTCATTGCAGGAATTAAGTTGGGTCACTGCAGGACTTAAGTTGGGTCATTGTAGAATTTAAGTTGGGTAATTGCAGGACGTAAGTTGGGTCATTGCAGGACGTAAGTTGGGTCATTGCAGGACGTAAGTTGGGTCATTGCAGGACTTAAGTTGGGTCATTGTAGGACATTAAGTTGGGTCATTGTAGGGCTTAAGTTGGGTCATTGTAGGACTCCCATTATAGGACCAAGTCAGGTCACCGTAGAAATTAGGTAATTGTAAAACTAAGTTAGGTAATTGCAGGACTAATTAGATCACTGTATATCTTAAATTAGGTCATTGTAAGACTTAAGATAGGTCACCGTAGGATCAAATCAAGTCATTGTAAGACCAAATTAAGTCACTATAGGACTGAAATTACTGTGATTAGGTCACTTTATGGGTTAAGTTAGGTCATTGCATGACTAATTTAGGACATTGAATGACATGAATTAGGTCACTATTGGACAAAGGGCCGTATGCGTTGCCACTTTAAAGGACTAATGACCTTATGCTGAGATAAAACAAGGTTCAATGTTGCTATGACGCCTGACCTTTGGCGCGGAAGAAACTTCCTTTGTAAACGATGACATACTCAAGGACAAAACCGCCAACTTCAGCCGCCGAAGTTGCTGAGGACCTTACCTTTGGGGTCTATCGGGCCCTTCACTTGGCCTGCCCGCGCTGACCTCCGCACCGAAGACCGGCGCCGGCCGAATAAGCTCAGTTCCTCCACCTGGCCCGGCTGCGAGGCTGTAGGGGGGAGGAGGACGCCGACGTGCGGTCAGTTTCAGTCCATGCGGTTAGGGTGGGTATGGGCTTGGGCATGGGTCAAGTGGGTAAGGGGGAGTGTCGTGAGCGCGCGAGCACGCACGCACGCACGCACACACACACACACACACACACACACACACACACACACACACGGATTCACACACGCGGATACACACACACACGGATACACACACACACACACACACACAGATACACACACACACACACACACGTTTACACACACACACACACACATATACATACACACACACACACACACACACACACACACACACAGACAAGGATACACATACACACACACACACACACACACACACACACAAACGCGCACACACACATACAGATACACACACACACATGGATACACACACACATACATACACACACACACACACACACACACACACACACACACACACACACACACACACAAACACAAACACACACACACACACACACACACACACACACACACACACACACACACACACACACACACACACACACACACACACACACACACATGGATACACACACACATACATACATACACACACACACACAAACACACATACACGGTTACACACACACTCACGGTTACACAAACACACATACACACACACACACACACACACACACACACACGGATACACTCACATATACATACCAAACACTTGCTCAAGGGGGACAGTATTGGCTTTCAGTGTTAGCAAAGCTTTCAAGTCCTGAGCGGGGCTCGAACTTGGGTCTGCGCCGTCGCTAATCCTCGACGCTAACCACTACACCATCAAGCCGTGTGTGTGTGTGTGTGTGTGTGTGTGTGTGTGTGTGTGTGTGTGTGTGTGTGTGTGTGTGTGTGTGTGTGTGTGTGTGTGTGTGTGTGTGTGTGTGTGTGTGTGTGTGTGTGTGTGTGTGTGTGTGCTTGTGTGTGTGTGATTCACCATGGTCTTGGATCACATGTTTGACTCATGGTCGACAGTTATTAACCTCCCGGATGAGAGCTCGTGTGTGTGTGTGTGTGTGTGTGTGTGTGTGTGTGTGTGTGTGTGTGTGTGTGTGTGTGTGTGTGTGTGTGTGTTTGCGAGTTAATAGCACACGTATATGAACTCCACCAAGTATCGTGAGTTCAGTGAAATCCTACATTGAAGACAAACACATCACACCTAAAGGGACTATCACACTGGGCTATTTTTTCATCCGACTGTTGGAGCAAAGATGCAGCCCGCAGCTTCCGGGAAGGAGTCTGACGTGCTGGAGGTAAATAATCTTCCTCCAGCATATCCAGCATTTTTATTGAGAAAACAAAATAGATTGCCAGAGTGATTTGACGGCGGAAAAAGTGCTGGAGGTAGGCGGTATCGCCGATTAGTCGGAGGTTGAAGGAAAACTAGCCCAGTGTGATAACCCTTATGCTCTGTTCACTTTTATCTCGTATGTCTGTCCTGGAAGGTGACACAGAACATACTAAACACATCAAACAATATTATTTAAACACAATTTCTTAGTAGTACATTACGTGAGAAAGAGAGAGAGAGAGAGAGAGAGAGAGAGAGAGAGAGAGAGAGAGAGAGAGAGAGAGAGAGAGAGAGAGAGAGAGAGAGAGAGAGAGAGAGAGTGGACATACTAGGAGAGAAAAAGGAGAAAAGGAGTTGGGAATAATCTTGAAGAGTGAAGGCAAACGAAGAACGATTAAGAAAACCACACGAGAACTAAGACGGTTACTCCCTCAGAAGGAGTTAGTGGGAGTACTACTTACTGGTGACAGAGTGTCTGCGTGGAGTCGTGGTGGGCGAGGCGGTGGATCCGTTGGACGAGGATACTCCACCGTGGGACATAAGGGAGTTCATACTCTCGCACGAAGGGTCCCGCCCTCCCGAGAGTCGAAGTTCCGCCTCGGAAGATCCTGCGAAGTCGAGAAGAGTGAGTTCGTGAAACGGGGGGAAATTTTCCCTAGGAAGGGAATTAGGCCCCTTTAGGGGGAGAGGCTCCCTAGGAAGGGAATTAGCCTCCTGAATTAGGGGATATAGGGGAGAAGGAGGGAAGAGCGAGATTGTGAACGGGGGGGGAGTCTCCTTAGGAAGGGAATTAAACTCCTTTAGGGGAGAGAGGATTAGGGCGTATAGGGGAGAAGGAGGGAAGAGCAAGATCGTGAATGGAGAGTTACTCCCTAAGAAGGGAATTAGGCCCCTTTAGGGGGAGAGTCTCCCTAGGAAGGGAATTAGCCTCCTTTAGGGGAGAGAGGATTAGGTGCGTATAGGGGAGAGAGGATTAGGTGCGTATAGGGGAGAAGGAGGGAAGAGCAAGATCGTGAATGGAGAGTTACTCCCTGAGAAGGGAATTAGGCTCCTTTAGAGGGAGAATCTCCCTAGGAAGGGAATTAGCCTCCTTTTTTTGGGGGGAGAGGATTAGGGGCTATAGGGGAGAAGGAGGGATCAAGTGGAGGAGGAAGGGTCTGAGGTTGAAGGGGGAGTGGGTTAGAAGAGGAAGGAAAGGAAGAGAGAGGGAGGAGGAGGAGGGGAAGGAAGAGGGGGAGGGAAGAGGGGGACAAGGAAGAGGGGGAAGAGAACGAAGAGGAGGGTGAAGGAAGAGGGGGACAAGGAAGAGGGGGACAAGGAAGAAGATGAGGAGGACGAGGAAGGAAGAGAGGGAAGGAGGATGAGGAGAAGAAAAAGGGGGAAGCGGAGGAGGAGAAGGAGGAAGAGGGGGAGAGGAGGAGAACAATAATATTCCTAGAAATAGTAATAACAAAAATAATAACAATGATGATAATAATGAAATATACTTCTGTGGAGCATAACCATGCGATCTCCACTCCGAATATCTTAGGTCAAAGAGAGAGAGAGAGAGGCCAAAAGAGAGAAGCCAAAAGAGAGACCGAGAGAGAGAGAGAGAGGCCAAAAGAGAGACCGAGAGAGAAAGAGGGAGACCGAGAGAGAGGGAGAGAGAGAGACCGAGAGAGACCTCCTCACCTGTCAGTGTGGAAACAGGACTCGTGTTGTTGGACGCCGTCGTGTTGACTTCAGACGAGGCCGACAGCGAGCTGTAGGAGGTGTGGGAGGAGGCTGCGCGGGGGGGCCTTCCTGTGGCTGTGGGGGGCTGCGCTCCCTCTCCCAACAGGAGCCCGAGGCGCATGTAAAGGTCTCCTCCATCCTTGCCGGCAGCCCCGCCGCCCCCCGCAGCCGCTCCGCCGCCGCTGCCGCCGCCGCTTCCTTCCGTCGGCGGTGTGGTGGAGTCGGCAGCGGCGATAGTCGTGGTGGCTGTCGTCGTGGTGGCTGTGCTGGTGGCTGAGGCGGCGCTGGTGTCGTTTTCGGCATCGCAGTCGTCGTCTGGAAGGTGTAGGGTGATGGTTAGGGAGTATTAGGGAGTATTAGGGAGTCTGCTCAAAGACGCTACGGGAAAAGAGCAACAAACTTTATTTATTTTGTTTTTGGCGATTCCCAGCGATTCCATTGGGATGAGGGTTGACCTCTGAGCTTCTGACTGACGGGACTGGTGTCTCGGACATTCGGAAGCCCTTTCAGAGAGGGGTCCTTCGGGCCCTCAGCTACATAACATCGATAAGTCTTACCCTGAGTTTGTTTTGGGCTGAGACTTAACGACATTGGTCCGCAAGGCCCTGTTCACACTAGCGGTTTCATTACAAAGTAAGTCAATGGAGGCGTCCACACACAACCGCGCAGTTTTTTTCTTTTCTTGACTATGCGGTACCGCCGCGGTTTCCGCGTGGTTCAAACTGCTAGTGTGAACAGGGCCTCATTAAAAGGGTCCGTCAGTCCCTCCTCACCCGAAGGAAATCGACGTGGACTGACCATAACAAAATATCTAAAGCATACCAGCGCAATGGAGGATTTTATTTTATTTAATTATTATTATTATTATTATTATTATTTATTATTATTATTATTATTTTTTTTTTTGCGCCAAGACAGGGAAGCCACGCAAAGGAAGGCCAAATACCCAAACACAAGATCCAAAACACTACAAAGCAAAATAATAATAATAATAGAATAAAGTAAAGAAAAAAAAAAATAGTCATTCTT
The DNA here is from genome assembly GCF_046742065.1 of Oratosquilla oratoria. Lineage (NCBI taxonomy): Eukaryota > Metazoa > Arthropoda > Malacostraca > Stomatopoda > Squillidae > Oratosquilla > Oratosquilla oratoria. The sequence goes on along the minus strand of NC_134815.1, from coordinate 5,788,789 downwards.
CAGGGAGGATTCGGAAAAAAATCACATTTTTATCACATTTTGCCAACATTATCCTTATTATCACAGTTATCAATTATATCACTAATATAACTCATTAATGGTGATAATTCGGCTTAACATCGCGAACTCCCCCTATCAGGAGGCTAGGACGATGCCCCTTACAGAGGACTTTGTAGAGTGAAATATCATGGTCCAACTCGCTAGTGGCAGGGTTCAAATCGCCGTCAACTCCACCTCCGCCGCAAATAGTGACGCTCTAACCCGCTCAGTCAGCGAACATCAAAATTCCTCATTAAGACTATTCATTAATTCCATCAAGGCGAGCGATACTGGAAATATGTAAATAACTGACGGAATTGGGGTCTCGGACTCTAAGAAATCCTTTCAGAAAGGGGTCCTTCAGGCCCTCAGCTGCATAACGTCATCTGTATGGCCGACGGTTGAATCTAAGGTCAAGCCAAACTGACCGCGGGTCGGGTCAGACAATGGGTGGTCCGTTGAAGCTTGCTGATACCACCAGATCTGACGTCGTGTAGCTAATGCATGCGCGTACGCGTGTGCACACTAGCTTAGAATGAATCAATGGCACTCGATCTACAGGCATTTCTTGCAACACTTCTTAAAACGTTTCTTTATTCAGCAGTTCTCTCGCGACATTTCTTTTGTAAACAGAATTCCATAAATGTAGCATTTAGGTGTATAGGGGGTCAGGTCCATTTGTACATCGAAGAATCGCGGCCGCAAATTGTACCTCTCCATGGATTTACTACGAACTGTAGCATTTATTGTTAACAGTCTTGTATGTTTTCTATACAAATAAATACATTACACTATAGTGTAAATAGTGTATAGATATTTAAGAAACTATCTAACAACAAATGTGATGTTTGTAACATGAAACTGACAGAACGGTAGAGAACTAATGACTCCATTTGTACCAAAGCAAGCACACACACACACACACACACACACACACACACACACACACACACACACACACACACACACACACACACACACACACACACACACACACACACACACACGCACACACACGCACACAATGAATGCATACACACATACAGACACAAACACAAATACACAAACGCACGAACCATAAAGACGCATAAGCACGCGCGAGCGCGCACACACACACACACACACACACACACACACACACACACACACACACACACACACACACACACACACACACACACACACACACACAGGACCTAACAAGAGTAACTATCTTGTGTAATACAAATAAATAAACACACACACACACACACACACACACACACACACACACACACACACACACACACACACACACACACACACACACACACACAAACATACACATACTTAAACTAATATTCATACGTATGGGAATTGTGACAATCAACATACACAAATATGACGCCACTGCTCATAGAAAGTTAACATCACAATAATAATAAAACACTGGGATAATAATGATAATGTTGACAATTCTTACATGTTCAGTAAATAATATCATCCCTGATGAATAAAACTAAAATTAAGTTTATATATATAAAAAATGCATCTATGGTGGAAAAATACACACACAAACAACAATGCTAAAAATTATGTTATTCGCTTTTATACAAAAATAAATTTTTACACATTTAACAATTAAAAAAATGGCGATGAAAATATATGAAAGTAGAATCACACAGATCCATAGTATATAACTATAGATAGACAGAATACTTCTTTCTAGAACTTTCTAAGGAAAAAATAGGACAAAGTCAGGTGTGCAGGGGGGAAATCTGCAGTTCTACTTATGGTGCAACCCGAAAAAAAGGAAAATCAAAATTGCAATTACAACCCAAATGTCGAGCTTGTCCACACGCACACATGTCACCAACATGCTGCAAACCATCCGCTGATTCTAATACCGCTAACGCCAAAGAGATTTCATTCAGAGCAGAGAAACTCCCCTCTGCTTTAGTTATGATAGGTTTCTTTGAGTTGGCTACATGTCTGTGATATGTTGGCTAGATGCTGGTGACTGTTGGCTACATGTTGGTGACATGTTGGCCACATGTCGACCACATGTTGGTGACATGTTGGCCACATGTCGACCACATATTGGTGACATGTTGGCCACATGTTGGTGATCTGTTGGCCACATGTTGGTGACATGTTGGCCACGTGTTGGTGACATGTTGGCCACATGTTGGTGACATGTTGGCCACATGTTGGTGATCTGTTGGCCACATGTTGGTGATATGTTGGCCACGTGTTGGTGATATGTTGGCCACGTGTTGGTGACATGTTGGCCACGTGTTGGTGACATGTTGGCCACGTGTTGGTGACATGTTGGCCACATGTTGGTGACATGTTAACCACGTGTTGACTACATGTTGGCTACATTGTTGACAGCACGTGTGGACGCACTCTTCAGTCTACCAGCCAAATCTAGTATGCGGTGCCAAGTCTACTTCAACCATTCCTTGAGACTAGAGGTCTAGTTTTCTAGCTTTACACCCAAAACACAAGACCACACCAGTGTACGTCACCACCTGCCAACCGGGTCAGTACCTAAGACACTCCACAGAGATCTGATCTTTCGGACAAGTCTGGACCCCTGGTGAGTTGACTTCTCCTCTGGGGAGAGTAAAGCTACGGAGAGAGAGAATGGTGAGTTAGGGTTACCGTGGGGGCCGAAACAAGCGGATTAGTTGACGGGGAAGGGGGAGTTGGGGTAGTGGGTGGGGGATGTGGAGTGTGATACGGTGTTCCTCGTGTCTGGACCACGAAGGTGTTATGGCATACCTCACGTATCACCGTGTTAAACTAGAAGAGGTTATCACGAAGTAGGGCTGGGTTGTGGGGATACTACTACATCTACGTTAACAAATCCCTTATCTATGCTTATATATCACACTACACATTATTCCCATTTTCTTTTAAGGTTAACCATTTTCTTTGGGAAGGAGGAGGAGGAGGGGGGGGAAGGCCACCACCCAGGTGCCCCGGGGGGGGGGGGAGAGGATCCCAAAATACCTGTGAGGTGCTGACTGGAGTCGACGTTGACAGTCCGTGGTCTGGCGCGGGAGTTGTTGGAGTTTCGGCGGGACCAGGGGGATAAAGGCGGGGCCCTAGGAGGACTCTGGGGGCTGCTGAAGGGGCTTTGACCGATCTGGGGGGCCCCACGCCGTCGCGCCGCGGATGGAGTACCTCCCGCACCTGCGTAGCGACCCGGTTAATGAGGCTGATGCAAGCACCTCGACCCTCGGCAGGAAGGAAGGAGACCTTCTTCGGGAGACGCGCTCAAGGAGGAGGAGGAGGAGGAACCTGGCTCTCGAAGTCGTTAGCCACCCAACCACCCCTACCGCCCCCCTACGAGATCGACGTCTGTCTCTCAAGGACCCAATTTAGATGTACAGTTAGTCGCCTGGCAGCTGTCAGAATTGGGATGACTAAAATGACCTGGCGTCGATGCGAACCTATTAGAATCGGTCCCGGGCCTAAGTCCCTGTATCTATGACGTCACTCTTATGACGTCACGCGTATGATGTCATCACCATGCCATTTACTCCGACCAGAACTCCTTTTGACCTGACAAGACTGAAGTCATTCCACTCACGTGACAGTCACGTTGATATCTAACCTAATCTAACCTAACCTGACCTAACCTAACCATGCCTAAGAAACACGTCTAAAGGATCCTTGGTTGGTTATGAAGTCTGGGTTATCAGTAAAAGGAACACTGACATCATTATTGTCATTGAACAATGATTACACGAAAACCTCTCAACACAGTAAGCCCGTCTCGGTTTTTACCTGCAAACCTTTGCGATAGAAATCTCCCTAGTTTTTCTGCTCCACAGTCCACTAACCCTTCCACCTGTTCCACTCTCTTCCACTGAAGACAAGAAGACCACCCCCCTTTACCTGACTCACCGCATTGAGATTAATTTAATCTTAAGCAGATTAGTTACTTCCCATGCAGAAGCTCCGACGGGCGTAAAGACAGATAATTCTTGACGTTTTTGGGTCCGAAAGAGTTTCGTTGTTGTTCTTTTTTTATTTCTCTTTTTACTTGAGTGAAAGTAACTCTGCTCAAGTTCTTCTTCGTCAGTTATTGATATCTGTCTTCGTGTTTTGTGTAGATTTCTTAAGTCAAGTCTTTATGTGAATCTTGTCTGATGAGGTCTGTTGACTTGGTACATCTAATATCTATTTATCTAGCTGTCTATCTATCTATCTATATCTATATATATATGTGTGTGTGTATATTTTCCCGAGTCCTTAAATCGCTGCCAAGAGTTC
>NC_134815.1:5769484-5771984 GCF_046742065.1 Oratosquilla oratoria | reverse complement strand
TATTTCCAAATGTCAAATTTGACACAATTATATATTTCTATATAATGTGAAGAATCTAAATATATATAAAAAAAATCCATCAATGCCCTGGCAGAAGAAATGGAAGATGATTATGATTGTCAACTTTGTAACAAAACAAATTGTTTCTCTTCATCAATGTATCATCATCATCATCATCATCATCATCATCATCATGCAGATTATGTAACCACTTAGCTACCGAGCCAGTGCTACAGAGATGAATAAGATATCAAAATAGCAGAGCTGGGCGCGTTCCTTGGTGCGTCCCTCAGTGCGTTCCGCTTTAGTTTGGCCGCGGTTAGCGCTCCCAAACTATTTAAGCCTAAGCGACAGGTTCATACCGAAATAAAAGTCCAGTAGGCCACATACTATACCAAAGAAAAATTTCGTAGGCCACATACTATACCGGCACCTATATTGCTTAAGGATTTTGGGAGCGCTAACCGCGGCCAAACTAAAGCGGAACGCACCTAGGAACGCGCCCAGCATTGCAAAATAGCCTCGCGAGAATTTAAGTGACATCTGGAACGCAACAGGCTCGTCAAAATGTGCAATATCTCCATTTCTATCAACGGAATGCCACAGAGATCAATCAACTAGCTAGGTCAAGTGCTAGGTCGTCCTAGGTCACAGGTCGACCGGAACTCAGGCGACTTCGAATGAAAGAACAGAAGAGCCGGAAATGACGTCATGTCGCTTTTGAAGAGCCGCCGATGTTGCCACAATTCGAATTTTCTTCTTCGACGGCTCAATGAAGCCGGTGGGGAGGAAGGGTGAGCAGGGGAGGGGGAGGGGGAGAGAGAGTTGGGGGGAAGGGGGGAAGGGGTGATAAGCTATATATTTAATCTGGCGCCGGCCCGACTCGACAGGGCTTATCTCCCCCCCACCCCCTGTCGTCAGGGGGAATTTGTCCATTGGCGTCACGCCTCCCTCCCCTTCCCCCTCTCCTTCTCCTCCCCCTTTCAACATCACCTGATATTGTATCAGGGACCACACGACCCCCACCCCCCACCCACTCCCTCCGTCCTCATGGAGTGACATGTGATAGTACACTACCCGCATGACTTGGCCATCCTAGCATCCAAGGGAAAGGTGTAGGCGTCTGAAACTCCAATATACGTCTAACTCCGTTGTCTATTATTTATTGTAAACCTTCCGTATAAGTTCACGTGAAATAATGATTTAATTATCATCATGGATGTGCACACATACAAATGGTGGACTTCATCGTGATTAGAGACATTCTTTCTGGTTACAAGAAATATAGAAATTTGGTCAACATGAACGTGCAAAACTCTTTGAAGAATTTGCAAAAAATGGACTGCCGTGATTTTGCGAAATTTCTTGAAGATAAAGTGTAGAAACCCGACTGCCGTGATTTTGCGAAATTTCTTGCAGAAATGAAGAAGGTTTCCGGCTGATCAGAATTAGCCCAAATTTCTTGCAGAAATGAACAAGAGCGGGAATTTCGGATTAGTGGATTTTGATTTTTTTTTTCTAAAATGAATTAACAATAGTGTGAATTTGAGTTGCCATGAGTTTACAAAAATTTTGAACGAAGAACTTCAGGAATTTCAGTTGCCAAAATTGATTTTATTTTTATTAATTTCATTCATTCATTTATTCGTTTATTTGTTTGTTAATTAACTCGTGTTTCATTCATTCAGTCAGTTCTTACAATTTATTTTTTATTCAATTTTATTTATATATTTATCTACTTATTCATCTATTATCTACTTGTTTATTTATGTTTTTTATTTATTCACCTGTTTATTCGTGTACCTAATCATTCATTTATTCATTTATGAAAATGAAGATCGCTATAGAAGACTGTAATTGACAAACCCCCGCATTTCACGGGATGAGTCACTTGTGATGTTTCAAGAATGAGCTTATCAGTGGACGAATAATTTCAGTGTTTTATCTCGTCAGTGATAACCATCCCTTCTAGCCTTAAAAGCAACAAAGAGATGGCGTCACAAACGTGGGTAAGGAGGAAAGGAAGGCAGGAACAAAGAGTAGACATAACTGCATTTATTTATTTGTTTATTTAAATATTGATTCTGTTTATCTTTTATCTATTCATCTGTTTATTTATGTATTGATTCTATCTTTTTTGGTCTATTCATCTACTTATTTACTTATGTATTTATTCATTTATCTATTCGCCTGTATACGTACAAATATATATTCACTTATTTATTCATTTATTTGTTTATTTATTGGAGAACGATTAACTTCTTCTAGCCAACGGTAGGTGATCTTATTCGCCAAAAAGTAACAGCACACAAAGCCAGGGCGATTTCTTTTATTACTATTATTATCATTATTATTATAATTATTATTATTATTATCATTGATTATTGATTACTATTATTATTATTATTATTATCATTGATTATTGATTATTGATTACTATTATCATTATTATTATTATTATTATTATTATTATTAATTATTATTATTATTATTATCATTG
>NC_134815.1:5751984-5761984 GCF_046742065.1 Oratosquilla oratoria | reverse complement strand
AATCAAGTTTGTAAATGAAAATTACTTTCGTAATTAAAGAGGTGACATGGAAAATATATCCCAGGTTCCTTCACTCCTTCGAAAGGTGTTTTTTGTTTATGTTAAACCGTGGCCGGATCCGTGGCGAATGGGTCCGAACGCGCGATGAGTCATGGTTGGGTTTGTTGTCCTGGGCGCTAACTCGAGACTCGCTAGTGCCAAAACACTCAAGTCTGTTTCCTTTTATCTTCACCTGTTATCGGGGAGTTCCTTAACCCAATTACATAAGAAACAACGAAACAAAAGCACATGACGTAACACAGCAGTGGGATCTGTTACGAAAAGGGAAAGGAGAAAAGGAAGAAGAGGAACAGGAGAAAGAAGAGAATGAATGGAGGATGCTGTGGCGAGCTGAGGCCATTTACATTTCACTGACTTCGTCCGTTACATCACGGCCGGACCAGGGGAAGGATTCGGCAGAAGGGGCAAGTAAGAACAGTGTTTGAAACAATCAGATAAACGAGATGATGATACGAGTTGGAAAAGGTTTAAGAAGGAGTGGAATGGGAAGGGAGACGGGGAACTGGGGGGGGGGAGGAGGGAAGAAGGTTGGGGAGGCCGAAGGAAGCCCAAGGCAAAGCCCTGGAGGCGTTGGAAGAACGCTCAGCGACCAAAACTTTGCAGACAGAAGGCACACTGTGGACGTTTGAGACTTCAAACTCAGGAAGCGTTGCGAAGACACTGAAAACATATTTCCACGATCCAGAAATAGCCTCTGGGGACAGGAATAACAGGTGAAGAGGACGCTGGGTTGTCAGGGACACAGGGGCAGGACGTGAAGGAGAAAAAGAAGAGGGAGGGGGGAATAGACAGCGGGAAGAGGGCGGCGGTGGGGGAGGGGGGAATTGCAGGGTGCGTGATGCACCGAGACAAGGTCAGTGTATCAAGTGCACCTGGAACTGGATGACGTCATAGCTGGGGAGGGAGGGAAGGGAGAAGTGCACGATGGAGGAAGAAGGGACAGACGTCTGAGAAGGCCATACCATAAAGGCCATCATACACGAGGCGAAGACTCTTCGGAGGTGGAAGACTGAGAGCAGGAAGAGTCTGTAGAAGAAGAAGGTTCAGGCTTCTGAGAAGGCTACACTATAAAGGCCTTCATACACGAGGCGAAGACTCTTTGGAGGTGGTAGACTGTGAACAGGAAGAGTCTGCAGAAGAAGAAGGTTCAGGCTTCTGAGAAGGCTACACTATAAAGGCCTTCACACACAAGGCGAAGGCTCTTTGGGGATGGAAGACTGTGAACAGGAAGAGTCTGCAGAAGAAGAAGGTTCAGGCTTCTGAGAAGGCTACACTATAAAGGCCTTCACACACAAGGCGAAGGCTCTTTGGGGATGGAAGACTGAGAGCAGGGAGAGCCTGTAGAAGAGGAAGGTTCAGGCTTCTGAGAAGGCTACACTATAAAGGCCTTCACACATAAGGCGAAGACTCTTTGGAGATGGAAGACTGAGAGCAGGAAGAGCCTGTTGAAGAAGAAGGCTCAAGCTTCTGAGAAGGCCACACTACAAGGCGAAGACTCTTTAGAGATGAAAGACTGAGAGCAGGAAGAGTCTGTCTCCACAGGCATCTTGTTATAACGTGCTGAGGTCTTCCGACGTCTTGGCCCGGGGTTCCATGGTAAAGTAAGTCTCTAGAGGCGGAGACTACGAGTGAGAGAGTCTTGATAACCGACCCAATGGCAGCTGTCTTGGTGGTCTGCATAATGCTGAGATTGCTAGAGTCGGCCATTTCCTCCCAGATGGAAAACTGATTTTAAGATCGTTTCCACGACTTCGAGTCTATTCAACTGACCCTATCGTTACTGATGAAAATTACTTGGCTGTAGTTAGAATAGCCAACAAATGGCAGCTAGAATATTTGAGTACTGAGAGTTACTATAATCAAATTGATTCTTAAAACTAAGCGAAAAGATGAATGGAAATAAGCTCGAGATAGTTTTTGTAATGCGTAGGAATTTCATCCAGAAGCTAATGTAAGCGACGAAAGTAAAAAAAAAAAAAAAGAAAAAAAAAAAAGGCAACTTCGATTTTTTTTTTCTAACGCGTAGCAATTTCGTTCGCTCACAAGTGGCTATCCACGCAATATACGTTACATGGATGTTAGATAGACGTTAGACCTGAATTAATGGGTTTAAATTTGACAAATTTAGGTTTAAGAAGTAAACAGGCAAGAACTGATTTACCAACCGAGTGGTTAACGAATGGAATAGACTTAGTAACCATATAGCGAGCCCTGAAAACTATTAGTTGTTTTAAAAGATGATTAGATAAGTTTATGGTTGGGAATGATAGGTGCTAATGGACATGGATCTCCCTACTATAGGCCTTATGGTCTCTTGCAGTCTCCTCTATTCTTATGGTTTTTTCTAGAGCCTTCCATGAATGCCTGGACGTGGTTGAGTCCTGACACAAGAGTCTTGGAGTCCTACAATAGAGCCTTTGTAGAGAACACAATCGAAGTTTACGCGCTCTACGGCGAGAACATTAATTATGCATTAGCGCCTACGTGAACGCGCTTTCTGTGGCGCCGTGATCCATCAGCGTTCTGTGGACGGGTAGTGGATGAGGACAGCGGAGGGGAATGGGGAGGGGAGGGGAAGGGGAAAGGAAGAGAGGGGAGGGGAGGGAAGGGAAGGGAGGTAAGGGGAAAGGGATGCAAGGGGGAAGGAGAAGGGGAGGGATGGGAATAGGAGGGGAGGGGAGGGGAAGGAAAGATGAGGGGGAATGGAAAGGGGAGCGAAGGGGAGGAAGAGGGATGGGAGGGGGTGAGGAAAGTGGAGGGGAATGGAAAGGGGAGGGGAGGGTAGGGGAGGAGAGAAGAGGTGAGAGGAGTGGAAGGGGAAGGGGAAGGGGAAAGGGGAGGAAGGATTTCTAAGGCTTTTCTTTTGGTTATTGCCCTATGTGTTTATTTTTTTTAAAGGAACTTTAAAAGGGTCCTTAAAAGATTATGAATAAATCAATAGAGATCTAAGTAGATAATTAAATAAATAAATAAATGAAATATCTTAATTTTTTATTATTATTTCTGCTAGAAGAAAGTTAATGTTTTTATTTTTTCTTCTGAGATAAAACACAGTGCTCTAAAATGTTTGTGGAATACACGCACACACACACACACACACACACACACACACACACACACACACACACACAAACACGACCTATAGGTCCATACATACACAGGTAAGAGTAGTGTAACCACAACTCTCGGCGGATATCGAACCCCTATTCTGCCAAGATCCTACTCCCTAATCACCTCCCTTCTTCCTCCTCCTCCTCCTCCTCCTCCTCCTCCTCCCCCTCCTCTTCTTAACCATACCTCCTTGTCCTCCACGTCACCCTCCACCCCTTCCTTAAGTTTTTTCCTTCGCCTTCTCCTCCTCCTCCTCCTCCTCCTCCTTCTCCCACTAAGTCTTCCAGTCCTCCATCCTCCTTTCTTAGGCCTCTCAATCTTCCTCCTCTTCCTCCTCCACTCCACCAGGATTTACTGGGCCTATCCTTAGAGGCTCGACATGACACAGGTAGAGAGAGAGAAGGAGGAGGAGGAGAAGGAGGAGAAGGAGGAGGAGGAGGAGTAGGAGGAGGAGTAGGAGGAGGAGGAGGAGGAGGAGGAGGAGGAGGAGTGTGGGAAAAAGAGAGTGTGTGTGTGTGTGTGTGTGTGTGTGTGTGTGTGTGTGTGTGTGTGTGTGTGTGTGTGTGTGTGTGTGTGTGTGTGTGTGTGTGTGTGTGTGTGTGTGTGTGTGTGTATGTGTTGTATCAACCTAGTGACAGACCTTAGGGTGTCGCGTGTGCATGCGTGCGTATGTACGTTTTCGTGTGTGCGTGTGTACGTGTGTGTGTGTTTGTGCCATGCATCAAATACACGTCCAGAAGGAGAGAAGGTTGTTTGTTCCCACGGCGTAAAGAGAGAATGATGGATTGTGGGTACGATAGAAGATTAAGTGGTCAAAGCAGGACCTAGGGTAACTCTATACTGTATACGTCAATGGCCGTCCTTTATATACATATATATATATATATATATATATATATATATATATATATATATATATATATATATATATATATATATATATGTTGTGTATGGAGTGTGGTCGGGGACTTGTACAGTCCTTTTGTACCATTGCACGTAGCTCGGTTGCTAGCGTCTTGGCCTTGTGATTATGCATGCACAGGTCAGGGTTCGAATCCCTTGGAAGAGCTTCTAAAACATATATATATATATATATATATATATATTATGGCTGCCGTCAAGCGATTTTTTAGACAAATCCTACCGTTTGTATGTAAACAAATAACGGAGTCAGTAACAAAAAAGAGCAGTTATGGCAAAGACATATCTAACTTGATTATATGAAAATACTCTGTGTAGCAGAACAGTAAAGAATAGCTGATCATTGAATGAAGTTACAGAACTGATCAATAAATAGAAACCGAGTTATTATCTGAACTATAACGGTCAACTAATAGGGTCATCACCAGGGAAAATAGCACCAGAGATAATAATAACAACAGCAGAATTCGATACAGAAATAATATTACAATTATAGGGCTATCGTCACGAAAAAAGGTGTCATTGTAAAAAAAAAAAAAAAAAAATAAAAAAAAAAAATCGTCACCCTCACAAAGAAAAATTACATAAAGAAACTGAAACAAACTCATCGTCGTCACAACCGCAGACAAACAACCGCAGACAAACCACGACAACAACTCCGGGACAGACATTTCCGCCAGAACTCATAAACACAGGAGTAAACACGGACAACCCCGAAAAAATCACCAAAACACGACAACGACGGTCCCGCTCATAACAATCGCGGCGAAACATAATGGAACATTTATCACGACTGACTACACCTTCATTTATGTTCCCATGATCGGTTTCTTCAAGAACACGAGGAGTGCGTACGGCCGAGTCCACGCTGAGCCTCGTGCAGATCTGCATGACGCAGTTGGCAGTGTTGAACGCAGCGACGACTGTCCAGACTCTCTATCAACACTGTCACACTGTCAGTTTAGACCCACCCGGGCCCACACTGACAGTGTGACGGTGCTGATGGACAGTGTGGACACTCGCTGCTGCATTCAACACTGCCATCTGCCTCAAGCAGCTCTGCACGAGGCTCTGCATGGACCCGGCTTCAGGCAGAGTCTCTTAACCTTTTCACACCCTAAGAACACCCCTGTAGTAGTCATGTCTAGGCCTTCTAGCACCCCCAGACTCTAGTTAACATTTGATAACTAACATTACAAAGGAAAGGAAAGGGAAGTGAAACACTGTCATGCATTCAGCATGGCATTCGAACCCGGACCCACGTAGTGGCGGTCGGGAACTCTACCACCGCGCCATCGAGTCGTGTGTGTGTGTGTGTGTGTGTGTGTGTGTGTGTGTGTGTGTGTGTGTGTGTGTGTGTGTGTGTGTGTGTGTGTGTGTGTGTGTGTGTGTGTGCACGCGCATTTCACCATAGCTTTGGCTCACGTTCTGGACCCGTGATCGACAACTATATCCCTCCCAGATGATAACTCAACCCATACACTCAGGTCCATGTGTACCTGTGTACGTGTGTGCGTGTATGTGCGTGTGTGTGCGTGCGTGCGATGATATATAATCCTCCATTGCTCCTTCCTTCCACTTTTGAGTCGGTGACCACACAGTTATCTCTATATACAATGATGACGTCACAAAAACAGCTGTTTCCATCACTCTGTGACCCACGATGGTTTCATCATCTCAGACTTCGACAAAGACAGTCATTAGTGGAACGCGAAAACCGAGAGTCTAAAGTACCCTGATCGGAGTATAGTGGCTTCAGGTTCGATTCTAGACCTCGAACGTTGTACTACGGGACATCTGACTCCATGAAGATAGTGACTTTGTGTGTGTGTGTGTGTGTGTGTGTGTGTGTGTGTGTGTGTGTGTGTGTGTTCTGCTCAGGGCCTCGATCGGTCGAGACCTCGTTTGGTCTCGAATCTGCCTCTCAACTGAATAGAATCGTCAGGCTCTAACCAGAAAAAAACCCATAAGGTGCGTCGGCAAGGTGAAAGTACTGGAAAATTTCGGTCTTCTCAAAGTGAAGTCAGCGAGATCTCATCATAGGAGGAGGAGGAGGAGGAGAAAGAGGAGGGAAGGAGGAGGAAGAGGAGGAAGAGGAGACTAAGAAGGAGGCAATGAGAAAGAGAAGGGCAAGAAGAAGGAGGAGGAGGAGGAACAGGAGGAGGAAGAGGAACAGGAGGAGGAAGAGGAGAAGGAAGAGGAAGAGGAGGACGAAGAGGAGGCTAAGAAGGAGGCAATGAGAAAGAGAAGGGCAAGAAGAAGAAAGAGGAGGAGGAGGAGGAAGAGGAGGAGGAAGAGGAGGAGGAGGAAGAGGAGTAGGAAGAGGAGGAGGAGGAGGCTAGGAATGAGGCAATGAGAAAGAGGAGAAGAAGGACAAGAAGAAGAGGGAGGAGGAGAAGGAAGAGGGCAGGGTGAAAAGGAAGAGGTGAAGAAGGAGGAGGCTAAGAAGAAGGTGATGAGAGGGAGGAGGAGAAAGAGAAGAAGAAGGAGGAGGAGGAGGAGAAGGAGGAGGCGAAAGGGGAGGAAGGGGTGAAAGAGGTGGAGGAGGAGGAGGAGAAGAAAGAGGAGGATGCGAAAGAGGTGGAGGTGGTGGAGGAGGAGGAGGAGGAGGAGGAGGAAGGGGTGAAAGAGGTGGACAAGGCGGAGGAGGTGGAGGAGGAGGAGGAGGAGGAGGAGGAGGAGGAGGAGGAGGAGGAGGAGGAGGAGGAGGAGGAGGAGGAGGAGGAGGAGGAGGAGGAGGAGGAGGAAGCGGCATAAACAAGTTCCGAGGGTCGAACTCTTTACACGAAGGTATAATGTATGCCTGAGCCTCACGTTCTGGCCGCCCAAGAAACACACACGGACCGTGGTGGGGCCACACACGGCCCGCGGCCCACCCATGGACAATTGGACCCTTGGCCATATGGACATTAGACATTTGAACACTTGGATATATAGACATAAGGGCATCTAAGACATTTGGGTATATAGACATAAGGACATTTAAGACATTTGGGTATACAGACATAAGGACATTTAAGACACTTGGGTTATGTGTCTAAGGACACTCAGAGATAGAAACATGTGGGACTTATGGACATTTGAGACACGTGGGACATTTGGGCACTTGGACATTTGGACACTTGGACATTTGGACACTTGACAAAATAGGAATACTTGGACATATAAATATGAGGACCATTATGACACTTGGGTATATATGCTTGGAGATAGGGACATTTGGGACACTTGGACACATGGAAACTTGGACAAAATGACACTTGATACATATGAAGACTTAAACATATACTCGTAAGAACACTTAAGACATATGTCACCAAGATATATGTACCTAAAGACACATGAAGATATGACTATTTGGGACATTTGGGATATTTGGGACATTTGGGACACCAGGACACCATACTTCCGGACTTTTCTCTCATCTATTCGTACAATTTCCGGACACTGCACGTGCATCCGGACCTTCGGCTCGTCCGGGATAATCTAACCGGAAAACCAAGGGAGGAATCAACGCCACGAAGGAGTCCGCGTGTATACGCGTGTACGCGCGCGCGCGCAAGTTCGCGTAAGTAAGAGTGTGGGATCATCGGCCTCCCTTGAGTCTCTCTCCTTCATCCTCACCTTGAGCACAGACTCCACGCTCGCCCTCCACCTCCTCCTCCTCCTCCTCCTCTTCGAGTTCTATATAGCCTCGCTCGAGGTCACACACCTACCTCCACATATTCTCCACATATTCTCCACACATCCACATGAATCTTATTTACCTTCACTCACACACACTCATGTCATTCTTACTGGGGTCTGTGGTTAGCGTCTCGACCTTCCAACGCAGCGGCACCGAGATCGAACACGGCTGAAGGTTTGAAAAACTTCGATACTGCAAGCCGTTCCTGTCTCCTTTGAGCAAGGGGAGGGGGCATGTTTGTGGTATAGGGTTATAGTTTTAGCCATAGTTAATACCTTACGAGGTATGAAGCTTTAATTCGGGAGGGTAATAGAGGTGTCACACACACACACACACACACACACACACACACACACACACACACACACACACACACACACACACACACACACACACACTCACACACACACTCACACACACATACACACACTCACACACACACACACACACACACACACACACACACACACACACACACACACACACACACACACACACACACACACACACGGTTTGCTGTGTGACGACACAGACGTTCAATGCTCGAAAATTTCACTAATACTGAGACCGTCACTGTTTCTCTCAAGCAAGGTGTGTGTGTGTGTGTGTGTGTGTGTGTGTGTGTGTGTGTGTGTGTGTGTATGTGTGTGTGTGTGTGTGTATGAGTGTCAATGTGTAAGGTTAAAACATTGTCCAGAAATCTATCTAGATACGAACCTAAACTCTCAACTGAAAGTACAATAGCTGTTGATCACGAGTCCAACACGTGATCCAGAATTGTGATGAATCACAAATACATACACGAAGAAATGAATAAAAATAATAACTAAACAATGGACTTAGTAAATGGAAAAATGAATAAAAATAAAATGTATAATTAGAGAACCAGATGAATGTGTAAATTGATAGGTAAATGAATAAAATGAATACATGAATAGATATTCAAATAATCTTCATTTTAATACATGCACGAGCCTAACATCACATACACGCATTTTTCGTTCTTCATATTTCATTTTTTGTTCTCCTATTGTTCGTGTCATGTTCTTCTTGCTGGTTCATGTTCTCCTGAGCTAGTGCCATGTTCCTCTTGTCCCAGACCTCCACGTGACGTCATGGGGAGTGTCGGTCTCGATTTGGAGATACACGGGTTTAGACGTACGAAACCGAAAAAGGTTCGAGTGACGAGTTCGTGAATATTCGAGTTACGAGTATGGGAATACACGAACGACGGATTCGGAATTATTCGAATGACTTGTCTGGGAATAGTCTAATTATGAATTCGGACATCATGTTCGATTCACGAAAAACATTTAGATTATTTTTTTCTTTATTCCATTTCAACTCATCTCGCTCCTTCCAACCTCAATTCCTATTCCTCCTTCTTCTGTACCTCTCCGACCGTTTTATGACTCATCCCAACCACACGGCTGAGCGCGCACGTGTGTGTGTGTGTGCGTGTGTGTGTGTGTGCGTGTGTGTGTGTGTGTATGTGTTTATGTGTGCGTGTGTATGTGTGTGTGTTCATACGTACGTATGTGCTTGACCCAGACAAAGACCCAAAACTATTTTCTTTCTTTTAAAAATGGCCCAGCCAGCACGACGCTAGTGGGTCCTGAAAGGCCTTCAAGGAAGGAAGGAATGGGAGGAAGGCCTGAATCAAAGGGTGGGGCCTTACTGGAAGGGCGTGGGTTCTTGAAGGGAAGAAGGGATCTCAATGAGGCATCAGGAGTACCGACGGTAGCACGAGAGATCCCTAAATCGGAGTTCTGGATTCCCTAAAGGTCCCAAGAGGCTTCAAAGGGAGCTCCACTGACTGATAACGCGTTGATTAGATTAAGTTAGGTTGGGTTGGGTTAGGTTAGGTTAGGACGGTTTTGTTCAGTGTTGGAATGACCTCCAGGAGGTTGGTGGACAGTATTTCATAAGAGGGGGGTTTACGTCCAACGAGGTTGGGAACCGCTGCGATTTTGTTTAGTACTGGAATGACCTGCAGGAGTTTGGGGGACAGAATTTCATAAGTGTGGGGTCTACGTTCAACGAGGAATCGTTGCTATTTTATTCAGTCTTGGAATTGCCTCTAGGAGGTTGGTGGACAGTATTTCATAAGAGAGGGGTTTACATCCAACGAGGTTGGGAACCGCTGCGATTTTGTGTAGTACTGGAATGACCTGCAGGAGTTTGGGGGGGACAGAATTTCATAAGTGTGGGGTCTACGTT
>NC_134815.1:5734484-5749484 GCF_046742065.1 Oratosquilla oratoria | reverse complement strand
CTATTGTTGTGGTCTCAGTACGTTACAGATATATTTAGTCACTGATGTTGTTCCTAAAAATATGTGTCTTTCGGTTCTGTGTATGTTAGCAGTTAAGGATATTGTAAAGCTGTCGGAGGACTTTGGAAACCGGGTCTAAGTTAAAAAGGTACACCTACGTTTCATTCGTGCATTTAATTTTTTGCCTTTTTTTGGAGCAAAATATCAATGTTTACGCTTCAAGTTAAGATTGACGACAAACTATAAAAAGGTTCCATTCCGATACGTTATTCTCAAAAGAGAAAACAAATAAATAAATAAATGAAGAATATTTGTTCCTTTGATAGTACATTACCAGGCGAGATTTTGCATACAAGCCCCGCCCCACTGCAATCTAAGCTCCTCCCCTTGCAGTTCATTGGTTGGCGGGCTCCTCACAGCCAATAGGCGCTTTCCTACAACGTGACGTCAGTCACCTTCCGGCAGCCAACAAATCCCGAGCCTGCTAGTGGGAGGGGCTTATGCGCAAACCTGAAGGAAGGTCTCGTTGTGTACTTACGGTGGAAGATTCTAAACCAGCCACATGTTGGCACTGGCATGGCTCACCTAGAGACACAAAAGAAAATATTTCAGTTAGTGATGAAACAATAAATATAAATCATCTCGATGATATACTCTAAGTTGATACACTCTAAATTGAAATACTCCAAATTTATATACTTTAAGTTGATATACTTTAAGTTGATATACTCTAAGTTGACATGCTCTAAGTTAATATACTCTAAATTGATACACTCTACGATGATATACTTTAAGTTGATATACTCTAACTTGATATATTCTTAAGTTGATATACTCTAAATTTATATACTTTAAGTTGATACACTCTAAGATGATATACTTTAAGTTGATATACTTTAAGTTGGTATACTCTAACTTGATATACTCTAAGTTCTTGACAACAACAGAAACATAAAGAGTGTCAACGTCAGACTCTTAAGAAAACATCGTCAACAGTAACTAGACCCTGCTGTTGGCCAGTGTGGCGCCGGCCTGTGGCCAGGAAATGCCGCTGTGGCTGGGCACTCCCCCCCTCCTCCTTCTCTTTTACATCCTCCTCCTCCTTCTCCTCTTCCCCCCCTCCCGCGACCAGCCATGCTTCAATCGACCCGACCTCTTCTCCCTCTACCTCGTTCAATCAATCAATCAATCAAATCGGCCATCCTGAGTCCACTGTTGAACAAAGGCCTCCTTCATAGCATTCCATGATTCACACGACCGCGCCATCCTCTGCCACGTCACTCCTGCAAACTTCTCGGTCTCGTCTCTCCACCTTCTGTCTGGTCTCCCTGTTCCACGCTTCCTATCTCGCGGCGTCCACTTAGTAACACACTTGCTCCATCGCTCATCAGTCGTTCACACTAACTTACCTGCCCAATTCCACTTCCTCTCTTTTACAGGAAGTGGAATTTTACCTCGTTACTTGGTGACAATTTTTTAAAGTTCCTCTGAATGACCTCAGGTCATGGAAAGTGGAATCACCCACCCCCACCCCCAACCCTAATTACTCCCTACCCCCTCCTCCTTTACCTGCATCTACTTTCACTCCCTTTTCCTACAAACGATACCCTAAACGTTTCCTTCTTCCTCCTTCCCTTCCCTTATCCCGCCTTAGTGACCACCCTACGGCCCCGCGGCACGCAACATTATTTCATAACTGAAAATCAATATACTCAAGAGAGGCGATCAGATGTATATGTTACTATTCCTCCACAGTATTGTCCTTTTTAAATCTCTCCTTTAACCAAGGCTAGAAGCGCTGGTTATTGCTAACAAGACACTAACTCCCTCAACTTTTACCTGCCAGGCTTTGAACAGGAGCCTTAGTAACTAAGGCTTCGTTCTTATCTAAATCTTAAGCTTTCTGGGCAAGTGCGTTGCTATTGCGCTACATGCAACATATAAAAAATGTATTATTATTATTACTAATATTACGACGGAAATAGTTTTAATTTATTCTCAGGCACAGCTGGGCGCGTTCCTCGGTGCGTTCCTATGTGTCCTGACATAACTTAGCTCAGGACACCGAGGAACGCACCTAGAAACGCGCCCAGCTCTGCCCAAGAGGTGATCAAGAAGAAACTCCAGGTGGACAGCAGAACGGAAGGTCAGTAAAAGTTAAATGTGATCTGCATTACTCTTTGAGTGGAACTTCGTCTTCAATGATAAAAGAAATCTGTGTGACCTTGGTCCGTAGGAGGCCATTAAAATTCACACACACACACACACACACACACACACACACACACACACACACACACACACACACACACACACACACACACACACACACACACACACACACACACACACACATATATATATATATATTATATATATTCGAAAAAATAGATTCTCTCGTATACAAGTAGTATTACAATCGACAGCATTCTGACAGTTAATAATCTTATTAGTATTTTATATATATATATATATATATATATATATATATATATATATATTATATATATATTACAAAAAAAATCGAATGAAGAGCATGCCGACAGGAAACCTTTTGGTCCATAACTAGGTCGGATGTGAAAAAATTGTAATAATGATAAATAAACAAACAAATAAAAAATAATAATATATACCTATATACACATACTCATTTATAATGAAAAAAGAGGAACAGGAAAGAGTACTCATATCCTACGAGAACAGGAACTTAACATAATTGCAGATAATTATTTGATGAGAGCTTCAGGATGTACATGTAAACACGAACGAGAGTGAAGTCCGCTCCGACGACCCAACGCAAATAAAAATTGCACAAAATTTTGCAGTTTTATTTTACTCAGCGATAAATCTAATACCAGAACATCCATTATTTCCTAAAAAATGCTGAATTATCCTGAGAGGGGCAATTATCCATATTTTGGAAGTCTCTATGAGACGGGCTTTGCTGGAACTCATAAATAATGTAACTTGATATTAAAAAACGTCCACTTCGTCACTCAAGTCTTTACTTTGTAATATATATATATATATATATATATATATATATATATATATATATAATTTCCTACAGTCGCCCCGGGAATCGAACCGAGGTCTTGCTTGATGTCAAACCAATATCTTACCGACTGAGCCATTGGAACTACAAAAGGAACCCAACTTGGGGTCGTTTTGTCTGTGTGTGTGTGTGTGTGTGTGTGTGTGTGTGTGTGTGTGTGTGTGTGTGTGTGTGTGTGTATGTGTACTGGAATGATTATTAGGAAGCATAATGAAGACAGACATACTGTCATTTCTTGTGTCGGAGACGATTTCATATTACACAAAAGTCAGCGTGTCTGCAGAATATTGCACCATCTATACAACTTTACCAGGACGGACTTGGCTGTATCGTTCCACAAGGGGACAGCCCAGTGGTCCTGCAGTGGACTGCTAAACACACGATCAGGATCTCTAGTCTCACCACTCTTTCATCTCTCCCTAGGATCCAAATCTACCTCAGCAGAGCTGGGCGCGTTCCTCGGTGCGTTCCACTTTAGTTTGGCTGCGGTTAGCGCTCCCAAACAATTAAAGCAATATAGGTGCCGGTATAGTATGTGGCCTACTACCTTTTGGATGGTGTGGCCTACCGGACTTTTATTTCGGTATGAACCTGTCTCGCATTAATAGTCTGGGAGCGCTAACCGCGGCCAAACTAAGGCGGAACGCACTGAGGAACGCGCCCAGCTCTGTACCTCAGCATTTATGATCGTAAGTTTCGTCCATCTACGATCGTAATCACTGTGAAAGTGTTGTAATCTCGCATTTAGTTTTCATTTTTCGTTTTTTTTTTTTTGGGGGGGGAGGGGTGAAAGATATGATTGATATTAATTTCCTACGCGGATCTTTGCCAAATAACTCTTATGTCCATCACTTCTGTTTTGAAAAATAAACAAATAAATAAATAAACGAATAAATAAAAGGTGCTACTGTTTTAATGTGACCTAGGTGAGGACTAAATATCAGATAATTAATTCACTACAGCTTCATTTAAATTAGATTAAATTACGAATCCTAGGTGATTCGTAACACTGTAAATCCAGCCAAGACACGATATGCGAAAGTAACTCGTTTTTTTTTTTTTTAGAATTTCTGAAATTCGCAATACACGAGGTTGAGTATACTCTGGGGATAGCGACGAAAATGTGTACAAACGCACACACATACACACGCACATACACACGCATACACACAGACACATACGCACACACATACACATACACACACAGAAGCACACAAACCATAGTCAGGTACGCATACACAGAATGCACACTTGCGCACGCACACAGACACACATGCACACACACATACACGCTCGCACAGTGGTTAGAGTTCCCGGCTGCCACTACGGCGGTCCGGGTTCGAATCCCACCTGGGCTGAAGTAATTTCAGTATCGCTACGCTGCGAGTTGTTACTCCAACTCTCGTGGGCGGGGAGTTGGGTATGTGTGTGCGTGTAAGGTCACAGCATTAACCATAGATCGGTCATACATGAGCTCTGAGCTCTCTTCCGGGAGGGAAATAGGTGTCGATCACGAGTCCAATACGTGGTCCAAGACCATGGTGGTGAATCACACACACACACACACACACACACACACACACACACACACACACACACACACACACACACACACACACACACACACACACACACACAGGCGCACACAAACCATATTCAAGTACGCAGGCATACAGAACGCAAACATGCGGACGCACACACACACACACACACACACACACACACACACACACACACACACACCACATGCACGTACGCACACACACACATACACGCACGTACGCACAATGGTCCCCCGTCCATATTTGCACATGACGGCGGCTGGTCTGCATGCCTCGCCCTTCGTAGGTAACCCTGAGCCAGGCAGCCTGACAGGCCCTTGTTTTCTGTAGACAAGCCTGAGACAAGCCGCCAGGGGGTTTCGCTTCCCACAGTAGACTGACACATTCTCTCTCTCTCTCTCTCTCTCTCTCTCTCTCTCTCTCTCTCTCTCTCTCTCTCTCTCTCTCTCTCTCTCTCTCTCTCTCTCTCTCTCCGGTTCGAACCGCGAACCTCAAACTTGACGCCGCAGGCCTTGAGGACCACCTGAACGGTGGCTGACCCAAACTTCATGAGGAGAAGGTGGAGGTGAAGGAGGAGGAAGAGGGAAGGAGGTGGGAAGGAGGTGGGAAGGAGGTGGGAAGGAGGTGGGAAGGAGGTGGGGAGGAAGAAGAGGTGGAGGTGGAGGAAGAGGAAATTGGAAGGAGGTGGGGAGGAGGAGGATCGGAGGAGGTGGAGGAAGAAGAGGAGGAGGTGGAGGAGGAGGAAGAGGGAAGGGGGAGGAGGAGAGGAGGAGGAGGAGGAGAGGAGGAGGAGGAGAGGAGGAGGAGGAGAGGAGGAAGAGGAGAGATAAGAGAGAATAGAGGAAGAGAGAGATGAGAGGATGTAAAAGAGGGGAAAGAGAGGGGAAGAGTTAAGGGGAAGGAAAAAAAAGGGAAAAAGGGAAGGAAAATAAAGGGAAGAGAAAGGGAAGAGGAAAGAAGGGAAGAGGAAGGAAAGAGAAGGGAAGAGGAAGGAAAGGAAAGGAAGGGAAGAGAAGGAAAGGAAAGGGAAGAGATAGGAAATGAAATAAAGGAAAGGGGAAGGAATGGAGGGAAAGAGAAGGTAAGGGAAGGGAAGGGGAACAAGAGAAATAGAAGAGAAGGTAGAAAAGGAAAGAGAAAATAAATTTGGAAAGACAAAAGGAACGAAGAAGGACAGACACCATCATGGCTATGACTTCAGGAGCGCCAACAAGTCTTGTCATCGTTCTCAGAATGCTTCGGTCAAGAGTGCCTATTACAGCACCGCGTGAACGAACGGTTCTGGCGTTAGTGGCGACACTTTTTCGTCGTGACTCTACATCTGATGAGGATGAAAACAGTTGGTTGTTTTGAGAGAAGGTTTGATAACTTTATGGGTAGGGACATGGAACTGCCTAGTGTAGGCCTCATGGTCTCTTGCAGTCTCCTTCATTCTTATGGGGTGTATATGTATACTGTAACTTACAGAGGGTTTCTGTCAAGAAACTATGTATGATATAGTATATCGATTGACTTGTATAACTGAACCATACTAAATTTAAAGAAAGTTGTATAGTGTATTATGCTGTATTTTATAATTTGGTCAGGAAACTAAACTAGAAAGTAACAAATAAAGCAAATTTTGTCTACTGACTTGTATACTGGGCCATTCTAACTTTAAGAAAGTTGTATGATGTATTATGTTGTATTTTATAATTTGGTCAGCAAACTAAAGTAGAAAGTAGCAAGCATAGCAAATTTTGTCGACTGACTTGTATACTGGGTCATTCTAACTTTAAGAAAACTGTATAGTGTATTATGTATGTAAAGACAGACATATGGAGGTGAAGTGGCGAAATGAAACGTTAAGGCTAGAGTATGGAGATTTATTCAGAACCAGACGTTTCGACCTCTTGGGCCTTCCTCAGTGGACTGATGTTGTATTTTATAATTTGGTCAGTAAACTAAAATAGAAAGTACCAAACAACCTGACAAAGGAAACGTCATGAGAAGGAGTACAAGATCACTCCTCAAGACATGAAGTTCCACATGAAGACTGTTGTAAACAAAGACCAAAAACAAATAAAGACAAAAGAAGAAGAAAAGCAAAAGGGAAAGTAGAAACAGAAGTAGTAGAAGGCAAAGAAGAGGAAGAAGAAGAACAAAGAGAGGGAGGAGGAGGGAGAGGAGGAGGGGAGGAGGAGAGGTGACCCTTAGGGGGTTATTCAAAATTCCTCCCTCAGGGGACAAATAATCCAAAGAGAAACTCCACAATTCGGCATCAAGGTTCAGTCATTATCCTCAGCGTTCTCACCGTCATCATCATCATCATCACCATCATCATAACAATCATCAGCGTTGTCATTGTCATTATCGTCATCATGATCATCATCATCATAATCATCAGCTTAGTCATTGTTATTACCATCATCATCATCATTATCAGTATCAGTGTTGTTATTGTCATTTGTCATCACCATTATCACAATCTTCAGCGTTGTCATTGTTATTATCGTCGTCGTCACCATCAACATCATCATCATCATCATCATCATCATCATCATCATCATCATCACTTTATCATTCTCGGGATAGTCTGCATTCTCATTATCGTCATCTTTATAATTCCATCATTGCATCATCATCATCATCATCATCATCATCATCATCACCATCATCACTTTATCATTCTCGGGATCGTCTGCATCCTCATTATCGTCATCTTTATAACTCCATCATCGCATCATCATCATCATCATCATCATCATCATCATCATCATCATCATCATCATCATCATCATCATCATCATCATCACCTTATCGTTCTCGGGATCACCTGCATCCTCATTATCGTCATCTTTATAATTTCATCATCGCATCATCATCATCATCGTCGTCACTGTCATAGTCTTCAACCTCACTTCAATTACTGATAATTGCCGGCTTATAAAACGCAGGTGGTTGCCATGATGGAGGTTGCAGTTCAGGTTGCAGAGGTTGCAGTGCAGGTTGCGGAGGCTGCAGTACAGGTTGCGGGGATATAACTAAAATTGCGGACATTGCGGAGGCTGTAAAACAAATTGCGGAGGACATAGCGCAAATCGCGGAGATTGTGGAAGCTGTTCACCTAGGGAAGGGGGTTACAATTGGAAAAAGATAATTCCTATGAAACTTTGTCAGGATATCAGAAAGGCTTTAATTCACATTTGATTGAAGATATGTCCGATAGAGATGGTTCTGGTAAAAGAAAATAATAATAGATAAATAAATAAATAAATAGACAATAAATAAATAAATAAAATAGATAAATAAATAGATAAATAAATAAATAAAATCGATTCTTTATTCTTTCGTGACGAATACGAAACTTTTGTAACATTTTCATCACCAAATACCAAACCTACACCTCAGAAAATGTCAAGAAACTTCAACTGTAGAGTAGAAGCCAAAAGGTCGTGCCATGCCTCCTAAATGTAACTATACAAAAGCAACCTCCAAATTAATCAATTAATTCCCCTGAAGCATATCAATAAAGCCCTGGGTGATGACATTTGGATAAGTAGTGTAACCAGCATTAGGCAGACACACGTCAGGTAGTGGAAAGATTAACTTTTATTTTTGTTCTTTCCCTACTGAAAAAGAATTTATCGTAGTTATATAAAGAGATCAGCTAGAGAAACCAGTACCAACATGTATGTATACAATAATTTAGAAAAAAAAAACTATGGTAATAGATATGTTGCGACAAGTGAAGGGGTGGCTTTAACAAATCCCGCAGCGTAAAGCTTGTCGCTCGCTACAGATGCAGAAGATGCTGAAGAGGCCACTGGGATGAAGAGGGGTTCCGTGCGACGCTGAAGGAGGATTTCGAAGATTGGCGAGGAAGAATCTCATCCTCTCCCATCCCCTCCACATCACGGACAAGAACCCTGTGGCGAGTATCACATGTCACGACAAACCGAAGACCAAATGACGAAGGTAAGAGTCACGAGGTACTATAGTTCCGCAAGCTCGATGAAGAACCTACTGTTTCACCAGTTCGATGAGGAACCTACTGTTTCGTGAGTTCGATGAAGAACCTGTTGTTTCGGCACTTTGATGGGTAACCTATTCTCTTAGCAGTTCGCTGAAGAACATATTCTTTCAGCAGTTCCATGCGGAACCTGTTGTTTCTACAGTTTCATGAAAAACCTACTGTTTCACCAGTTCGATAAGGAACTTGCTCTTTCACCAGTTCGATGAGGAACCTGTTGTTTCAGCAGTTTCATGAAGAACCTATTGTTTCACTAGATCAATGAGGAACCTGTTGTTCCGGCAATTCGATGAGGAACCTATTGTTTCACCAGTTCGATGAGGAACTTGTTGTTTCAGCAGTTCGATAAGATACCTATTGTTTCAGCAGTTCGATGAGGAACTTATTCTTTCAGCAGTTCGATGAGGAACTTATTCTTTCAGCAGTTTGATGAGGAACCTGTTGTTTCGGCAGTTTCATGAAGAACCTATTGTTTCATTAGATCGATGAGGAACCTGTTGTTCCGGCAGTTCGATGAAGAACCTGTTCTTTCACGAGCTCGATGAGGAACCTGTCCTCGGCGCCAGGAGAACCTATTCTTTCCAACGCTCTCTCTTGCGACGGCAGCGTCGTGGTCTGAGTCGTGAAAGGGTGTAGTTGGAGGTTGATTACGGTCATTTGCTCCAAGTGTGGCCTTTTCTAATTGGCTTCCTGATCACGTCTGGGGGAATTAACTTCCTCGTGCATACACGGGGCAGGATTCTGACAGGAGACACAAGGGTAAATCAATTACTTGGAGATGAGGGAAGGCCACTCGGCAGAATCACGACATTCGAAGTGGGTTGGAACACTCTACCCACTAAACCACTACAAAGGCCCTTTGGAATTACTATGGTGATCAGTTTTAAGGAAATTAGAATACAGGGTGGTCTGCAAACTCCACAAATTCGATTTTTGGCAACAGCATCTCATAGTGATCGTTCTTGAATCTATTTAGACTCTGCACTCAAATGTAATGGGTTAGGAGAGAAAAAAAATAATTTATTTGCAAACAAAATGTTCATGCGGGCTCAGTTATGTAGATTTGTCGTAGAACAGACATGAACTCTATCCTATGATGAGAAAGTATTGGTTCCACATGCAAAAACAAATGCAACTGAAAAAGGAATTATTTCCTTAATGTACATTCATCGTAAAAAAAAAAAAAAAATCATTACATGCTGACCAAGTATTCAATCTCGCTATACAAGAGAAATGAATGAAAATAGAAATATTTTTTGAGAGATTTACTCTCAATACTAAAGAGATGATCACTGGAAAAGGGTCTCTGAGACTGCCTGGCGCTGCAGAGAACTTGGTTATGTGTTGCTGTTAACGCGAGGAACAAAAGCGGGACAACTTGGGCACACCTCTCTATCTCTCTCTCTCTCTCTCTCTCTCTCTCTCTCTCTCTCTCTCTCTCTCTCTCTCTCTCTCTCTCTCACACACACACACACACCCACACACACACACACACACACACACACACACACACACACACACACACACACACACACACACACACACACACATACACACGTATACACGAAAACAACCATGTACACAAAAAACATCAGGCAGACATGGGTCCCTGTGCACAGAGGCAGTGGCTACGACGACCAAAGAACCGATGGACCGAGAGGGGCAGCCACGAGAACGAAAAAAAAAAAAAAAAAAAAAAAAATAGAAGGGCGCGTGGGACGACCAAGACGATGATGGATTCGGATACCAGTTGAGTCTTAGTATTCCTTGATATTTCAGACACGTCCACACCGCGTGTGTGCGTGTGTGTGTGTGTTTGTCTCCGATAGACTCGCCTCTACCAACTAAACAACACCCATCCCCCCCCGACTCCCCGCGTACCTCAAGACTCGCTGATGTTCGAATGGTTGATAATGAGGGTGATGATGACGATGATGGTGGTGATAATGATGATGAAGAATAAGAAAAGAAAGAAAAAGAAGAAGAAGAAGAAGAAGAAGAAGAAGAAGAAGAAGAAGAAGAAGAAGAAGAAGAAGAAGAAGAAGAAGAAGAAGAAGAAGAAGAAGAAGAAGAAGAAGAAGAAGAAGAAGAAGAAGAAGAAGGAGAAGAAGGAGAAAAGGAAGAAGAAAAATTACCAACAAGGTCTCCACTTATGCTTCGCTGTTTATGTTTATATCATTACCAGGTGATTTCATTCATAAGAACAGAGGAATGAAGGAGACTGCAAGAGACCATAAGGCCCACACTAGGCAGTTCCATATCCATTAACCACCTATCATCCCCATCCACAAAGTTTTCTAACTTTCCCTTAAAACAACCAATTGTTTCAGCGATAATTACATGGTTACTAACAAGCCTATTCCATTCCTTAACAACTCTATTGGTAAACCAGTTCTTGCCTATTTCCTTCTTGAATCTAAATTTGTCCAATTTAAAACCATTACTACGAGTCCTGCCCTGTTGTCTTAATATGATGACCTTGTCAGCATCACTCAACTGGAAGACGGGCATTGGACTACATAAGAATTCTGGGGAAGGAAACTTTTTCCGGGACATAACTTTATTTGAATGAAATTATCTGGGTTAACTTTAAGCGTCGATGCGTCTCGGGATAAAATTTTACGTTTACCAAAGAGTTTAAGTTAACGCCAGACAATTTTATTCAACAGAAATATCTTAATAAATCTATGTCAGGAGTTCTCAACCCTTCTTCCGTTTTCTACGCACCCCGAGAGTTCCCAGACCATCGACCCGTACCTCCATTAACCCGACACAGAATAGAAAACGGTGATACATTAAGACTAATCGAATATACAGTGGCGCCACAATGGATATCAAATGATTCAAATTGTAATGACTATTCATCAGTTAAGGATTAACATAAAAAAAATGTACAAAGTTCTCTTTCTGCAGATTTGAATGCTTAAGTCATCTTTCGCTAGTCATTCTAAGTACCCCTAGAAACATTCCCGAATTAGCCAGAATAAAAACTACAAACTTATTTTCAAACTAGGAAGAATTAATCTGCCTAACACCTCGCCATACTGTAGGGATGTTATAGAAGTAGATAAATAGATAAATAAATAAATAAATAAATGAATAAATATTATGTTTGGAGCCCCTCCTGAATGCTTTATATATTATATTCTGGTCACCGTCAGACAATTTTTATTCAACTCAGAGTATTAAGATCATGAGTTGAAGGCGGGGATCAACTGTGAGAGTTGATGTTGCAGGAATTGATGGGGTCTTTGTCCTTACTGTAGAGGGGAGAGGGGGGAGAGGGGGAGGGGGGAGACGGGGAAGGGAGAGGGGGGAGAGGGGGGAGAGGGAGCTAATAGGTTCTGTAGTCTCAGCAGTGGACTGGACACCTTTATAAGCGAGTTTTTTTGTTTTTTTTTTTTAATGTGATTTCCTGTTTTTCAAGATTCTTTTTTTTTTTTTTTGTTATGTCAGACTTGCGTACTGGGTGGTCCTCTTTCTTTTGTCCTGGTAGCCTACAGACGATTTTATTCATCTTCAAGGCACCAGGTAGGTAATGACGGAGTCAACGCGCGCGCACACACACACACACACACACACACACACACACACACACACACACACACACACACACGCACACACACACTAGATAAACTAGATATTGCGAGATACAAAGATGGGTTACTAGGAGCATAGCTCCCCTTCCCGTATAACACAACTAGGTAAATACACACACATACACACACACACACACACACACACACACACACACACACACACACACACACACACACACACACACACACACACACACACACACACACACACACACACACACACACACACACACACACACACACACACACAGCAGTATCATATCCGTCGGTAGATGATTTTATTAAGATCCGTCACAACCCCCAACCCCCACCACCTCCGCCAGCGTTAGTAAAGAACCTAAGCTACAACTTATTGAAGGATTTCTTCACATGGGAAGGACCCCCGCCCCTATCCCCCCCACCCCCAGCGGCCCTTTGGAAGTCCCGCTGAAGGACTCGCAGGAATGATCCTCAGTAAGGATCAACAACAAGTCATGTAAGGACTGACGACAGGTCCTTCACAGTGAAGAAGGCTTTGCGGGATCTACCATTTGGAAAGGGCTTATGTAAGGTCTTCCGAAAGTTTACACAAGCGTTTCCAAAAAAGGATTAGGACAAAAAAAAGGAAGAATAAAAGAAGAAACAAAAATAAAATAAAACAAAATAAGATGGGACAGATTAAATGAAAATAACCTAAACAAAATACAGTGAGGAAAAAAAAAAAGGTAAATACAAAGATAAAATAAAACAGAGTAAAATAAACTTAGACATGATATGGAAAGAGAGAGAGAGAGAGAGAGAGAGAGAGAGAGAGAGAGAGAGAGAGAGAGAGAGAGAGAGAGAGAGAGAGAGAGAGAGAGAGAGAGAGAGAGAGAGAGACGTCACGGGTTTAAATTGATCTTGATCGATCTTGCTGGTGTTATTGCCCGCCTCTTAGGCTTACTCGTCACTCCATTTCACTCAACTGGGTGAACAGTTGACACAATATCGCAAATTTGTAGATGTATTCACTCCCGGAGAAGACGATTCCATTCATCAGATGGAACGTCACACAAAACTGGACCCTTTTCCATCGAAAAACTCCCTTTGGTCCTCCTTCTCCACAGCACGAAGGACCACTCAAGGGGTCCCCTACA
Organism: Oratosquilla oratoria; assembly: GCF_046742065.1. Lineage (NCBI taxonomy): Eukaryota > Metazoa > Arthropoda > Malacostraca > Stomatopoda > Squillidae > Oratosquilla > Oratosquilla oratoria. Next base: position 5,736,141 of record NC_134815.1, on the reverse strand, counting down.
AACACAGTATTGGCAAGGAGGAGGGGTCCTGGTGCAGCAGACACCTACGGGTGACCTTGGAACGGAGGGGAAGATGGTGGGGGAAGGGGTGGTGGAGAAGGAGGTGGAGAATCCTCCTCCACTACCTCCAGCGAGCCTCGCCGTTGGCGTGTGGGCGGAAATCGGAGGAAAGACCTCGGCGTTGGTCCAACGGATGGGCTCCGCTCATGCGCGCGGAGTTGCTGTAGGCGACGTCATCGCTCGACGAAGATTTCAGGACCTGAAGACCTGAAGAATGGTATCCGGGAGGAAGGTGATGGTGATGGTGATGATGATGATTGTAATGATAATGATGATGATGATGATGATTGTAATGATGATGATGGTGATGATGATTGTAATGATGATTGCAATGATGATGAAAATTACATTGATAATTATTGCAATGATGATAATGATGACGAAAATGACAATGATGATGATAATGACGAAGAAGAAGAGGAAGAAGAAAACGAAGAAACTTAGTAACCGTCACTCAGTGAATCATGTTTATAACTGTGTGTGTATGAGTGTGCGTGTGTGTGCATATGTATGTATACTGGTATTGGGGTGTGCACGCGTAAACACATAATATCTGCGAATTAAGTCGCAAACATCCAAGACAATCAAATCCTTTGAACTCTAAATAATTTGAAAACCAAATCATACATGTCAGTTGCATATGTGCGCGCACGCACACACACACACACACACACACACACACACACACACACACACACACACACACACACACACACACACACACACACACCTCTCATGGCGCTGTGGTTAGAGCTCTGGCTTGCCACTACGGAGGTCCGGGTTCGACCCTCGCCGGGGCTGAAATAATATCAGTATCGCAGCGCTGAGGGGTGTTACTCCAACTCTCGTGGGCGGGGAGTTGGGGGTGTGTGTGTGTGCAAGGTCATAGCATTACCCATAGATCGGACCTACGAGCTCTGAGCTCTCTTCCAGGAGGGAAATAGCTGTCGATCACGAATCCAACACGTGATCCAAAGACCAAGTGAAAGACCAAGTGAATACACACACACACACACACACACACACACACACACACACACACACACACACACACACACAATGGCGCAGTGGTTAGAATTCCCGGCCACCACTACGATAGTCCGGGTTCGAATCCCGCCCAGGGCTGGAATAATTTCAGTATTGCTGCGTTGCGAGTCGTTGCTCCAACTCTCGTGGGCTGGGAGTTGGTTGTGTGTGTTTGTAAGGTCACAGCATTACCCATAGATCGGTCATATAGGAGCTCTGAGCTCTCTTCAGGGAGTGTAATAGCTGTTGATCACGAGTCCAACACGTGATCCAAGACCATGGTGAATCACACGCACGCACACACAAACACAAACACACACACACACACACACACACACACACACACACACACACACACACACACACACACACACACACACACACACACACGTATACACGGACACACCGAAGGGTAGGGTGAGAGAACATAGTTACAATTATTAATACTAGCAAGGTTAATAGTATGAATGATAGATAGAATACCATAACTAAATATTGATCCGTAAATGTAACTAGAAGTAAAATCAAGAAAGGAATAAATTAGAACACCGGTAAGAAAATATCGAACAAA
>NC_134815.1:5711619-5719119 GCF_046742065.1 Oratosquilla oratoria | reverse complement strand
TATTCTTAGAAAACGGAATGTGGGAGGATATCCACACTTCTTGCAACAGAACGTTTTCTTTTTCTTCCAAGAGGTACCCGTGAGTCAATGTGTGTGCGTGTGTGTGTGCGCGTGCGTGCGTGTGTGTGTGTGTGTGTATGTGTGTGTGTGTGTGTGTGTGTGTGTGTGTGTGTGTGTGTGTGTGTGTGTGTGTGTGTGTGTGTGTGTGTGTGTGTGTGTGTGTGTGTGTGTGTGTGTGTGTGTGTGTGTGCGTGTGTGTATTGTCACAACATTACCCATAGATCGTATTATATATGACCCCTAAGCTCTCATCCAGGAGGGTGATAGCTATCGATCACGAGTCCAACACGTGATCCAAGACCATGGTGGATGACGTACACACACGGACGGTCTCTCTCTCTCTCTCTCTCTCTCTCTCTCTCTCTCTCTCTCTCTCTCTCTCTCTCTCTCTCTCTCTCTCTCTCTCTCTCTCTCTCTCTCTCTCTCTCTCGCCGTGGAGTCCCAGTGACTGAAGGTCTGGGAAACAAGAGAGAGAGAGAGCAAAGGGAGTAAGGTGGTGGTAGGGAGTGGGAGACGGGAGTTAAGGAGTAGGAAATGGAAGTAACGCCAAGTAGCGCAAAAAACTCTCCCCCCTCCCCCTCCCCTCCTCTCCCCGCAATACTCTTCCTCTCGTCCCTCCACCTCAGCGTGGGAAACTCCACCTGACAGATCCACGCCCCTCTCCCCCCTCCTCCCCCTTTTCCCCTCTCTCCCTCCCCCCTTCCCCTCCACCACTTCCTCCCACACTGCACCACTTCCCATCATCTCCACCTCGCCCTCAATCGTCCTCCTTTCTCCAACAATGCCTCATGCTCGAACACCACCTTACCCTCGAACCACACAAAACCGAAAGTCTCATTCTCATCCTCGTCTGCCCACGGTGACAGCCACTTGCCCTGGCTGTCCGAACACTTAGGTTCAAGGTGACTCAATCCCGCTCAACACTGCGCACCCGGTGTCCGATGCCTAGGATCGAAACTGAGACGATTACAACAGATGAGTATACTAACAGATGAATTAGCCAATGTTCTGTGTGTGTGTGATTCAACATTGTCTTGGATCACGTGTTCGACTCGTGATCGACAGCCATTTCCCTCCCGAATGAGAGCTCAGAACTCATGAATGACCGACCTATGGGTAATGTTCTGACCTTACACGCACACACACACCCAACTCCCCACCCACGAGAGTTGGAGTAACGACTCGCAGCGCAGCGATACTGAAATTATTTCAGCCTGTGCGGGATTCGAACCCGGACCGCCGTAGTGGCGGCCGCGAACGCTACCACCTGCTACGTGTGTGTGTGTGTGTGTGTGTGTGTGTGTGTGTGTGTGTGTGTGTGTGTGTGTGTGTGTGTGTGTGTGTGTGTGTGTGTGTGTGTGTGTGTGTGTGCGCGCGTGGTTGGATGTTTTCAGTCTGTAATCAATGAACGAAGATGAAAGTCAACCTTATTTAGAGGTGTTGCAACCTCCTTGCTACCTACCACGTGGGAGGCAGGTGCTGCAACCTGTATGCACTACCTAAGATGGAGGTGCTGTAGTCTCTATATATAGTTGTGTCTAACAATGGGAATCTCTAAAATTCGAATGCTTCCATTATTCGGAAAGTTCCGTATTGTAGAAAATCCCGAATACCCGAAGCAATTTTGGATTTATTTTAGGAAACATGAGGCGTCCAGAGACAGAAGGGCATCCACGCTATACATCATCATGATATTTGGAAATAAATTCTCCAACTGGGATTCGAACACTCACCTGATCGGCTTGCTTTTTATAAGACGAAGGCCGTGGTGGCACGATGGTACGGCTTTTGTCTTATAAAAAGCAAGCCGCTCAGGTGAGGGTTCGAATCCCAGTAGGAGAGTTTATCTATCTATCTATACATATATATATATATATATATATATATATATATATATATATATACTATATATATACATATATATAAAGATTACGCCTTTCATGATTCGTGCTCAACTCGAAACCACTAACAGTGGCGAGGATGCCCCTTTGTTTCTGGACGCTTCATATGTGTACCACGTGGGAAAGGAGGGCTGCACCCTCAACCTGCTACGCGAGTAAGAGGTTGCGCAACCTTCAAATATATCACAGAAGGTGCTAGGAAGGTGTCCTTGCAACATCTATACACCGCATGCATGGAGGTGCTGTAACCTCAATATATCACGTGGGTATAAGGGGCTGCAACCTTTAGGCATCGCAGGTGCTGCAACCTTCGTGTACCACGTGGTCAGGTGCTGACTGATGTGGACTCTACATACCGCATGGGAGATTAGGTGCTGCAACCTCTCAACCCATGTGGATGGAGGTGTTGCAATGTATGTATGAGACCCGCATGGGATGTGGACCGCATAAGTTCTATAGATGCAATACTTTAGGGGCTTTTGCGACACCCCCACGGACCAGGGTTACGTGGCTTGGTTCTATGGCTAAAGGCTAATCTCGACCTAAAAGAAAAATGCTGGTCACATTTTAACTTTTAGATTTTGATTTTAATTTTCGAATCTGTAGGATTAGGCACGATTCTTTCCGTTCTGCTATTTTTTTTTTTTTTTTTTTAATTTTCCATCAATGTTGTAGTAAACATTTATAACTTCAACATTACCCACCTTGACCACTTTTGTGAGTTTTTGGCACTTATGTTATACTCAGTGATAGAAACACTGGTTAATGAAATACTAAATACCAGCCCTGAGCTTTGCCCTATTCACCGCTGAGGGCAAATTATATATTTAATTTTTTGGGGGTTTGCTGTCATGCGATTTTATTCAATTGGGATTAACATCCTGAAATCGCACTTACAAATATACTACACATAAGGTATACATGTGTGTATAGTAACAAGTATATGTATATTCATATGTATATGTTTAGTGTATGTGCATATAAACAGTATATATGTACATGCGTGTCTACATGTGTATGTATATGTATAAGTGCATTTATATGTATGTGTATATGCATATATATGTATATGTATAGGTTTATGTATATATGGACATGTATGCATTATGTATATATGTAATATGTATATGTATGTATATACATGTATGTGTATATGTAATATGTACACAGTGTATAATATATATATATATATATATATATATATATATATATATATATATATATATGTATATATATATATATATATATATATATATATGTGTGTGTGTGTGTGTGTGTGTGTGTGTGTGTGTGTGTGTGTGTGTGTGTGTGTGTGTGTGTGGTGTGTGTGTGTGTTTATGTATATTTATATGTATGTGTACATGTGTATATATGTATATGTATATAAGTAATATATACACAGTATGTATGTGTATATATGTATATGTATATGTATATATGCATATGTATGTGTATATGTTTATGTATATGTATATGTATACGTACATATATATGTATATGCACGGGTATGTACACGTGCAGCACCATACATATGCATGGGAGGTAGAACACACAAAGCCGACGCGTTTGACCACTTTCCGTATCGCTCAATTCCCGGTATCAATCAATCCATCCATCAATCAATCAGTTCAATTGGGCTTTCAAATGCCTAGATAGCGCATCATCGCACTTACTCTTCTCGCCTTGTCCTGTGGGTCCGCTATGTATCCTGTACATACAGTTTACAGTAAATGCATGAATTATTATCCAGTGGTTTTTGTAAGGCGACGTAACGTGTACTCGTATATGATGTGTTGTACCATTCTCTCTCTCTCTCTCTCTCTCTCTCTCTCTCTCTCTCTCTCTCTCTCTCTCTCTCTCTCTCTCTCTCTCTCTCTCTCTCCCTCTCTCTATCTCTTTCATGCATACGTCCAAACACACTTACCTAACAAGTAGGCACACATGTATACACACGTATGCAAGCGTACACACACACACACACACACACACACACACATACATACACATGACTCGGTGGCGCGGGTGGTAGAGCCTCAGACTGTCAGCACGGGGGTGACGGCGGTACCTGGTTCGAATCCTGCCCAGTGCTGAAATTATTTCAGTATCACTGCGCTTCGAGTCGTTACTCCAACTCTCGTGGGCGGGGAGTTGGGTGTGTGTGTGCGTGTAAGGTCATAGCATTACCCACAGATCGGTCATATGAGCTCTGAGCTCTCTTCCGGGAGGGAAATAGCTGTCGGCCACGAGTCCAACACGTGATCCAAAAAGACCAAGGTGAATACACACATACACACACACACACGTTATCAGAATACAGTGTTCCGATACTGTTATCTAAAGGCACGTGGTTCCTTGTCATCGGCATCGTCACACACATTCGTGTGAGCTCACGCCACGAGGCCCTGAACTACGAACGAGGTCATTGTATCTGCTCCGCGTGCTCGGAATTCCTGAGTAGATAGAAACCACCGGTAATTGATCGTGTCCACACACGCACGCACACGCACACACACACACACACACACACACACACACACACACACACACACACACACACACACAAAATGGAAAGAGGGGTAGGTGCCATATATTGGGAGTAATTTAAAAAATTACGGTAGCATTAAGACCTCGATAGTTAATTCGTTTATAGTAATAGTAAGTAAATAAATCCTTTATTTTGTGCACTAAAGGACGGTAAATCTTTATTTCAAAGTATTAAAGTATATCACCACTAGTGGTCTCAAAGACCTTAACTGTCGTCTAATCGCCTTTGATTAAACTCCTTTTCTTCTTAGCATTTAACTTTCTGGTTGTATTCACACGATTTTAGTAAGATATAAGCACGTAAACCTCTTCAACTTCCCGTCAGACGGGTTTCTAAAACTTTCTTCTATTTCCACACCAACCTTGACTTCTTGCAGGTATACCCCGGTATGTCCTGTTGCTCATATCAAAAATATGCAATCGGTAGCCCTCTGGTTCTGACGCGAGTCACCCAAGATTCCCAACTGCCGCCGAGAACTACAGGGAGCTTTGGAGAGCCCGCATTTTGGACTCCAGCCAATCTCACGCAATGTGGCGAAATCCAGTGACGTAGACGTGACGTCACTGACCGGTGTAGGATCAAGCGATGTTGTTAATTAACTGGTTATAGGTAATAAGATAGATGATCCAATAGGAGCGAGGGAATCATTTGATTTCTAGTATGGCATTCCGGTGTCGACATGACGTCACCGCGCGGGAAGAACGTTAACAGCGTGAAGATGTAACGACAGAACGTGATCGAACGTGAGAACAGAATCACGGGACAAAATTCTTGAAACGTTCTGAAGAACGAAAAAAAAAAAAAAAATAACGGAACGATTTGAAAAACCAAACGCTAGCAATGAAAGGTCGGAATCTGAAATACACAACGACGACAGAAATATTTGACAGCCTCAGTTTCTTGTGTAAAAACGCCCCAGAAGAGATGATGACGGCGGTGCTGGCGGTGTGTAAGAACAGACATAAACAACGTCAATCTTGTTTTGAGAGGCGATGACGCGAATGGTGTGATCGATTAAAGGAAAGGAAAGACACTGATGACGTACAACCAACGCCATCTACGTCATCTCATGATGACACGTTGAGGAGAAAGAAGAAAAATTAACCAATTGAAGACTGACATACCTATCAGGGACAATTCAACTGACCCACTCATGTATGCAGACACATCTTTCGTTGTTCTTACATTCATACAATCTTGTTTAAAGAGATTACTTTAGGTATAAGGTAATCACTGTATATATATATATATATATATATATATATATATATATATATACATATATAAAATAAAAATAAATATATTATATGGGTTTTACTTCGGTGAAATATAATCCTATGACGTCACCAGAATAGATATGTAACCCAAGCATTATCCTAAAAGTAATAATTAAAATAAATAAATAAATAAATAAATAGATAAATAAATAAGTTAATAAACGAACAAATATAAATAAATAAAAATAATGTTTTCAGTGCGGACGGAATTTTTTTTATACTTAATCAAAACAAATATAAAATCAAATGAAATAGAATAAAAACAAAAAGTAGAATACAAATACAATAGAATTAGATTATTATTTCTAACCCCCACCCAAAATGTCAGCGCGTGGTGTCAGTAAAGTATTGTATCCCAAACTCCGACAAAGGCTGTCATGGCTATCCACCACGCAGAGCGTCCATCGACTGAAACATGATTCGGTTTAATGTCACGAACTACCCCTATCAGGAGGCTGGGACGGTGTCCCTTACAGAGGACCTTGTAGCGAGGAATCTAATGAACCATGCCCTTGGTCCAGCTCGCTGGAGGCAGGGTTCGAACTCCCATCACCTCGACCCCTGCCGCAAGTGGCGACGCTCTAAACTGCTCGGCCAGCGTAAAACAAAAATATTTATGAACAAAATGTTATGAATAGCTTGCATGTTTCATTATTGCTGTCGTCACGTGATTTTATTTAGCATGGGGGAATGGGTGCTACCCCCCACCACGCCCATCAACCCCCCCCAGGCTGTGGGCGTGTGTGGGCGTGAAGACAAGTTACTCGCCCGTAGCCCACGTCAGCTGGCGACGCAACGTGGGCTGAAAGGAACGGTGATTCTATTTGCATACGGTGCGGAGGAAGTGTGTGGAGGACATGTGGAGGGAGGGGGGAGGGTATGTGGAGAGAGGGATGGAGGGTATGTGGAGGAAGTGTGTGGAGGACATGTGGAGGGAGGGGGGAGGGTATGTGGAGAGAGGGATGGAGGGTATGTGGAGTGTGTGGAGGACATGTGGAGGTAGGGAGGGAGGGTATGTGGAAGAAAAGAGGTACATGTGGAGTACATGTGGAGGGAGGAAGTGTGTGGAGGACATGTGGAGGGAGGGAGGGAGGGTACGTGGAGGAAAAGAGGTAGATATGGAGGGCATGTGGAGGGAGAGAGAGGGAGGGAGAGAGAGGGAGGGAGAGGGGGGAGGGAGAGAGAGGGAGGGAGAGGGGGAAGGGAGAGAGAGAGAGGGAGGGAATGTGGAGGAAGGAAATATGGAGGGCATGTAGAGGGAGGTGTGGAGGGAGTGTACAGTATGTGGGGGAAGGGAAGTAGGTGTGGAGGACATGTGGAGGGAGAGAGAGATGGAGGGAGATGTGGAGGGAGAGAGGGAGGGAGGGAGAGAGGGAGGGTATGTGGAAGGTATATGGAGGGCAGGTGCTGATGTGGAGGGTAAAATGGAGGAAGACGTGTTGGTAGAGAAGGTGGAGGAAAGTGGAGGTAAGTGGAGGAAAGTGGAGGGACGCCTCAAGGGCAGATCCCACGTGGAGGGCATGGAGGGCAGATGTGGAGGAAGCTGTGTGCAGGGCAGGTGGAGGAAAAGCGATGTATGGAGTGATGATATGTCTCATGTGGAGGGCAGGTGTGGAGGTGCCAGTTAGTGAAATATTGTGTAGGTTGTCAATAAAGTATTGATGAATTAGAAAATCCTTAACATTGTCAATATTTTCGACAATATTCCAATACTGAC
>NC_134815.1:5704119-5706619 GCF_046742065.1 Oratosquilla oratoria | reverse complement strand
TGAGGGTGCCTACTTCACCTCCTCCTCCTCCTCTTCCTCCTCCTCCTTCTCCTCTTCTTACTACTTGTTATCCCTCCTCCTCCTCCTTTTCCTCCTCTTCCTACTTGTTATCCCTCCTCCTCCTCCTCCTCCTCCTCTTCCTCCACCTCCCCCCTCCTCCCCCTCTTCCTACTTCTTTTCCCTAATCTTCCTCTTCCTCCACCTCCTCCCCTCCTCCTCCTCTTCCTACTTCTTGTCCCTAATCCTCCTCATTCCTAATCCTCTTCCTCCTCCTCCTGCTGCTTCCTCTTCTTCCTTCTCTTTCTTAACTCAGATTGATGATTAACCCCGACAACTTAATGATGTATTTTAATCATTTCATTCCAACAAGGGAGCGATGACGACGACGACGATGATAATGATTATTATTATTATTATTGTTATATTATATATATATATATATATATATATATATATATATATTTTTTTTTTACAGCTGCAGACAAAAGGGGGAGGGACAGTTCAGACGACGGCGACGACGACGACGATGATAATGATTATTATTATTGCTATCATTATCATTATTATTATTATTATATTTATTATATATATATTTTTTTACAGCTGCGGACAAAAAGGGGAGGGACAATTCAGACTGCCCCCCCCCCTCTCGTGAGTCATTAACCAGAACGAAATGGATAGTCTCCCTCACCACAGTCAGAGTAAGGAGCCTCGTGGCGTAGAGTCGGGAACCCGAAACCTCTCAGGGGTTCCTAAGCCTCTCTCAGAGGCTGAGAGCCATCTGTCATCTAGCCTCTGCTCTTTAATTAGAGAGCGATGCGTCATCCGCAGAAAGCTGGATGTACGTCATAAGTGCATCTGTGCTCTCTGGCTCTCTTCCCTCTCTCTCTCTCTCTCTCTCTCTCTCTCTCTCTCTCTCTCTCTCTCTCTCTCTCTCTCTCTCTCTTTCTCTCAATCAATTAAATTGAAACGATAATGATAATGATAATGATAATGATAACGATAACGATGGCAATTCTAATGTAATAGAATTACTAAGCTTTGATATACGGTTCCTCTATATTGTCGGCAGGCGATTTTATTCAATTCTGTGCCACACACTCAGATCTCTAATCCTTTAGTTGCCTCACTATACATCTTTACTCTAGCTACCGTCAACCGATTTTATTACAATAAGAGAATCGCCCACTGCAGAGCTTAGTCCAATATATTTTCTTATCTGTTCTTATCGGTGCAGTGGTCTCAGGGCCATTTGTTTTTGTACCTGTTTAAGTCCCTCACATATCTTTGTTCTTTGTCCGCAATTCTTATGTTGCATCGCTGGGAAGATCATTGGCGAATAAAATAAAATAAATTAGATAAGAAAATAAAAAATAAAAAATAAAATGAATAATAATAATAATAATAATTATAATAATAATAATAATAATATAGATAAATAATAATAATAATAATAATAATAATAATAATAATAATAATAATAATAATAGTAATAATAATAATAACAATAATAATAATAATAATAATAATAATAATAATGATGATAATAATAATAATAATGATAGTAATAATAATAATAATAATAATAATAATAATAATAATAATAATAATAATAATAATAATAATAATAAATAAATAAAATAGAAAATAAAATAGGAAAAATAGAAAAAGAAAGAAAAATAAGACAAAATAAAGAAAAGAAAGAAAAATCGAAAAAGAAAGACAAAAATAACACTCATGAAATTCAAACCAAGGAAATGCTTTTGCGAATAAAGTGAATTAACTATGAATAAATGAATACCATTTGGCAAAAAAATCGCTAAGATGGTTTCGACTCGTGTGCGCACACGCGCACACAAACGCAAACACACACATAAGCGAGCATATATACGTTCATGTCTGAATACATTACAAGCGCGCGCGCACGCATATGCACACACACACACACACACACACACACACACACACACACACACACACACACACACACACACACACACACACACACACACACACATATATATATATATATATATACATATATAATATATATATATAGATATATATATATACATACATATATATATATATATACATATATATATATATATATAATATATATATATATATATATTCATATTCAGAGTTTTCCACAGGGCGCCCATGATTTACGACACAGTTTGGGACCGTGCCTCCCGTGGGGGAGAAAATTCTCTCTCTCTCTCTCTCTCTCTCTCTCTCTCTCTCTCTCTCTCTCTCTCTCTCTCTCTCTCTCTCTCTCTCTCTCTCTCTCTCTCTCTCTCTCCCTCTCTCGGTGGGATTCTTTAGCCATCTTGATTCAATGACTGTACTGGCGCCGGTTCCCCTCCTCTTATTCCTCCTCCTTCTCCTCCTCCCACTCACCCTCCCTCTCCTTATCCTCCTCATCTCCTCTCCCTTCCTCTCCTGCTGCTGCTACTCCTCCTTCTCCTCCTCCTCTTCCTCCTCTTCGTTCTCCAAA
>NC_134815.1:5691619-5694119 GCF_046742065.1 Oratosquilla oratoria | reverse complement strand
ATATATATATATATATATATATATATATATATATATATATATATACAAACACACACACAGAAACACAAACACGCACACACACACACACATATATATATACAAACAATATAATCAACCAGTATGCATGCATAATTAGCGGGCATCTAATAAAGAAAATAAAGCTATCAAGAATCATCAGCGGGCACCCAGCAGGACACAACAGCAGTCAACCCACGCAGTTGAGGGTCGGCAACCCACACAGAGGAATAATCCAGCAGGGGACCCACAAGACGCTCTCCGCACAAATATGAACGCGCGTCATCAAATCCAAGGTCAAGCTGAGGTCAGTGACCTAGGGTCAAGCCCCATGTGGGTAGTTGGGTTGTAAATAATGCCGTTGGCACACCGTGTGTGTGTGTGTGTGTGTGTGTGTGTGTGTGTGTGTGTGTGTGTGTGTGTGTGTGTGTGTGTGTGTGTGTGTGTGTGTGTGTGTGTGTGTGTGTGTGTGTGTGTGTGTGTGTGTGTGCGCGCGCAAGCGTAAGGAACCATGCAAGTATATGCATACGTTATCTTTCACTCTCCCTCTTTTCTCTCTCTCTCTCTCTCTCTCTCTCTCTCTCTCTCTCTCTCTCTCTCTCTCTCTCTCTCTCTCTCTCTCTCTCTCACACACACACACACACACACACACACACAAACACACACACACACACAAACTCAAAAAGGACAGTTGTAGAAGAGACCTGAAAAAGAACAGCTTTTCCCAGAGTGGTGGATGTATGGAACAATCTAGACGAAACAATAGTGTGTGCAAAAACAATGCACGAATTTAAGAGCAAACTAGACATGGCGAGATACAGAGACGGGACACCACGAGCGTAGCTCCCCTTTCCCGTAAGATACAACTGGGTAAATACACACACAAACCGGAAGAGGTCCACCAACTTTCCTTGTTTCTTGAGGACCTCGAGACCGTTTCGAAAGACGGTCTCGAAAGAAGGTCTCGAAAGAAGGTCTCGAAAGACGGTTTCGAAAGACCGTCCACGCCCTCCCCTCGCCTCCCCTCCCCCGACCGACGACCGAGGGAACGGTTGACCGAGCCGTACGACCGACCGACGACCTCCAGACGGGAAGAAACCGCCCGCAGTAACCGAAATAACCGCCTCGGAGCCACACGGTCCTTTCTGGCAGGTGGCGGACGTCTCCTTCTCTCACGCTTCTTATGGACGGGGACGCGGATGGGGACGCGGACGGGGATGCGGACGTGGACGGGGACGGGGATGCGGACGGGGACGGGGATGCGGACGGGGATACGGACGGGGACGGGGATACGGACGGGGACGCAGACGCGGACAGGGACGTGGACGAGAACGGGGATACGGACGGGGACGTGGATGCGGACGGGGACGGGGACGGGAACGCGAGAAGGGGAAGTAGGAGCGATACCACCACTTGGTCGACATTAACCAGCGCTTTTATCCTTGAAGAAACAGAAGCTCAAAGTGATCAATATTCTTTCTAGGCAGACATTAGCCCAATGTCTTAAAATACTGGCGCGTGCCTCTGGTCCGTAGTGGTGTCATTGAGAAGGGAGGAGGAAGAGGAGGAGGAGGAGGAGGAGGAGGAGGAGGAGAGGAGGGCGGAGAGGAGGAGGACGGGGAGGAGGAGGATGGGGAAGAGGAGGAGAGGGAGGAGGAGGATGACGGGAAGAGGAGGAGGAGGAGGAGGAGGAGGAGGAGGAGGAGGAGGAGGGGGAGGAGGAGGGGGAGGAGGAGGAGGAGGACGGGGAGGAGGAAGAGGAGAGGAATGCAAAGAAGATCTGCTTGATGTGCTTGTAATTCCACTGCCAAGGCGAAGACACGCCCCCCCCCCCCCCACCGGGCCAATCTTGGAATTTAGCGCCGTTTGACTCCCAGTGACGTCACGAGGTGATACAGCGGGATTGGAGCCGTCTTTCTCTCGGTGTGTGTGTGTGTGTGTGTGTGTGTGTGTGTGTGTGTGTGTGTGTGTGTGTGTGTGTGTGTGTGTGTGTGTGTGTGTGTGTGTGTGTGTGTGTGTGTGTGTGTGTGTGTGTGTGTGTGTGTGTGTGTGTGTGTGTGTGTGTAGAAGGTAGGCCGGTAGGTAGGTAGTTAGGTAGGTAGGGAGAGAAGAAAGTTGAGAGGGAAATAGGTAGGTAGGTAGGTAGGTAGGTAGGTATATAGGTAGGTAGGTAGGTATATAGGGTAGGTAGGTCAGTGAGAGGGTAGGTAGAGAAGGAGGGATGGAGGGAGGGAAGGAGGGTGGGAGAGAGGGAGGGAGAGAGAGAGGGAGGGATAAGGAGGAAAGGAGGGAAAGAGGGAAGGAGGGTGGGAGGGAGGAAGGGTGGGAGTAAGGGAGGGATAAGGAGGAAAGGAGGGTGGGGGAGGAAGGGTGGGAGTGAGGGAGGGAAGGAGGGAGGAAGGGTGGGGGGAGGGTGGGAGTGAGGGAGGGAAGGAGGAAAGAAGGGTGGGGGAGGAAGGGTGGGAGTGAGGGAGGGTGGGAGTGA
>NC_134815.1:5681619-5686619 GCF_046742065.1 Oratosquilla oratoria | reverse complement strand
GAATTCTACGTGTATGGGGAGACTATGGGGACAATCCCACGTCTATGGGGGAGACTATGGGGACCTATTTCAGTGAATGGTTCTGCTAGCGTGGCCGCGCCTTGTTTCGGCTTCAGCACTGGCACCAGTCCAGCCGTCGCCGGCGCCACGGGAGTGGCATACGGCGCCGGACGTCTAATGTCATGCAGACCTGATGCCAGCGCCACTGTGACGTCATGCGTACCATGCACCGGACCCTCGAGGAAGTCATGCACAGGATGACGTCCAAGACGTGGATCTTCTGTGTCATGTGTGACGTCAGGTGCTAAGTGTGACGTCATAGTGTATGTACCAAGGTGACACGTGTGACGTCAGGATGACACATGACGGCAGTGTATCACGTGTGACGTCAGTGTGTCACGCGTGACGTCAATGTGTCACGTGTGACGCCAATGTGTCATGTGTGACGTCTGCACAGAATATCACGTGTGACGTCTGCACAGTATATCACGTGTGACGTCAGTGTGTCACATGTGATATCTGCATGTCACGTGTGACGTTTGGATATCACGTGTGACGTCAGTTTCACGTGTGACGTCAGGGTGACATATAACGTCAAGGTGCCAAGTGTGACGTCAGACCGGGTTCAGTCCTCAAAGGGCACTAGTGACTGCCACTTGGCTTACCTGTCGAAGCATCACGGCAGCTTCGTCCGTAGTACAACAGCGCCATTAGGTCGAAGACATGCCAATGATTTTTTGCGTCATTGATCTGTCATATATAAATATAGGGGCATGTGCGTGACATCAAATATACACTCTGTGTGTGTGTGTGTGTGTGTGTGTGTGTGTGTGTGTGTGTGTGTGTGTGTGTGTGTGTGTGTGTGTGTGTGTGTGTGATTCACCATGGTCTTGGATCACGTGTTGGACTCGTGATCGACAGCTATTTCCCTCCAGGAAGAGAGCTCAGCGCAGCGATACTGAAATTATTTCAGCCCTGGGCAGGATTCGAACCCGGACCACCGTAGTGACAGTCGGGGACTCTACCAACCGAGCCACCGAGTCGCGCGCGCGCGCGCGTGTGTGTGTGTGTGTGCGTGCGCGCGCTTGAATGTGAGAAACTATTCTTAAGATCTTCATCCCTATTACATTTCCTGATGGTCTGTGGTCAAATGTCCTTCTTTAGAATAAACTCAAGCACAGCAAGAACAGGCACAAGCAGAGAACCCAAGGTCCAGATAACTGGCGCCAATTAGCTATCGGCGAAATTGGCGCCAATTAGCTATCGGCGAATTTGACGCCAACGATTCCAGTCACCAACGGATATCCATTGCATTCTGCCAACTCAATGCCTTTCATGTTTAATCCATGCACTCTCTCCCTCCCTCCCTCTCTCCCTCTCTCTCTCTCTCTCTCTCTCTCTCTCTCTCTCTCTCTCTCTCTCTCTCTCTCTGGCCAACAATCTCTAACATTTTCCTTTGGTGATTCCAAAATTAGTCTTCCCTTGTCATATTTTTCTCCGCATTCCTCACCCTAATCTCCAACGCCATTTAATACGAGAATCTTGACAAATCAATCAATGCCACATCGAGATAGGCAGAATAGATAGACAGACAGAATAGATAGAATAGATAGACAGAATGGTAGACAAAAACCCAAGGGGGCAGACTACACACACACACACACACACACACACACACACACACACACACACACACACACACACACACACACACACACACACACACACACACACACACACACGTACACACACACACACGTACACACGCACACACACACACACACCAGGCATACTTGTCAAGCCACTATTGAACTTATAAAATGAACATGAGCTTTCACGTGGCCCATAGAGATGCCACGAGAAATCCTTTGGGCACCAAGACAGAACCCAGAGGTGCCAAAAGCCACCATCAATGGCTTCACCTCCAACCCCGACACCTCCGTTGCCGCAACCACCGCCGCCGCCGCAACATCAAAGGGCATGCGTCACCCTCTTTATCACAACCGCATCGCCTATTCCGTCTATACGCGTGCGCGTTAACTGGAAACCGTGCAAAAGAAAGTTCGCGTTATGAGAGAAACTGAGCGAAAAAAAATCGCGTTAACGGGAAACCGCGTAAATGAAAGTTCACACTAACGGGAACTGCGTGAGAGAGAAATCGCGTTAACGGGAAACCGCGAAAAATAAAAGTCGCGCAAACGGCAAATCGCGAAAAATAAAAGTCGCGCAAACGGGAAACCGCGAAATATAAAATTCGCACAAACGGGAAACCACGAAAAATAAAAGTCGCGTTAAACGGGAAACCACATAGAAGAAAGTTCACGTTAACAGTGACCCACTGATTCTGGGCGGTGTTAAATGGGTTTTGCGGCGTCTTTTTGTCGGGGCGGAACGGAAACATCCGGCCTGAAAGCCGATTGAAAAGGGAAAACAGAAGAGGCGGAAAAGGAGGAAAAGGAGGATGAGGAGGACGGGAATGAGGACAAGGAGAACGAAGAACAGAAGAAAAGGAGGAAGGGGAGGAAGAAGGCTGAGTGAGGAGTCTTTTATATGGTAGGTTTTCTATTATTTTCAATTATAGGAATGGTTTCTCCACTCCGGAGTCTCAATTTTCCCCTCACTACGGCAATGTACTTTTTGCTTTTAAAAAAAATTAAATAAATAAATAAATAAATAAATTAAAAAAATATATATAATAATAATAATAATAGTAATAATGGTAATCATAATAATAATAATAATAATAATAATAATAATAATAATAATAATAATAATAATAATAATAATAGTAATAATGGTAATCATAATAATAATAATAATAATAATAATAATAATAATAATAAAATAAAATAAAAAGTCTCCTGGCGATTTCATTCAGCTGAAGGGAAAAACTACAACTACTTCGATATCACTAAAGCATCATCTGCTACTGTGGTTTTACGTCGGCGGTCGGATGTAAGGTTGTTAACCGTGGGCGGTTAACCAAGGCGGTTCTTCCTCACACTCCTGCTCACGGTCGGCGCCTGGCGAGTCCGGACGTCACTTCCGTGGCTACAAAACCTAACCCGACGTATAAAAAAAAAAAAAAAAAAAAAAACTCTTTTCTTCCTCCTCCCACCTCTCTATTTCCTGTCGTTCCTCTCTCTTCCCTCCTCCCTCTCACACCTCACATACATAAAGAGTCTCCTCTGTTCAGGGACATTTTTTTTTTCTCTTGCTAATGTTGGACGGTCTTATCCAATCCAGCTCAGAGAGACCCTTCTGGCTGCCCACGACATAATATCAGTCTCAATCAACCAGAAACTAATGTCCCAAGATCTTCAAGAGACCTCAGACCTCAAGTTACCCCAAGACCTCTGTAAAGAGTCCCCAGGACCCAGAGACATAAGGACCTCGTTAGCATGGCAAGTCGACCAAGAGAACGATTACCTTCCTTTCTTCCCCTCCTTATTCCCTCTCCTCCTCCTCCTCCTCCTTTACAGGCCAGGACTCGCAGTAATGGATTTAAACTGGACAAGTTTAGACTTAAGAAGGAAATAGGCTAGAATTGGTTACTAATAGGGTGGTCAACGAATGTAATAGACTTAGTAACCATCTAGTTAGTGAGCGCTGAAACTATCGGTTGTTTTAAGAAAAGGTTAGACAACTTTAACGATGGGGATGACATGTAGTCATGGGCAAGGAACTGCCTAGTGTAGGCCTCATGGTCTCTTGCAGTCTCCTTCATTCTTATGTCCTCCTCCTCCTCCTTACCATGTTCACCGCCCACCACGCTGACCTCGATGGGTCAGGCCACCCACGTGGAGCCGGTCCCAGCACGCGCCTGACACCAAAGAGATGGTGAGTCACTGGCTGATGCCAATGCTGACGCCAATGCTGACGCCAATGCTGACGCCAATGCTGAGGATTAGGTCGTCAGCATGGGACAAGAGCGAAAGTATCACAACGCAAATGTACTGAGCTTTAGTTAACAGTACATTTTTTATTATTATTATAGAGAGTAGTCTTTGGATAAATCGTTAGATTACAGACAAGTAACCTGATGGATAATGATAGACTATTGATCAAAATATACTGTAAATATACATGCGTGTGTGTGTGTGTGTGTGTGTGTGTGTGTGTGTGTGTGTGTGTGTGTGTGTGTGTGTGTGTGTGTGTGTGTGTGTGTGTGTGTGTGTGTGTGTGTGTGTGTGTGCGTGCGTATGTGTACCCTTTACTATCACATCTGACTCGCATATTTACTACTATATACTAACGATATTCTTAAAAATGAAAATAGATAAAAAATAATAAAAAATAACCATCATAATCCTCACAGTAAACTGCCTAGTGTAGGCCTTATGGTCTCTTCCAGTCTCCTTCATTCTTACGTTTAAAATCTCGTACCTCTATGTGGGATCGAACCTGAGACTTGCGGATGAGCAGTCAAGGTTTCATAAACACTTGAACGAAGTTACAGTCAGGATGATGTTCATATCGTCTATAGCTAAACAATTGCATGATGCAATCCCTGGTGTAGATACAGAATCTATTGTCTTCCGAGTGAATACCACGGTTTATGATATTCTGTTGACTGTAAACACCAAAAGGGGATTGCAACACTTTTCGTGTTCATAATCTATTTTGACAATGGACACATTTTTATTCCTTTCAAGGGGAGGGGAAGAGTGAGGAGGAGGGGGACGAGGGAGGAGGAGGAGGAGGAGGAGGAGGAGGAGGAGGAGGAGGAGGAGGAGGAGGAGGAGGAGGAGGAGGAGGAGGAGGAGGAGGAGGGAGAGGAGGGTCGAAAGGAGGGTTATGGTGAGGGGGGAGAGAGGAACCGAAAGGGGGAAGCGAAGGATAAAGAGATAAAGGAGGAATAAAAGGTAAAAGATAGATGAGGAGGAGGAGGAGGAGGAAGAGGAGGAGGAGGAGGAAGAGGAGGAGGAGGAGGAAGAAGAGGAGCAGGAGGAGAAGAAGGAGGAGGAGGAGGAGGAGAAAGGAGTATGAGCAGCAGAGGG
>NC_134815.1:5654119-5666619 GCF_046742065.1 Oratosquilla oratoria | reverse complement strand
AGACGAACACATCACATTGACAGTAAACACCCCGCAATTCTCAGTACCCTGTAGGTCAGTGATCTAGCCACATCCTAATCAATACCCCAAAGGAATATTCACTTTAGTTCTGGTCTGTAACCTAACCGTATAATCACCATAAACACTTTACATTTGAATTCACAATAAGGATTGTGACTTTAACTACGCCACGGTATAATAAACACAAATACCTCAGACACTATAAAACTTGCTGTAGGTCCCATCACTGAAGACACAAATACCTCATTATTTTGGATTTACTGTGAAGTGTGGTTATTGACTATCACAATGATTAACAACTCGTAACTGTGAACATTGCCATCGAAACTAATTCCTAAGAGCTTTGCTTTGAGTTTGCATTAAGTTGTGACTTCATCACGATAGACACTACAGTAACTACAACGCAACTCTGAAGTTACAGTAAGAGATTTGTTTAACTACGTTTAGCATCATAGAATTCAAAATTCACTGGACAGTTTCTGGTATGGCGACTTGGTATCTGGTAACAAAGACACAAAGAACAGACGTGGCCACTCTCCTCAAACTAATACACACAAATCTTTTACATCAAGACCATCACTAACGGTCACCCGTTCATCTACAAGAGAAATAAAACCCTTTTTTTCAATAAAATCGAATACGACGAAGACCTTTTCTCCAACTGCGTTCCCCAGCATAGCAACACGCTTCGTCCCCGAACTCATCACAGAAGAGTCTGAGAGACTCTTCACAGCCGCCGAAGAACCACGACACGTGGCACTCTCCATGACCTAAGTAAACCTTCTTCCTCCCATAAACAGAACCTCCTTTGGCACTCAAAACTCCTGCAATCAAGAAACCCTCTCACCTCAGCACATCATGATGCTTGCTCGCCAAGAGGCGCCGGTCCAACAGCTGGTCTAGGCGGAGGAACTAGAAATACGGACTTCGTTGCTAGCAAGAACTTCTGGGAGACGGTCGAGCGGGCGTGCGAGTCGTTTCGTGGGTCGAGTAGATCTGGCACTCGAGGCGACGGCGCCACAGTGCCACAGCAGTGCCAGCCAGACCCCATCTCTGTGGCATGCTGCTGTTGGTGGATGCGCCATACAGTTCGAGTGTCTATGTTAGTGAATTCGAATGTGTACACGCGCTTATCTGTACGTGTACATGTATGTGTGTGTGTGTGTGTGTGTGTGTGTGTGTGTGTGTGTGTGTGTGTGTGTGTGTGTGTGTGTGTGTGTGTGCGCGTATACGTATCTGTGCGTGAGCGTATGTGTATCTGTGCGTGAGCGTGTGTGTGTGCGCGCGTGTGTCTGTGTGTGCGCATATGTGTATGTGTGTGCGCACGTATCTGTGTGTGCATGTATGTGTGTGTGTGTGTGTGTGTGTGTGTGTGTGTGTGTGTGTGTGTGTGTGTGTGTGTGTGTGTGTGTGTGTGTGTGTGTGCGCACACGCGGGTATATAAGCGTAATATATTCAAGTATAAAACTCACGCATACACACACACACACACACACCCGAAAACCGAAGCAAATAAGAAACAAGCGGAGAACAAACGAAAAGTAGTAAAACCTTGAGAAGCGTCACCCACATGCATACATGTTTATCACTCCACCTGGGGCTACGTGTTGCCAAGCCCCAGAGGCGCCAGACTGCAAGGTATGGCAGAAGGAGCCCTGATGCCAGACGTCAGACTATGGTAGATAAAGCCCTGGCACCAGCGAAATTTGTCTGATGGAACCTAGGCCCGTACGCCAAAATCTGTGGCATTTGCTGCCATGCTATGGCGGCTGGAAAACTGGCGACAGAGGCCAAGAGGTCATCCTTGGCGCCAAGGTAATCAGTGGTATCAGTTGCTTTGGTATTAAACGTAGGTCCTTTAGCTCCAGACCAGAGGTTATGATACCAAAGGTTTTGGCACCAGACCATAGACTATGGTAGCTGGTGCTTTGGCGCCAGACATCAAGCTATGGTACTACGTGCTTTGACGCCGGATGCCAGGCTATGGTAGAGACAGACATAGTGCTTAGACACGTGGTATCAGTCAGATGGTTGTGTGTTTCTAAAACTGTACAGCGGCTTCATGGTGGCTCCGGACGTAGGTAAATACGACCACTTGACCTGTTTTTATTTAACGAGACCATCTTTGATATTACTTGTTACTAAGGGCATGGCATCACGAAAACTGACATCACGTGGGCTCAGAAATATGCGTGACGTCATAGTGGCACATGGGCGTGACCTCTTTGACCCGGTGGCGCGCTTTGGGAATGTTATTCTGGCTATCATCGGGTGATTTTATTCGGTTCTGAGTCTCTCAATGAACAAAAAGGTTCGGTCGAGGAGATGTATTATGACCGACGGCTCATAGGGCTAATTTTCCTCCAACCTCCGATTAATCGGCGGTAGCGTCCATCTCCAGAATATATATTTTTTTCAGCCACAAAATCCCCGTGGCAAAATATTTTGTTTTATCTACAAAAATACACAGAATGTCATTTGATATGCTGGAGGAAAATTATTTTCCTCCAGCATATCAAATTCCTTCCCGAAGGCCTCGAGCTGCAGATTTGCTCCAACAATCGGAGGAAAAATAGCTCATTGTGATAACGTCTTCATCAGGGGCCGAGGGGACGTGGAGGGGGAGTGAGGGGACAAAGGGGCGTAGAGGTGAGGGGGCAAGGGGGGCAAGAGGGGCCAAGGGGGACAAGAGGGGGCAAGACGGTGAGAGGCGATGCACGTGCTGTAGAGGTGCAGACAGGCAAAAACGGGCTGAGACGGCGGGGCGGGATTTGGTCGGGGCGGGGCTACAGCCGGCGACGAATCTAGACATAGACACAGGTACTCTCTCTCTCTCTCTCTCTCTCTCTCTCTATATATATATATATATATATATATGTATATATATATATATATGTATGTATATATATATACTCTATATGTATATATATATATGTATATTATATATATATATATATATATATATATATATATATATATACATACACACACACACACACACGGAAGAATGTACAGACTGAGAATAACAGTGCATGTACATGTGTACATATGTGTGAAGTGTGTGTGTGTGTGTGTGTGTGTGTGTGTGTGTGTGTGTGTGTGTGTGTGTGTGTGTGTGTGTGTGTGTGTGTGTGTGTGTGTGTGTGTGTGTGTGTGCACCTGCATGTGTGTACGATTGTTCGAGCATGTATACGAGCATGCGCGTCCCATTTCTTGAGGTCCCATCTGTTGTCTCGAATCTGAACTCAAGGGCGAACTTCATGACCCGACTGTACAAACGCACCGAAGTTCTCAACAATTTCAGTCTCGCAGTTCGAATCCCGAAACGTTCTGACGTCAGTACAACCTTAAACAATAAAATTTCACTCGAAGGCGAGTGAGTTAAAAAGCTCAGTAAAATTTCAGCTTTAACACTAATGAGTAAAAAATACAATAAATATCAAATCTATGAAATTATGAATCACAATGCACACAAACACTTGGAGAACTTTTCCATAGCTCCGTTGTCGCCAGGTGATTTTATTCAGCTAAAAGTACGACACCCCCGTGTAAGAGGGACACAAAACCCAATTACCGACGGCACCCCGGTGACTGTGCATCGGTCCATCACAAAGAAAACCACGGAAAGCCCATCGAACATTTCGCAAGACCCTTCAGTGCCAATGACGTCATCAACGGCGCAGGCAGGGGGCCAATGACGTCATCAATGGCTCAGCTAGGTGACCATGACGTCATCAACGCAGCAGTCAGGTGACCATGACGTCATCAACGAGCAGTCAGGTGACCATAACGTCATCAACGGCTCAGTCAGGTGACCATGACGTCATCAACGTCGCAGTCAGGTGGTAATGACGTCATCAACGCAGTAGTCAGCTGACCATGACGTCATCAACGGCTTATTCAGGTGACAATGACGTCACCAAAGTCAGTGCCAATGACGTCACCATCCTCCGTCCCAACGTCAGGACGACTGATCCGGTACATCCGGATGGCACCTTACCTTTGATCCCGCCTGTCGCCAGGCGATTTCATTCGTCCTCCGAGGAGCCCTTTTGCCAAATTGGGGGTGGGGGGCTCTTAACAACTACATCTGCTGTTTGAGTGATAATGCTAGCGAAATTCGAACGCACAATAAACAGATGAAAACATTATATACATATATGTATGTGTATATACATATATATATATATATATATGTATATATATATATATATATGTATATAAAGTAAATGAATAAATAACTATATAAAATAGGTAAATAGATAACTAGATAAAAAGTAAACAAATAAAAAAACAATGAAACTCAACGTAACTTTGAAAATTACAGACCCACTGGATGGCAACAACAACAACAACGACGCGGAATGTCCTCGTCAAGTTAAGAAAAACCGTGTCTGGTGCGCATGACACCTGGAGGGCCGTCCCTGGGTTCGAGCCCGTCCCTTTTCGCTCTTGCATCACCTCCATGAAATCTCACGCGCGGCTGCCAACACGGCGACCCCGAGGCCGTTGCCAAATGTGGATTATTCTTGCTGTCGGCTGACGGTTTTTATTCAACTAAGAGATGATAAGCTTGTGTAGCCAAAGCAGTAAATATCAAACTCATTTCGATATATATATATATATATATATATATATATACATATATACAGTATATATATATATATAATATATATATATGTATATATATATATATTTATACATACATATATATATACATATATACATTATATATATATATATATATATATATATATACATATATATATATATATATATATATTATATATAATTCTTGACCGGTTTCGTCTTCTGAGGCTTCTGCAGAATAAAGTCTATTCCCAATAGTTTGATTTCTATTCTTACCACTCATACACATGTTATGTCACAACATATATATATATATATATATATATATATATATATATATACAAACAATCATATACATGAGCATCTGTAGGTGTTGTTCACAACCCTCCTCCCTTCTTGTATCTCTCAGCACCTCTTCTCACTCACACCCCTCACACGGAAATTCCTTGATTCGTCCCCCTAACCCTAATTCCCCCTCCCTAGACCTGGCCCTTCTTCTATACCTGCCTTAGGTCTCCATCCAAACTCACCTCAACAAATCCCTTCTGAATCTGATGTTATTTCTATGATTTAGTTAATCTCTCTCATTCCCTTTGTTAGCAAAGGGAATGCGATGAGGAATATACGCGGGGTAATTTTTGACTGATGGTGTAAATTTGACCCCGTCAATAATTTCTGAAAGACAACTTTTAGACTCGAAAATGTCACCGCCAGCATTATATACACCGCGTGACGGTACTCCGTCATTATAATATTAATTAAGCGAATCCACAGTAGCTATGGTGAAACATATCCACTGAAACAAGGACTACACATACCTTCTTCCCACCTCTCTCCTTCCTACTTCCTCACCTCCACCCCCCCATAACACTACAATACACGGATCAGTTTAAAGTAGACTCCCCTCCCACTCCCCCACTCCCTTCACCAATTCCCAATCTCCCATTGGTCCACCACCTCCCCCCAGTCCCAATCAACACCCTCACCCCCACAAAGCCCCGCTACTCCTCACTACTCCCCCTTCCCCCCACTCTCCTACTCCCCCACGTCAGAAACACGTCATCAATCGCAGAGCAAATCCATTCATTAAGAAGCTTTTGTCCTTTCCACCCGCCCCTTGCACCCCCTCCTCCCCCTTCCTTCTCCCCCCCCAAGCCTCACCATTACCTGCATACACACTCCACTCTTCCACTGGGTCGACCAAAAACATCCACACACACACGCGCGCGCGCGCACACACACACACACACACAAAAGTTCTCCCACTATATCTTCTCACAAGACACCATCTCCCGCCCTCTTCTTCTTTTCCTTCTCTTCTTCCTCCTCCTCCCCTTCCTCCATTCTTTTCCCACCTTCTCATCCTATGTGTTCACGCGTGCACTCTGCCCTTCCTCGCGTAGACGTCAACTTGTTTCCTCTCCCCCCTCCTCCTCCTTCTTCCCCTACCCCTCCCCTCCTTTTCCTCCTCCTCCTGCCTCTCCCCCTCCCACCTCCTTCTTCTCCTGCTCCTCCTCCTCCTGCCTCTCCCCCTCCCACCGCCTCCTCTTCCCTCTCCTCCTCTCCCCTCCTCCTTTCCTTCTTCCCCCTCCTCCTCTTCTCCCCCTTTCCCCTCCTCCTCATCTTACCCCTCCCCCTCTTCCTCCTCCTCTTACCCCTCCCCCTCTTCCTCCTCCTCCCACCTCCTCACCCTCGACCCATGTGCAAGCCAACAGTCCAATTAACATCTGCGTACTTAATCCCTTCGTTACCAAATGTCCCTTTTCTTTGCAACTCCCTTTTGCCGCCAGGAGATTTTATTCAGCTCTGTGCCAACGTCTCGTGGCCTCGATTACCTCCATCCTTACCGGACGTCATTTCTTTCTATTTTTCATTTTTCTATTTTTATTCAGTCTGTCGTCTTCTTATTCTATTCATCTCCTTGGGCGTGGCGATGCAGGTAGAGGCAGAAACGGAAGTGGTGGGGGGAGGGGGGAGGAAGGGGAGGTGGAGGAGTGGGACGAGGAAATGGGGAGAAAAAAGGGGAAGGGTAGGTGGGGGAGGAAGGAAAAGGGGCTACGGAGGGGGGGGAGGTGGAAGTCGACAGGAGAAAGGGAGGGATGAGGGTGGAGGGGTGAGGGTGGAGGGAGGGGGTAAGGGAGGGGGAGCAGGAGGGGTTAGGGGTGGGTGAAGGAGAAAGGGATGTGGATGGGGAGGGGGAGGGGAGAGGGAAGGGGGGATGTGCAGGTGGAGAGGGAGGGGATGGAAGTGGAGTAGGGAGATGGGGAGATTAAAAGTGCAGGTGGAGAGGGTGGGAGACGGGGAAGGTGGAAGTGAAGAAGAAGGTGAAATAAGGTGGAGAGGTGGAGGTGGAGGTGGATAGGTGAAGGTGAAGGTGGAGGTGGATAGGTGGGTGGTGGAGGATCTCCATATGGCTGCATATGTATCGTCATGCATGCCTGGACTGGGTGGGGCCAGTCTGAACCTTGGCTAAGACATTGGCAAAGTTGCTTCGTGAGGTCAGCTCTGTTATGTCTTAAAGTGGATATTTTATGGCTTATCTGGGGCACTGACCCCATTTGCTCCTGAGGGAGGTGGGGGGGGTGATTTCTAAGGAGGTGAATTAAATCAATAGGCTGCACCAAGAATATAGGGAGGGGGATTTTTTTTTTATTAAAGAAATAATCTTATAAAAACAAAACGTGGAAATGAACTAAAAATGTGTGACTTGAATATCGGCGTCGCATATATCAAATTTCCGTCAGAATGTGCCTCGTGAAAAGAGGCCTACGACTTCGTCAAATTAGGCCTATTTCGAAGAACATAAGTCGAGTTGTTTGGGTTCCTTTGATGGCGCCCGGGGAGAGGGAGGTGTGTGGGGGGTGGGGGTGGAGTGTGGGGGGGGGGGCAGAGCTGAGATTTTCTGTCTGTTCCTCATATCCGTGCCCATCTGAGAGTGACTCAAGTTCCTGGGCTCAAACCTTTCCTTTGCTGACATCAGCGCCAAAGACCTCAGCATCACCACCCAGCCTCACTCACTTCCGTCACATTTCACCGGAGCACTGTCGTCGTTGATTAGGGACGGACTGCCAGAAGCTAAGTTAGTGTCTCCAGTTCTACAAGAGATTCTTTCGCTCTTGGCAAATAAGAGAAGGTCTGTGCACCCTTTACGAGAACGAATGCGATGATGTGACAAGAATAAGTAGTTTGAATGTCATTCTGTATGTTTGCCATAACCCAATCCCCACCCCAGCATCTGGTGTTTGTAATAGAAAATAATAATAATCAACGGTTTATTGGGTATAGCAGCATTTCTGCTGAAAATATACATCCTACAAGATTATAACAATGTAAAACTATGACAGTGAAAAGATGTTGCTACAAGCATTAAAAAAAACTAGACAAAAAACATTAAGCTGAGTAATAGGTGTGTAGTACAACAATGTTAATTCTTGTTGTTGATTAAGTCCACAAATGTCGGTATGGGGCTCCTCTTATACCGGTCGGTACGTGTTCTGATCGCCTTGATGGTATTATGGCGCCGCACCTGTGTCTACAAGAGTGGTTATCTTCATCTGTATTCGATTTACTCGTATCTGAGTGGTTCAGGAGTCAACCTCACAATATCCTGTTTACCATGATAGTGATAAAACATGAAGACAGGAGACCTTTTGTTCCATAACAAGGACGAGGAGGAGAAGAAGAAAATCAAAAGGGGTTATATTTAGGTCATCTAAAAGTGTACTTTGGTTTGAACTCTCTAAATGCTCTCGATGGAGATTACCCTTCAAATGACTTATTAGTCAGGCATTTTAACACACAACGGAACCTAAGGATCCAAGCAAAGACTCAACTTTTAGTTGATTTTACTCCAATTGAGTAGATTTTTATACCTTGGCAGTCCTAAATAAGCCATGGCGGCAAAGGCACACAGGCTGTAACATCCCCTCGGGGTTACGCCGGTGGTTCTGCAGTGAACACTCAAAGCTAAGTAACAAGCTTGCACCAACATCACACAATAAGGAGTAGAGACCAAGGGCACCCCCACAAATAGACGCACGGCACCCCCACCCTCCTTACAAACCACGGTGTTTGGATGCCTGCTTCTGTTTGTTCTGTTTGTCTAAGCCAGTCCGTTGATATTCTCCCTGTTGACGCCCATTCGGTCTAAACAGACGGGCTGGTCTGACGATGTTTATCTACCAGCTTGGGAGTCACTTACCTCTGCACGTCTGTGCTTGCCTCCGTTTTCCTTATACAAACTTAACGACACAATATACAAATGGTGTCAGGGTTGGGATGAGGAGTTTTCTCTAAGGGTGGTGCAAATGGTGGCAGTGGTGGGATGAGGAGTTTTCTCTAAGGATGGTGCAAATGGTGGCAGGAGTGGGATGAGGATTTTTCTCTAAGGGTGGTGCAAATGGTGGCAGTGGTGGGATAAGATTTCTCTCAAAAGTAGCGCAAATGGTGGTATGGGTGAGAAATGTCTTAGGAATGGTTTAAATGGTAGCAGCGGGGGGGAGGGTTTCTTAAACACGACACAAAATATGAGACTACGTAGGAACTCAAATGCGGCACCAAATGCCGGCAGGAATGTGTGTGGGGGGTGAGGGGAGGAAGAAGGAAAACTTTCTGATAAGTCTCAAGTCAATTTTCTCAGTTCAATTGAGGCTATTCCGTGCAAAGATCCTGGAAGGGGGAGTGGAAGGGTGGGAGGGAGAGAGGGACAAGACAGATACAGACCAATTAAGCCATGCAAGCCATGTCTGGGTTGAAGAATCGAACCGACACCGTTAGAACCTTCACCCAAGTTGCCCAACCGTTCAATGGAACGGTAACATTAAATCCTAACTCGCTGGTGCTACCACATTAAATCCTAACCAGCTGGTGCTACCACTTGTAACCCCCCTCCCCCCATGCCCCCGACCCCGACCCTAATTTGGTGTCTGAAAAGACCCCCACTATAGTCAACACTCTGCGTCCCCCCATCCCCCCAACATATCCTCCCAACCCCTTGGGAATAACCACACTTGGGGACTGTCACTGGCACCAGAGTGACTTACCAGCCACCTTCTCCCCTCCCCTCCCCCCCTCCAACGTTATCTTTCTTTCAACTCGCCATTCCCAAGGTCTAATCTTATCCCAATCTTCCCCTCCCTCCTCCCCAACTCTTCCCCTCTCTCCTCCTCAACTCCTCCCTGTCATCATCAACCAAAGACTTACATATCTCTTGGTGAAGTGACGTGACATGAAAAAATAAGTTCTTGTATTTTCACACGTGACATAACAAACAAATCCCCGTATTAGGTCCCTTGATTTTTTCTAAATATTAAAAAAGAATCTTCACCGTGTTTCCCTAAGGTTTTGGGGTCGAGATGACTTCTGCAAAACGTGGCCAAGAGATAAAAAAGAACTCTCTCTCTCTCTCTCTCTTTTTCCCTCTCTCTCTCTCTCTCTCTCTCTCTCTCTCTCTCGTGCGTATCCTTGGCCAAGTAGAACAGGAATTTGAGCCCACGCACTTCCTCCTACCACACCCCACCTCTCCACCTCCACACTTCCCTTCCTCCACCTTCACTTCCCTTCCTCTACTTTCACTTTCTTCTTCCATACATCCTTCCCTTCACCTCCAGTTCCCTCCTTCACAATTCCCTTCTACCTCCACTTCCCTTCCTCCTCTCCCTTGCCCTGCACTTCCCTTCTGCATTCACTTCCTTCATACACTTCAGGCCCTTCCTCTACACTCCACTTCGGTCACCACTTCTCAGTCTCTTGGTTTCACTTCCCTCCTGTTGTTCTCCCCTCTCCACTTTCATCCCTGTTCTACAAGCACCTTGCCTCTCTCCTTTGCCACCTTCACTGTGACTCCACCTCTTCGGTGGATTAGTGTCCACAAGGACAGAGGTTCTGGTTATGAATGACGAAATATACGTCTCTTCAAACACGACCTCCTCTTTAAGCCCCCCCCCCTCTCTCTCTCTCTCTCTCTTCCCTCCAGCCTCCACATTTTCATTTCTCATGCTCTCAACTCCACACATAGTCCCCCTTTTCCCTCCTCCACATCTCTCCACCATCCTCCACTTTCTTCGCATCCTCCACTTTTCTCATCCACTTCTGGGCCTCCATCCTCCACCTACCACATTCTATCCTCTCACCTCCACACGTCAACTCCTCCATCCTCCACTTCCTAATCTCCTAGTAACTCCTGCCCTCCACCTCCTCCACATCCCACACCCACACCTCCACTCCACATCGTACTCCCGATGTCCTCCACAATAATCACTCCATTTTTCTAAGACGCAGATCTCATTTAATGGAGGTTAACCTCCAAGAAATCAAATCATCAGACGACACACTTGATCGAACAGGACGCTATCACACTGGGCAATTTTTCCTCCGACATCTTACCTGGTTATCACACTGGGCTATTTTTCCTCCGACATCCTACCTGGTTATCACACTGAGCTATTTTTCCTCCGACATCCTACCTGGTTATCACACCGGACTATTTTCCTCCGACATCCTACCTGGTTATCACACTGGGCTATTTTTCCTCCGACATCCTACCCGGTTATCACACTGGGCTATATTTCCTCCGACTGTTGGAGCAGATTTGTAGCCCGTAGCCTTCGGGAAGGAATCTGATATGCTGGAGGAAAATAATTTTCCTCCAGCATAATATCAAATGACATTCAGTTTAAAAAGTTCTGGAGGTGGGCGGTACCGCCGATTAATCGGAGGTTGGAGGAAAACTAGCCCAGTGTGATAACCCCTCTAACCTACCTCCAACTCTCTCCCTCACTCCAACACCTCTTCTACATTCCTCCAATCCCTAAACTCATGTTAACTAACACCAAATTATCCTATTCTGATGGTTAACTAACATAAGGGGTTAATATATCACACTTGACCCCGTTTAGAATAAAATTAATCTGATATATTCTAACCTCCTTTGGGTTAGGCGATTTTACTGGTCTCAGAACACCTGAAGAACATTACCCCGTAAGCACACAAGAACACATGAAGAACAAGGACCTGTTCAACACCTGAAGAACATAAACCGGTGGATGTCCCAAGAACACCTGGGGAACAAAATCCTGTTGAAGAACCCAAGAACATGTGAAGAACAAGAACTTGTTCAACACCTGAAGAACGTGGACCTGTTCAACGCCTGAAGAACATAAGCCGATAGACGTCCAAGAACACCTGGAGAACAAGAACATGTTCAACACCTGGAGAACATGGGCCTGTTCAACACCTGAAGAACATAAACCGGTGGACGCCCAAGAACACCTGGAGAACATGTGAAGAACAAGAACTTGTTCAACACCTGAAGAACATGAGCCTGTTCAACACATGAAGAACATAAACCGGTGGACGTCCAAGAACACCTGGAGAGCCTGTGAAGAACATCTGAAGAACATGAACTTGTTCAACACCTGGAGAACATGGACCTGTTCAACCTGAGGCGCCAATCACCTGGCGCCAGGAGCCGAATAGAACCCTTTGGCGCCAACCAGAAAAAAATCAATAAAGGGTGTTATCGTCTTGATGGAAATTATCCAAACCTTATCACAGTGGGCTTCACCAGCGTCGTCAGTTGAGAGTTCGTTTGAGTAAAAACGACTTCGGTTACGATATTATATTTTTCAAATCTCCAAATATCAAATTAATTATCTATCCGTCATATATAGCAAACCTAAATGATGAACTAAGGAACTGTAAATCTATACGAATGTTAGACATACTATTGAAATAGTCTTAGAGAAGTCTAGGTATCTGTAAGGGAAGTCATATACTAGTTTTTCAAATGGAGGTTGGAGGAAGGACGTTGAAGGAAAAATACCCTAGTGTGATAGCCCGTTTAACAAATTCGATCCAGAAATGGCTTTAATGACTTGCTTCTGGTTGAC
>NC_134815.1:5639119-5651619 GCF_046742065.1 Oratosquilla oratoria | reverse complement strand
CGTCACAACACTTCCACTAAAGAGTTTCTATCAACCACTGCTTGTTATTGAAATGAAGTGACCTCACTCGTTTCCTCATCACTCTTATACGCTACAGAGGGCATTCCCCAGACACGAATGAAATAGCCTGTCACCAGCCAGACCAAAAGGAAATGTACCATCAGGTACAGAAGAACCCACTCGAGACTCTTAACGGAGCTATAACTACACTTGAAGACAAGCACGGATCTAGAGTCTCGTTAAAAAAATTCTAGAAAAATTTAAACACTACAGAAGGCACATTACAGGGTGGTCCAAATGTCTTGTTACCCTTGCCAATAGAGGTACAAGTATTACAGTAATACAAAATACATGTCCTGAGTTCAGTTTATCTACTGTAAGAACAACAGAACGAAATAAGAACACTGGGACAAAATGTTCCCCATCGCAGTATTGCCATCTTCGGAGGAGCTGATTGGCCGAATCTTTCAGTGACGTCATGTCGCACAACCCCCGTTATGCTCTTCTTGCCTAAGTAATGCACACGATCATGTGCCCATACAAGCAGCCTGAACACAGGACATGCATTTTGTATTACTGTACTATTTGTACCTCTATTGGCAGGGGTAACACCACATTCGAACCACCCTGTATAATAAGAACAAAGTCCAAGACTTATGAAACCTGCACCTTACTCTTGTAATAATCTATCACCAGATAGCCTTCCCCACAGGAGGGAATTCTAATTCTCATTAATCTCAAAAATCTAACTCATAAATATACTTCTTGGCACGGAGGCCAGGCATATATCAGTACCTGCACCAACAAGACGATAAGATTACTTGCATCTAAGGATGTAAACATCCACATATCCACCCAACCACCTACAGGGAGGGAACCTTGGAGAGCCAACCACTAAATGACACCCATCCATCCACTCTGGCACCAACAACGCAACAATTCTCATCGCATTAGTGAGACTTGATGTCCTTCGAATGTTGATCAGTCAACTCCATCCCACAACCCCCCAAAATCACATTCAAACACATCCACGCCTTCATTATTGCAACGGCAGAGACGCTACCGTTTCTGTGATCACATGCATCTCATGTTACCGACTGTTACCAGCGTGCTTTCCACCAACTATTTCCTTCCTGTCCACGTATAAGAACACAAGAACGTAAGAATGAAGGAGACTGCAAGAGACCATAAGGCCTACACTAAGCAGTTCCATGTCCATTACCGCCTATCATCAACATCCATAAAGTTGTTTAACCTTTTCTTAAAACAACCGATAGTTTCAGCGCTCACTACGTGATTACTAAGGGAGCTATCCTTGTACATGAAAGCAAGCACAGGGTAGGATGTTGGGGGCCATGCAAATAGCGTACACACGAAAGACATATCCCAACAATCATGACAAAATAAACATCTTTAAATTCCTTTTCAAACCTATGCGTGCCCGTACTGTACTTCAGAGACCAGACGCTATATTCTACCTGACGTCAAACGATTTTATTCAGCTGAAGGAGAGGTGGGACTTCCAGGTGAGATATGACTTCAGGTTTCTTCGTTTCAGCCCAACTAGAACCGTGCTCCACTCTAAATATTTTATTCTGTCTGTCACCAGATGATTTCATTTCGCTGCGGGGACACCGAAAGAGGTACTGCTTGTCGTATCTTTATCACTCGGAAAGAAAACAAACACTGAGTATATAAGTCCAGGAAGAGTGAGAGGCACAAACACACAATTTATCTTCAGCTTGACTGTTTTGGTCACTGCATTCCCCTCCCGAAATAGTCCCACTTAATCTCGCCTACTTCTTGTTCCCTGACGGCATACACACACTCAGAGTCTAGACGTTGTGTTTATGTAGTTCTGTTTAGCTCGGACGAGCAAAACTGAGTACTATTTATTACCTTCGACAAGGTTACATTTACGACATGCTTGTTTTGTTTGTTAGCAACTTTTACACAAAAAGTTATGAACTTTTTTTTTTCTTTTTGAGTGATGAAGTATGGCTCGTATAAATACCATAAGGATTTTGAAGGTGATCGAGATAACAAATCCGGATTCAAGATTTTCTTTCAACACCTTGGAGAAATTTTGCGGTCTTCGAGTACTTCTAGTTAATAAAAGTATCGACCTCGATAAGCATGCGCCAAAGCACATTACAAAGGATTACAAAGGCGGAGCATACCGACAGGAGACCTTTTGGTCCATAACTAGGTCGGATGTGAAAAAATACATAAGAAAAAAAAATAGATAAAAGAAAATAAAAATTATAATAACAAATGATAATAAATAAAATAAATAATACATAGGTATAGTTAAATGATAAATAAACAGGTAAATAGTAAATAATAATAAACTAACAAATAAATAATAAATGGAAATCAAGCAAATAATAAATACACACATAAACAACAAAAAGGCATAAAATACAGCCACAAGCCGTCACAGACAGGTCACCGTAGTAGAACAAGTTTAATGACAGTTTGACGACACAACAACACATAAATAGACGCAAAGGCGTACAACAAATCTGACTGATCGATCTACCGATCGTAAATGAACCGGTTATCTATTCATTTTGTTAGCCCAAAGGGTCCAGTGCAGGACCGTCGGACTACCCCCGACCCGGTGAGCAGTCAACAACTGAAGTGGGATGGGAATGAATGGGTAATTGGACCATGGCTTCTGATCGCGGGGGTCGAGAATCGTCTCGCTCTCGAAATTTTCCAAATTTTCTTCATTACCTCCTCTTCCTTTTCCTCAATGATATCCTTTTCTTTCTCTTTGTTCCCCCTCTTCCTCCTCCTCCTTGTCCCCTTCTTCCTCCTCCTCCTCTTCCTCCTCCCTTGGCCCAGTCATCCTGTTACCACAAACATACCAAGCACATAACCTATCTGCATGCGACATGCACGAGTGCAACCAGAAAGATACACACACACACACACACACACAAACGCACACAAATCGACTCAAATTTGTCTCCCAGGCCGCAACAGGGTGACTTCAACCACAAGCTTTCCAGTCCCAGAACAAAGGAAGAAGAAGAGGAAGAAGAAAAAAAACAAAAAACAAAAAAAAAACATAAACACTGGCAACCGACAGGACCCGACCAGGACAACAAAAGGGTCCACGGGTGCCGCATCGACCACAAGGTCTCAGCGAATCGACCACAGCGTCTACTTGATATTCAAAGCGGTGTGGCCCCGGTCGAGCAGGAAGGTGTGGGGGGGGGGGAGCACCTCCAAAGCACAACCTACCACAGGTTGCAGCGGTCACAACCTCCAAGAAACTCTTCCTCCTCCTCCTCCTTCTGCTCCTACTCAATGCAACCTATGACTCTGAGGGAGCAACCTGCACATCCATAAATCTTCGCACGCAACCTGGGTCTTCGAAAGATCTCAAGCACAACCTGGGACTCGTATTATCGCAACCTGTCTACGAGGAGTTGTTCAGTTCTTCTGTTTGGGAGTGGGGGGGACGCAAGATTTACAATGTGGGAGTTTCTTGGTGTGAGGAGTTTTTATAGATTCTTTTTTTTAGTAGATAGTGTCTCCACTTCAATAGTGAGTCATAATCGTTTCGACAGGCGGGTCACCTGTTGCTTGGCCTGACATCATCTGCCTTAGACTTCGACAAAATAAAACACATTTCTTCCTCTTCTTTGTTTCACTTTCACCGTCTATCTATTCGTTATCATTCAGTATTAATATACTCATTCATTATTGAACATCACTTAATCGTCATTATTATTATTATTATTCATTTTCGACTGTTACCCAATGTCACCCAGTGTAACCCAAAAACGGGTCACAACTGGACCCGCAGAAGTTGACCCAGCCTGACCTGACTTGACCTGTCTACTGACCTCACCCAAAGAACAAAAGCCAAGATGACGTCAGAGAAGTTTAGTTCAGGTTAATAAAATCGCCTGACGACCGCCCACGGGGCTCAACCACCGCTTTCAGGAAGATCACCTGAACATTCTAAAATCGTAGACCAATGACCGGATACTTTTAGCTGAATAAAATCGTCTGGCAACACGAATTAAATCAAGAGTCATATCTGTTATAACAGGGGTTGGGTTCCAACTACTTTGAAGGGATCACGTGTTAGGTAATTGTTATTTTTGTTCCCTGTTTGGTTTGGAGGAAATACGATCCAACCCGACCGTGGGAAGTCAAAGAACATGACCTGTTCAGTGACATTGTAGGGCTCACAACGTGTATGGCAAGCTGTTGCTATGGTCGACAGTGACAAAGGTAGATGGGTAGATAGATGGATAGATACTAAGATTAAAAAATATATATATAAATAGGTAGAAAGGTAGGTATTCATATGTGCATGCATGCATACTTGATATATATATATAAATACGTGTATATATATATATATATATGTGTGTGTGTGTGTGTGTGTGCATTATATATATATATATATATGCGTGTGTGTGTGTGTGTGTGTGTGTGTGTTTATGTGTCTCTGTGTGTGTACTTATATAGAGATAAAAAACAAAACAAAAAAAAACCGCGTGGTCCCAGGTCGATATCACACACTAGTCTACGGACGGGCACTGTCCTCGGTCGTGGTAGAGTGGAGAGCCCAGCCGCTAACCCCACCTCCTACTCCCCCCCGGTCCCCTCCCGTCACCCTGCCCAGACTTAACGTCAACATAACAATTTACATACAATAATACATGCACGCGTACATATATAGCGTATTTATATTTTTCGCTATCGTTAACACATTTACTCTCATTCATAGAGCATAAGAATGGAAGAGACTGCAAGAGACCATAAGGCCTACACTAGGCAGTTCCATGTCCAATACCACTAATCGTTTAAATCCATAAAGTTAGCTATCTCTTTCTCTTTGTGTTTGTGTGTGTGTGTGTGTGTGTGTGTGCGTGTTTCACCATGGTCTTGGATCAGGTGTTGGACTCGTGATCGACAGTTATTAACCTCCCGGATAAGAGCTCGAGCTCGTATGACCGATCTATGGGTAACACTGTGTGTATGTGTGTTTGTCTCCCTAAGTTGAATGCCAAGAGACAAAAAAAAAAAACTCTTTTTCTTCTACTTCAAATCCACTCAAAGTTCATTTGTCTTGAACTCACTGATGCTCTGGATGAAGTAGCTCACTCTATCAGAGACTACGTGGCCAATCACCGCGTGGCACCAGAAACTAAGAACAAAGTTCTCAATATCAAGTTTACTTCAATTACAGTCAGGTACATTTGCACCATCTGTGAGGCGTGGATGTTGGTCGCACCAAACCACGGCACACAAGACCCAGCCCCAGCATGTGTGGACGCGTGTATATTTACATATACATGCACGCACAAACGCACACTCCCTTATTACATATATATACGTATGTGTGTATACAGTACACGCACACATACATTATATAAATATATATATATATATATATTTATATATATATATATATATATATATTCGTAAAGAGCTAGAGTCCAGGATTTGTTTTTTGGAGACACGGTTCGAGACGTAGGAATAAACTTCAAACGATGAGTCCAGTTTATGCTTTCTCAAAAATAAATAGGTAAATAGAGAAATGAATATATTAGATAAAAATAAAACAAAGCAATATATATATATATATATATATATATGTATATATATATACATGGTGATACACTTTGACAGGTATGTAGAGGGTGAGGGAAGACACGAGTCTTGCTTCATGTTTATTTCTGACAAGTTTTCTCTGAAGATGTCCTTGTGCAAAAGTAGCCAGGAATAAACTCAGACCAAGATTAGTGCTTCCTTCACACACCTGCGAACGCACACACACCTGTCTATATATATATATATATACTGTATATATATATATATACACACGTGTGTGTGTGTGTACGTATATGTATGTCTGTATGTACTGTGTCATGTATATATGTATATCTATGTATATGTATGTACGTACCTATATGTATGTCTGTATGCACAGTATGATATGCATATATGTGTATATATGTATGATATGTATATATACATATACGTACGTATATGTATGTCTGTATGTACAGTATGTTATGCATATACATGTATGTACGTATGTATATGTACGTATAAATACATATGTATGCAAGTATATACATGCGTGTGCGTGTGTGTGTGTGTGTTAGAGTGTGGTATGTTACAGGTGGGCTACCGACCAAGGGCTTCGCTCCTATTAAGGCTCTGAATCCCGTTCCGAGAGCCAAGGCTCCTCTATCTAGCCCGCAGACAGCGGCTATCTTATTTATAAACTATTCTGGCTGATGTCAGGCGATTCCATTCAGCTGACAGAGGGTTCATATTCATAGACTTTTGGGGGGTCATAGTAGAGATTATTATTGTCACCATTATTATTATTATTATTATTTTTGTGGTTGTCGTCAGGTGATTTTATTCAGTCAAGAGATGGCCTAAAAATATGACATCTTACTATGTTTGATGTGTCCTCCTTTCGTTCGAATTTGGAGAAATTTATTTGAAACCTCCAATGAATCATTCGAAACCTTCAAAGGAAGCCTTCAAAACCTTAAACGAATCTTTCAAAATTTTCAATGAATCCTAAAAAAAACTAATGAATCTTTCAAAGTCTTCAATGAAATTTCTAACGAAAATCTTCAATGAATCATCTAAAATATTCAATAAATCCTTCACAACTTTAAATGAATCTTTTAAATCTTTCAATGAATCCTTCGAAACATTCAATGAATCTTTCAAATCCTTCGAAACCTCCAATGAATCCTTCAAAACCTCAAATGAATCTTTTAAATTTGTCAATGAATCCTTCGAAACATTCAATGAATCTTTCAAGTCCTTCAATGAATCCTTCGAAACATTCAATGAATCTTTTAAATCCTTCAATGAATCCTTCGAAATCTCTAACTGATCCTTCACAATTTTCAACAAATCTTTCGGAATCTTCAATGAATCCACCAAAACCTTAAACAAATCCTTCAAAACCTTCAATGAATCCTTCGAAACCTTCAATAAATCCATCGAAACCTGTAATGAATCCATTGCAACTTTTCAAAGAATATTTCGAAGCCTTCATTGAATGTCTTGAAGCCTTCAAAACCTCCAGTGAATCCTAGGAGACCTCCAACGAGTAGTCTAGTCCCTCAAGGAAGAGTTCGCCACGAAAATTTCTTTTGAGGGACGCCAACTTTCACACCTTATCACAATTTGTCAACCTGAGCATAGATTTAACAACTCGATAAATAAAACAATCGAACATAAGAATGGAGGAGGTTGGAAGAGACCATAAGGCCTACACTAGTCAGTTCCATGTCCGTTACCATATTTTATCCTATCCATAAAATTATCTCATTTTCTCTTAAAAAGACAAAAAAAAATCCGAACTGACAAAATTCAAGTTTTTCGTCAAATTTTCTGAATTTGAAAAACGGCAAAACAACTTATCTTAGAATATTCTAGACCTCCCTAAGGACAATTCAACAAAGTGTCTAATAACCGCCTAGGTTTAACTTATCTTAGTTCCCCATTCAGTTTCTCAATGTATGACGAAAAGGTGATTTGACATTTGGAAATTCGAAATATAAAATATCTTAACCTAAGTCGTTTCTAATCAAACGAACTCGCTTAAGTGAACTAACCTTTGCTTATTTCTAGGTTTCCCTGTTCCTCACCTGAAAGAATCTTAGAACTTAGACGAAAAGGCACAACGACGAGTTACAACACTAAGAAAATAAAATACGAAACGAAATAAATTAAAAAATAAATTAATGAAACTCCAAAGACACTCTCACTCACCTTCATATTGCTGGGAAGGAGTTCTACTCCTTGTAAGAAAATCCTTGACCATCTTGATTACTTTGTATCCTTTACATGCGAACAGAGTCCCATAAGATACGAAGTCTCAGATAGGTGGGGTCGTTTGGGTTTGGAATGACTAGGCAGTACAGGACACTAACAACTACGAACTAACACAAAGGCAGTGCCAAGACTGGCACTGAACCTTTTGGAAAAATTCTTTCACGAGCAGTACTAAAATATACAAGTAATTTTTCTTTCCCTTTAAGTATATTATCCTCAGTGTCCTCAAACATGTATCATGGCGTAGGACCGTATATGCACTATTCTGGGATGCATCGTGATGCACTGATATTCACACCACAATCCAATCAAGTATATAAACACACACTTCACCGCTCTCTTTCTGGCTATCCATGACGCGGGGCCGGACGTCCTTACTTGTCAACGACACTACCTCGACTGAATCGCGAAATCCATTCAGGCAACGGGTATCTCGCTCCTGCCCGTGACGTCATCCAACAAGCTCCGCCCCTCTGTGGATTCGTCTGAGGGGTGGGAGGGACGGGGGAGGGGGTACGGGCCACGCAATAAGCGTACCGTGATGTTTTCTTCATTGAAAGGGAGAAAAAACAAATATTGTGGTAACAGTAGGATTTGAATGTGGCGAGGACACTTCAAGGAGGGGTCTCCCGTGGGATTCGGAGTGGGATGGAGCGGGAAGGATGACGAGATCCTTCAAAACATGAGGGTAGGGAACTTTCTCAATTGTCGACGTTAAGGGCGTCTCGGAGCGGAACCTGGGGAGGGAGTGAATGGTCGAAGACAATGCTCCACAACGGGGCGATCGATTTTGACGCCTTTGAAAGCCATGTCCCCCCGCGGCGCCAAACCAAAGACATTAATTTTTCTGTCGCCAACAGATTTTTTTTGGCCATATTTCGCCAGTGACGTCATACACGGAATGTCACTGACGAATAACTGGATTCACTTGATTATGTTTATTCTGTCTGTCGTTGGGATATTTTATTCATCTGAAGGGGAGGAGAGGTGAGAACTTGGGATCCTAATTGAGCCAGTAAGGAATTGAACTCAGACCTTTAGGCCACCGCCTAAGCGAGCTGGAACCTACTCCACCACAACCAAACCCACTACTACCACAGCCACCACTACCACCACAATCACCACCACAATCACCACCACTATCACTACCACCACTACCACTACCACACCACCACCACCACCACAGCCCCCATCAGGTTGGCCCTGGTGTCGTTGGACAATGGGGCTATTGTATGGGTGAACAACACCGATAGGGGGGGGGGTTGGATAGTGGCGGGGGGGAGGAGGAGGGTTGAAAGGGATAGAGGTGTCAAATTAGGAGTAATTGGGAAAGAAGGAAAGAAAAATGGAGACAAGAAAAAAATGGGGACATAAGAAAAAAAGACAATAAAAAAAAAGAAGGAAGGGAAGGAAGATAAAGACAATGTGTGTGTGTGTGTGTGTGTGTGTGTGTGTGTGTGTGTGTGTGTGTGTGTGTGTGTGTGTGTGTGTGTGTACGTGTGTATAAAAAAGAATTGGGAGAGCTGGCGACGTAGAAGAGGAATGTAGGGGAGGTGTTGGTGTAGCAGGAAGAGGAGGAGGAGGAGGAGGAGGAGGAGGAGGAAGAGGCTGGAGAAGTGGAAAGAGATAGGGAAGGTCCTTGTTCCAAGCCTCGTGCACTCTATTTTTTTTTCTTTTTTTGAGACCCACGTGAATTTTTGAGACCCACTTGCAGAGTCTCTCTCTCTCTCTCTCTCTCTCTTTCTCTCTGTCTCTCTCTCTCTCTTTGTTCACTCTCTTTGTTCTCTCTCTCTCTCTCTTTATTTTCTCTCTGATCTTTCTCTGTCTCTCTCTGCTCTCTCTCGCTCTTTGCTCTCTCTCTACTCTCTTGTTCTTTGCACTCTCTCTCACTCTTTGCTCTCTTTCTCTCTCTCTCATTGCTCTCTCTGTCTCTCTCTTTGCTCTCTCTGCAGACGTAAAAGAGGCACTGGTCCTGCCTCACCTCATGATACTAAAGAGCCTTGGCGTGCCTCGGAGATGAATAAAATCATCTGGCGGCAGTCAGGGCAGGAGGAAACGTGCCACCCGGTGCGAAAGGAACAAAACCTTAAGCATATTTACACTTTAAGGCGGATTCTCACTATTTAATGTCAAGAAAGATGACCCTAAAAAATCTAAAAAAGAATAAATAAATAAATAAATAAGTAAATGAATAAAATAAATAAAAAATTGGATATACTTTTTTAATGATCTTTATTTTTTGTTTTTTTTTAATTATATGATGTGGTCAATTCAACAGGAATATCAACAGTTTCAATTCGGTTACGTCATTTCATTGGGATTTTGGCCAACTGCGTCACTGAATTGAAGGGGTTAATCTGCAACACAATCTACATTCTTTATTTTACCTTATTTCATTTCATCTTATTTATTTATTTATTTCTTTTTATCTTTATTTTTTTTATTTGGTCAACCTGCAACACAATCTACATTCTTTATTTTATTTTATTTTATTTAATCTTATTTATTTTTCATTTATTTGTTTTTGTTTATTTTTTATTTATTTATTTATCTATTTATTTATTTATTTATTTATTCATTATTGTTTTTTGAAGACAAATAAATCCCTACTTAGACGATACCAAGAAGTAGGAATGCCCCAGTGGTGGAGGGAGGGGGGGAGGGAGGGAGGGAGGGAGGGAGGGGAAGGGAGGGAGAGGGGGAGGGGGGAGGTGGGCACACGAGAACAAGCACTGACAAAAACACAACATAGCATTTCCAAGGATACTGTGCGGAGTCACATAAGAAGAAGGTCAGAAAAGGAGGAGGATAACGAGGAGGAGGAGGAGGAGAACGAAGAGTAGGAGGAGGAGGAATACGAGGAGGATGTGAAAGAAGAGAGGAGGATAACGAGGAGGAGGAGGAGGAGGAAGAGGAGGACGAAGAAGAGCAGGATGAGGATAACGAGGAGGAGGAGGAGGAAGAGGAGGCGGAGGAGGAGGACGAGGAAGAGGAGGACGAAGGAGGAATACGAAGGAGGATGTGAAAGAGGAGGAGATAGAGGGAGGAGTGAGTAGAATGAGAGATGGATGTGAAGGAGGAGGAAGACGGAGGAGGAGGAGGAGGAGAAGGAGAAGGAGGAGGAAGAGGCAGAGGAATAGAAGGGAAGGGAAAAGGAGGAAAAGGAAAGGGGAGGAGGGGACGAGGAAGAGGAAGAGGAGGAAGAGGAGAAGGAAGTGGAGGTCAAGAAGAGGGATGAGGATAAGGAGTAGGAGGTAGAAGAGGAGGAGGAAGAGAAGGATGGGGAGGAGAAGGAAGTGGAAGAAAAGGAGGAGGAGGAGGAGGAGGAGGAGGAGGAGGAGGAGGAGGAGGAGGAGGAGGAAGTGGAAGAAGATGAGGGGGAGGAGGAGGAGGAGGAAGTGGAGACGGTGAATATTTTTTTTCTTTTTTGGGGGGTTCGGAGAGCCAGGGCACGTGGCGGTCACTGTTAGCCTGACACAAACATAAAAACAAGAACTAAAGGTTAAAGTGATAAGTTTTACTTCAACATGAATTTCCTCCCTCTCTCTATCTCTTTATCTCTCTCTTTCTCTCTATCTATCTATCCCTCTCTTTCTCATTATCTCTATCTATCTATCTCTCCCTCTCTATCACTTTATCTCTCTCTCTCTCTTTTTCTCTCTCTCTTTCTCTTTATCTCCATCTGTCTCCCTCTCTCTCTTTCTCTCCCTTCCTCTCTTCCTCTTTTATATTTCTCTCTCTCTTTCCCTCCCTCTCTTTCTCTTTTATTTCTCTCTCTCTCTCTCTTTCCCTTCCCTCTTTCTCTTTTTTCTCTTTCTCTCTCTCTCTCTCTCTCTCTCTTTCTCTTCAAGAATGTGCGTTCTGGCAAAGAAACAAGAATGTGAAGGCTAAATGTGTACATGGACGGGCCTGATCACATGTGCACCTGGTATGCCAGCAAAACATATACATACACGCACACACACACACACACACTCACACACACACACACACACACACACACACACACACACACACACACACACACACACACACACACATACACACATACATACACACACACATACACAAGTACACACACACACACACACACACACACACACACACACACACACACACACACACACACGCACACACACACACGAAGACGTGACATCATTGTGACAATGGCACGTCCAACTGTGTGTCGCGCCGTGTCTTATCTTCGTGTCATGTGTCCGGTAGTGACACAGCGTGTCATGTCGCGTCTGGTACAGGTCACGTGGTTTATCGCATATTTATGAAGCGACACGCGACACCACTCAGGGCGACACAATGTAAACAGAATCATTGGCTTTGATGTCGAGGAGACCCGTTGTCTAATATATTCTCTCTAAACTATACAGAGTATACGTTTATTAACACTGAAACGCGTGTGTACACGCATACATACGTACACACACGTATACACACACAGTTTAGATAAAATGAGCTATGAAGACGGGACACCACGAGCATAGCTCCCCTTCCCGTAAAATACAACTAGGTACAACTAGGTAATACACGTATACACACACATGTACATACACGAACACACACACATATACATACACATACACATATACAGTGCTGCACATACACAAAAACACACATACACACACATGCACACACACACACAC
>NC_134815.1:5631619-5634119 GCF_046742065.1 Oratosquilla oratoria | reverse complement strand
ATACAGAAGGTAGAATAATTGTTATTTGACTTGGAGCAGGCCATGACGGAAAACGTATCGTACTGGAAGGATCCTGGCTTAGTCCTGTGGACTGTTTACAGTGTATTTACAGTGGGGGCGGCCAAGTGTGACGTCATTGTTTTGATGCTCCGATGGGAGAGGGGATGGGAGATAAGGAGAAGGTCTCTGTCCTCCTCCTCCTCCTCTCACTCTCACTCCATCACAAGCCTCTCAACGTGACCTCTCTCTCTCTCTCTCTCTTTCTGTCTCTCTACCTCTACCCCTTCTCTTTCTCTCCCTCCCCCCCTCTCTC
This sequence comes from Oratosquilla oratoria, assembly GCF_046742065.1. Lineage (NCBI taxonomy): Eukaryota > Metazoa > Arthropoda > Malacostraca > Stomatopoda > Squillidae > Oratosquilla > Oratosquilla oratoria. Next base: position 5,633,806 of record NC_134815.1, on the reverse strand, counting down.
TCTCTCTCCCTTTTGTTCCTCTTTTTATTTCTCTCCCCCCTCTCAGTTTTGCTTGTCCGCAGATGTAAACATTTACTGCACCTGAACTCAAGGGGATACAAAATGTGTTTTCATTAAAACAAACCGTCTATGGGGCTTTCTCTTCAACCCTTCTCTACGGCGTAAACAAAAACTCGACCGAAAAATAAATGAATAAATAAATGAGTGTGTGTTTACACACACACACACACACAGATACATACACACACATACACGCACGCACATACACACAAAGACATACACATACACGCACATATACACATACACACATGCTCACACACACACATACACATACGCATACACACACATATATATACATATACACACATATACATACACACACACATACACACGCACACACACACACACACACACACATATACATACACACACACACACACACACACATATACATACACACATATACATACACACACACAAGCACACACACACACACATACACATACGCACACACACGCACATACAAACTTATTTCTGTGGTTACCTAATATCTTCAGTGCCGTGGCGCATTGTACAGATTTTATTGAAGACACCAGGTGATTTATATCACATCAAAATGAAGAAGAAGAAGAAGAAGATGATGAAAAGAGGAAGAACAGAAAGTAAGATGAAAAAGTAGAAGAAAAGAAAGAAGAAGAAAAGAAAGAAGAGGAAGAAGAAGAAAAGAAGAAGAAGAAGAAGTAAAGAAGAAAAGAAAGAAGAAGAAGAAAAGAAAGAAGAAGAAAAGAAAGAAAGAAGAAGAAGTAGAAAAGAAAGAAAAAGAAGAAAAGAAGAAGATGAAGAAGAAGAAGAAGAAGAAGAAGAAGAAAAGAAAGAAGAAGAAGAAGTAGAAGAAGAAGAAGAAGTAGTAGAAGAAGAAGAGGGAGCAGCAGAAGGAGACGAAGAAGAAGAAGAAGAAGAAGAAAAGACAGAGGAAACAGCTAAATTCTTCCACTGTCGTTAGGACAAAGGCAGACTGCCTCTAATGGAGGACAGGGATGTTGCCTGGCCTTACCCTGCAGGCTCAGTTCCTGTGCAGGAAGATGCGCAATCTTAAGGACACTCAAACCTGACCCAAGAAGACACATCGGAACTATACAAATACTATATATCTTTGTTGCTGAATTTCTATTAAAAAATAATAATAATAAAAGATAATAATGATAATAACAAATAGATAAATAAATAGATAAATAAATATATAAACAGATAAAATAAAACTAATAAATAAACTAATAGATAAATACATGAGTAAACAAATAAGATAAATAAATAAACAAATAAACAAATCAAATAGGTAGATAAATACGTAAACAAAAAATAAATGAATAAACTAATCGAATAAATAAATAAATAAATAAATAAATAAATAAACAGATCAACAAATGAATAAATTGATTAAAAAAAAACAAAAAAGGCGCATTCGTCCTTGCAGACAATATCGCTCCATGGATGTGGACTCTTGAGGAGTGTTAAAGGGAGAGATTTCAAGGAAGGCGGCAGCAGAGAGGAGACAGACCCAGGAACTGCATAGTGTAGGCCTTATGGTCTCTTGCAGTCTCCTTATTTCTTACGTTCTTATGTGGTGGCCGGGGTTCTTGCTCCGAGTGGATCGCATCCACTTCCTCGGCATCGCCAAGATGGACGGCCGGCCGGCCGGCGTCAGCTGGAACCCGATCCACGGCACAATGAATGAAAGGGGACGGCAGGAATGCAAGTGGGCAGTGCATGTTAAGGGGTGTTAGTTGGTGTTAGATGGTGTTAGATGAAAATGTTAGTAGGTATAATAGATGTCAGGTGTTAGAATGTGTTAGTAGGTGCCAAAAGATGTCAGGCAAATGGGTAGTACATGTTAAGGGGTGTTAGTTTGTGTTAGATGGTGTTAGATGAAAATATTAGTAGATATAATAGATGTTAGGTGTTAGTATGTGTTAGTAGGTGCCAAAGGATGCCAGGTAAATGGTACATGTTAGGATTTTTAATTGGTGTTAAATGGTGTTAGCAGATATTAGATGTTAGTAAGTGTTTGTAGGTGTTAGGTGTTAGTAGGTACCAACAGATGCCAGGCAACTGGATAGTACATGTTAAGAGGTGTTAGTTGATGTTTGTAGATGTTAGTAGGTGTCAACAGATGCCGGACAAGTGAAT
>NC_134815.1:5626619-5629119 GCF_046742065.1 Oratosquilla oratoria | reverse complement strand
CCAACCTCCAATTAATCGGCGGTACCTCCAGCACTTTTTCCGCCGTCAAATCACTCTGGCGAAGTATTTTGTTTTCTCAACAATTGGCATGGTATAATGCCATTTGATATTATGCTGGAGGAAAATGATTTACCTCCAGTATATAAGATTCCTTTCCTGAAAGCTGCGAGCTGCAACTTTGCTCCAACAATCGGAGGAAAAATAGCCCAATGTGATAACGCCTTATGGATGAGGTTGAAGAATGGAGAGGAGGTAGCAGATGAGGTTGTTACTTCATCAACCTCCTTCAGCACCTCTTTCCAACCCACAGGTTGCAGTGAGGTGAACGTGGGGTCCAGGTGGTCGAACAGGTGGTGTGGTGGGGTAGGTGACACAGCAGGTGGCGGATCGCAGTAGGTGGGCAGCAGGTGAAGGACGTTGCGGCAGCAGACGCGGTGGTCAGCGGAGAAGGGGTGAGTCATACAGCAGTTAGAGGTCGGGTCGGTTGCAATAAACAACAACAACAGCAACAACAGCAGCAGCAGCAACAACAACAACAACAACAACAACAAGAACGTTGCGTCAACAAAAAAACCGCTCGCGCTGCCGTCCGTGTGATGTTCGCCTTTTTCACAATTATCACCATTACTATCACCATCACCAACGTCACTGTCGTCACTGTTATTGTCACCATCGCCATCAGTATTAATATCACCCACACCTATATCACTACCATCATCATCATCACAATTATCACCATCTTCATCACCATTATCACCATCAGTATTAACATCACTAACGCCTCTGTCACTACCATTATCACCATCACCATCATTATCACCATCACTATCGTTATCACCATTATCACCAGCACTATCGTTATCACCCTTATCACCATCAGTATTAACATTACCAACGCCTCTGTCACTACCACAATCACCATTATTATTATCACCAACACCTCTATCACCACCATTATCACCATCATTATTAACATCAACAACGCTTCTATCACTACCATTATCACCATCACTATTATCACCATCAGTATTACTATCTCCAACACCACAATCAATATCGTCATTAGCACTATAACCACCATCCCTATCGTCAGTAGCCCTATCACCATCACAACTACTACTGTCACCATAACTATCACTGTCACCACTACTTTCACCATAACTACCACCATCACCAATATTATCACCATTACTATCACCATCACCACCGATATCACCATCATTACTATTATCATCTCCATTGTCATTATCGCAATTACTACCACCACTATCACCACCATTATTCCATCATAACCACCTGTTTCACCATCACCAATTCTGTCACTATCACCATTATAATTACTATCACCATCAATATACTCTCTACCGGTACTATCAACACCTCCACTTTCACCATCATCGAAATGCTTGCACCAGTACCAATGAACACCATATTCGCCACCACCAACACCATTCTTGCTTTCACCACCAGTACTAGTGACGTCATGAGTTCTTTCCACCATCCGATAAAAGAGAAGGGAATGAGGTGGGGAGGGGTATAAACAGACAGACAGACAGATACACACACACACACACACACACACACACACACACACACACACACACACACACACACACACACACACACACACACACACACACACACACACACAGATAGAGATAGATAGATAGAGAGAGAGAGAGGGAGAAAGAGAGAGAGAGAGACAGAGAGAAAGGGAGACAGAGACATAGAAAGAGAGAGATAGATAGATAAATAGAGAGAAAGAGAGACAGACACACACACACAGAGACAGACAGACAGAGACACAGAGAGATAACAAGAGAGAGAGAGAGAGAGAGAGAGAGAGAGAGAGAGAGAGAGAGAGAGAGAGAGAGAGAGAGAGAGAGAGAGAGAGAGAGAGAGAGAGAGAGAGAGAGTTGTCTGGGCAAGGTAATTGAACTAAGGACCCTTAGGACACCAGCCGAGTTATCTAACCACTCGACTCCTGGTCCAGCTTTGTTAGCGCCACCAAGAACATAGTTCCGTCCTTCCCCCTGATCTTCGCGGGATAAGTACTGTTCACTCTGCAGATCCATAAGAACATAAGATGACTCAGTGGCTATGTACTGAGCACTGACGCTATCAGTCGTTAAGAAAAGGTTAGACAACTTTGTGGTAATGGACATGGAACTGCCTAGTGTAGGCCCTATGGTCTCTTCCAGTCTCCTTCATTCTTGTGTTCTTAATATAAGAATGGAGGAGAGTGCAAGAGACCATAAGACCTACACTAGGTAGTTCTAGTGTGTGAGTGAATCAACAAGTGAAAGAATGAATGAATGAAGAGTGAATGAATGAACAAGTGAATGAAAGACTGAATGAAGAGTGAATGAATGAACAAGTGAATGAAAGAATGAATGAATGAAGAGTGAATGAATGAACTAGTGAATGAAAGAATGAATGAATGAAGAGTGAATAAATCAACAAGTGAATGAAAAAATGAATGAATGAAGAGTGAATGAAT
>NC_134815.1:5614119-5616619 GCF_046742065.1 Oratosquilla oratoria | reverse complement strand
AACTTGTTTGAAAAGGGGAAAAAAAATGAATGAAGTAGACTAGAAAAAGAAAAAAGAACAAAGAAAAGGAAAAACAAACGAAAGAAAACAAAAACGAAATAGAAAAGAAAAATAGAGAGAAAGAGAGAGAGAGAGAGAGAGAGAGAGAGAGAGAGAGAGAGAGAGAGAGAGAGAGAGAGAGAGAGAGACGGAAAAAGTATGAAAAGGAGGCGACCCATTCTGGACCCCGAGTGACCTCCTGGGCACCATCGAGGTAGAGTAGGAAGGTCGCCACATACCCGCTCACTCACTCCTCTCTCTCTCTAAGAAAGGCGGAGGGAGGAGAAGGAGGAGGAGGAGTAGGGAGGAGTAGGACCCCCAAGGGCGTGGGAGGAGGGAGGGGGGACAGAAGAGGGAGAAGGGGGGATGCGCATGCCCAGCGTGGCAGATGTGTTGGAGGTTTTTCTCCCCCAACAAAAGAAGCCCCCCCTTCCCCCCACCTCTTCTTTCAGAGATGGAGTCTGCAATCCTTGAGCAACGTGTGGCCGGAATTGGGCAATCGCTCGACCGGGGGGTGGGGGGTGGAGGGTGGAAAGCGCAGGGCGGGTGAAGGCTGTATGCCAGCCACCAGGAGGCGGGCAGCCACCCAGCCAGCCAGCCACCCCTCTTGACTGACTTCAAGCAGGAATTCAAGCAACCAGGATCGTTGGCCTCTTTTGCATATACAAGGGCGCATGCGTGCGAGAGTATACATGGAGTTGGGTGTCTGAGATTTCCGTGATTTATTCATAATGCAGCTATTCATAGGAACAGCAGCTATATGTACATGTACATTGATACTAATCCAACTGTTCACACGTACACACACACACACACACACACACACACACACACACACACACACACACACACACACACACACACACACACACACACACACACACACACACACACACACACACACACACACACACACATATATATATATATATATATATATATATATATATATATATATATATATACACATACACACATTTCCTCATACAGATATATCAACACTTGGAATAGCCTAAGCTAAGACAAACAAAATCATAACTAGTTAGGATGTCTGGAGAAAAAAGACAGGACTCCACGGATTGAACTCCTTTTCTGTACACACGCACACACACACATACACACACACACACACACACACACACACACACACACACACACACACACACACACACACACACACACACACACACACATCTGAGTAGAGGGAGATAGGTTCATCCTCCACACACTGCTCATGTGAAATACTGACTGCATGTTTTAAGCAGTTGTTGTTTTAGTTACTTTGGCAACATCCCTACGGATCAAATTACTCAACATTTTTTATGACCAGAGCCTAATTTATAAAGGGGGGGGGGGCTCATCAACTTTTACTATTCCTCTGTTCCGTTGCCCTTTTTAAATCTCCCCATCGCTCCAAATATTCGGGACCATTACTGTCCCCCCAATGATAGAAACTATTGTTATTGTTAAAAAAAAAAAAAAAAAAAAAAAAAAAAAAAAAAAAAAAAAAAAAAAAAAAAAAAAAAAAAAAAAAAAAAAAAAAAAAAAAAAAAAAACCGCAGATGACTTCCTCTCGTGGAACTGTCGAGGGCATTGAAGTCGCTCAAAAAAAAAAAAAAAAAGGTCACCGCGGTTGGAGGTCGGGACTATCCCTTCGGAAGGTCACCTCACCCGATCGTCACATTATCATTGAAAGAGTACATTGCATAGAAAGTGTATGCACCATTCCGCCGTGGGGAGTTCACCTCTACTGAATAAAATCGCCCGGCGCTCACCCGAACAAAATGTACATTATATCATACAGGAGCATACATGTATGAAGGATTTTTTTAGGTAGCCTATTTCTGAGATAATAGACTATGTTACTGATGCAGTGTACAACATATTTACTCGCGTTTTTTTATTAATAAAGTCATTTGACAATACACACTCACTTTTGTGGCATTCGGCCCTGCAGTCCTGTGAGCAAAGGCCGAGATGGAGAAGCTGGCAGGAGTTACGTGGCCATCATACCATATATATAATGCCTTTCTAGTGATTTTTTAGCGGCAACATTTTCCATATTCTTCGATCGGTGACTATTCCCTGCCATTCTGCTACTGAGGTCTCTACATACTCATTGCTGTCGTGTTTGATGCCGTCATCTGTGTATACCATGCCCTTCCTTCCTAGGGGTCTTTTGCCGGCAACATTTTTCATTCAACACCTTTTTAGGTTTTCTCCCATCATCCATCCTTACCACATGGCCTGCCCATCTCATTCTTCTACCTTTTGTATCTACAAAGGACCGAGCGGGAAATGGGGAGAGTGGGGGGAGAGGTCAATCTACAAAGGGCCGCGTGGGGAATGGGGAGACTGGGGGAGGGAGGTCAATCTACAAAGGGCCGCGTGGAGAATGGGGAGAGTGTGGGGAGAGGTCAATCTACAAAGGGCCGCGTGGGAAATGGGGAGAGAGGTCAAT
>NC_134815.1:5606619-5609119 GCF_046742065.1 Oratosquilla oratoria | reverse complement strand
CAAGAGATCAAATGAGGGAGAAAGCGTGAACAACAAAACTCACTATATCATTAAGAAATATGATGGTCCGGGTTCGAAACCCGTTGGCCATCGATGATCGCCATTTACCCTAGATACAAAGGATCACAAAGGCAGATCATGCCGAAAGGAGACCTTTTGGTCCATAACTAGGTCGGATGAGGAAAAAATAAACAAATAGCAAATAAATAAACAGAAAACTGAATAGAATACATAGATAATGGTAGTTGATAAGCAAACAGAAAAATAATAATAATCTATAATAAATAATACACAAATAAATAAAATAAATAAACAGATTGATAATATCTAAATAATAACAAATAAAAATACCGGAATACAATCGCAGCAATGCGCCTCCTGGCGTAATCCCCATTGCAAAAAAAAGAAAAAAAATAAACAAAAAATTGTGGCGGGTATGCGGTTTTAGGGCACTGGCTATGCGGTCCTGCGCGGGTGTGTACTATGCGGGCGAGGACTCGTGTCATGCGGTCTGCGTTCCGGGGTGACAGAGGGAAGGACTTCCGGTACTAGTTAAGTTAAAAGCTCGGTTAAGTAACTAGATTTGTTAAACCAGTCATTAAACTAGTCATTTAACCCTTGATATTGCTGACAAAGTAATCTTCCATTACATTACATTATTCGTCACAACCCAAGTACTTGTCTCTGTGAATGTACTCATGTACAGTTGGCTACAAAAGTACGGGCGTAACAATATTACGGTGTAATTCGTGGGTCACATTTAGATGACCACGTATAGCATAGTGTGTGCGTGTAATCATGTATATGATTACACGTGTAATCAGATATGCTGATGACACGGTATTGGTGGCTGACTAAGAAGATAAACTGCAACATCTATTGAATGTAACCGTAAGAGCTAGTGAGGAGAAAGGTTTAAATGTAAATATGGAGAAAACTAAAATACTAGTGGCCAGTAAAACAGATCCACCAAGAGTGCAAGTACAAATAGCAGGGAGAAGAATAGAACAAGTAACCAAATTTTCGTACCTGGGAAGCGTATTGACAGAAGATTGTAGATGTGAAAAGGAAATAAAATCAAGGATAGCGATAGCTAAAAGCACGTTTCAGAAAATGAAAGGAGTTTTAACAAACAAGAAAATGTCTACAGATATAAGGAGAAGAACAGTTAAAACATTTATATGGTCAACACTATTATATGGTTCAGAAGCGTGGACAATCAGCAAAAAATTGCAGGAAAACTTAGAAGCAGCAGAAATGTGGATATGGAGACGAGTATTAAGAGTACCATGGACAGCGAAGAAAACAAATGAAGAAGTATTGAGAGAAATGGAGACAGATAGGGAATTGATAACAACAATAAGGAAAAGACAGTTGCGATTCTTAGGACATATAATGAGGAAGGAAGGGTTGGAAGAGGTGGTGATGACGGGAATGGTGGAGGGAAGGAGAGCAAGAGGAAAGCAGAGGGAGAAGTATATGGACGGGCTGATGAGGGCGACGGGAAAACAACTCAAAGCAGCACAGATGTTACAAGTAACTAGGGACCGTGAACGGTGGCGCTCCATGGTTGCCGAAGTCCAAGAGGATATGGCACGACGGTAAGGTAAGGTAATACTTGTAGTATGATGTGTAAATGTATGTTTTATAGTATATACGTGTGTGCGTATAGTGTGTACGTGCGTAGGCTAAAATTTAGTGCATGTGTACAGGATGGTGTGTGTGTGTATGTACATACAATAAAGATGTGTACATATATACGTAAAGTGTGTGTGTGTGTGTGTGTGTGTGTGTGTGTGTGTGTGTGTGTGTGTGTGTGTGTGTGTGTGTGTGTGTGTGTGTGTGTGTGTGTGTGTGTGTGTGTGTGTGTGTGTGTATAGAAAGATTAGTGTGTACACGCGTGTGCGTTGTGTACATATTTCCAATCTGGTGAGTGTGTGCGTAAGTTACAGCATGGTGTGCGTATGTTTACAGCATGATGTGTGTATACGTGCGTGCGCGCGTGCGTGTGTGCGTTCTATGTAGTGCGTGCATGCGTGCGTGCGTGCGTTCTGTGTTGGTGAGCTCTTGTGAAGGTAATCAAATTCATCTCACTCGTCATCTCCATCTCTCCTCCATTTTCATCACGTGATTTGACACTCCTCCTCCTCCTCCCCTTCCTCCTCCTCCTCCTCCTCCTCTTCCTCCCCCTCCTAGTTCTCTTGCTCTTTTTCCACAGTCTTCTGCTCCTCCTCCTCTTCCTCTTTCTCTTCCATTCCCTCCTCCTCCTCCTCCTCTTCTTCCTCCCCTTCCTCCTTCTCTTCCACTGTCTTCTGGTCTTCTTCCCTTTCCTCTTTCCCTTCCTTTCCCTCCTTATCCTCCTCCTCCTCCTCCTCTTCTTTCTCCTATTCCTCCTTCTCTTCCACTGTCTTCTGGTCTTCTTCCCCTTCCTCTTTCCCTTCCTTTCCCTCCTCCTCCTCCTCTTCCTCTTCTTTCTCCTCTTCCTCCTTCTCTTCCACTG
>NC_134815.1:5579119-5594119 GCF_046742065.1 Oratosquilla oratoria | reverse complement strand
AGCTAGGATTGTTGATAGACAACCCGTAGTTCAGGAAGGTCATATAGATATTTCCAAGTATGTAAAACTTTTACCCAAATTTTCAGAAGGAGAGCCAGAAATTTTCTTTCTTCAGTGGGAAAAATTGGCGCAACAGTTACAAATCCCTAAAGAAAATTGGCCATTAATCATTCAAACACAATTTAAGGGTAAGGCTCAGCAAATTTATACTTCTCTTTCAGAAGCAGAAAGCGAGTATGATAATATGAAAGCTTGTATTTTAAAAGCTTATGAACTAATACCAGAGGCCTATAGACAGAAATTCCGTAATTATAGGAAGACACCTCAGTTAACATACGTAGAATATGCGGCTCAACAAGAGAGGTTATTCAATAGGTGGTGTTTGGCTAGTGAAACGGACACCTTAGATAGACTTAAACAGTTTATTTTATTGGAGCAGTTTAAGAATACCTTAGAGACAGATCTTAGGATTTTTATAGATGATCATGTTCCCGAAACTTTAACTAAAGCTGCTGTATTGGCTGATGAGTTCACACTAAATCATAAACCTAAGTCAAGACAAATGGAATCCCAAAAGTCAAAGTCATATATTCCAGATTCAACAAAATACTCTGATCCTTGGTCCCCAAAGAAACACTTTGAAAATCAGTCTAGCCCATCACATTTCAGTTACAGGTCTGATTTCAATCAATATCCTCCAAACCAACCTTGGCAAAGAATGGAAAGGTTTAAGACTAATCCCCCTGTAACTTGTTCATATTGTAAACAGGTTGGCCATCACATTTCTAATTGCAGAAAGAGACTGACACCCTCATTCTCCAATAAGACACCAACTCTTGTAAGTAATATAAAATCAGATGATTCAAAATCCTCTATTCAGGATAAACTACCAAAGAAGCCGGTATTGTCAAGTAATGTAGAACCCCCCTCATCAGATCATGATCCTTGTTTCAAACCATTTGTATCTTCAGGAACTATATCTCATAGTAGTAGTTCACAACAATATCCTATTTCCATACTCCGAGACACAGGAGCAAAGCAAAGTCTGATTTTAAATTCTGTCTTGCAGAATCTGGGTGAGTCATATACAGGTTATGATATATTGATAGAAGGAGTTGGAGGAATTGTAAAATGTCCATTACATAATGTTTTCTTGCGGTCTGATTTAACAACCGGAATGGTTAAAGTAGCAGTAGTAGACTCTCTTCCCATAGTAGGAATATCCTTATTGTTGGCCAATGACATCGCTGGAAGCAAAGTCATTTCTCCCTTAATAACAAATAACCCTAAGACCTCCGTAGAACCTTCAGATAACTTACAGTTGTTTCCCGCTTGTGCTGTAACCAGATCTCAGTACAAGAAATCTGAAGAGGAGACTTATAATTTAGAATCCCTATTCTCCCAAACTGACCCATCTTCTTCTTCACCAGTTTCTCTATCTAGAGCAGAATTAATCAAAGAACAGAAGTCAGATCATTCTCTTAAAAATTTGTACGAGATTGTTTCATCTCCAGAAGAAGTTGAAAATATGTCACGAGGTTTCTATATAGAAAACGGAGTCCTAATGCGAAAATGGAGAGCATCCACCGCAACCGCTGACCAGCCATGGCAAGTAAGGAATCAAATAGTCCTCCCTCTTGGTTTCAGGAATAATGTTCTAAGATTGGCTCATGATACTCCCTTAGCAGGTCACTTAGGGGTAAGAAAGACCTTGTTCAACATAACCCAACATTTCCATTGGCCCACGGTTGTCAAAGATGTTGCCCAATATTGTAAAACATGTCATACATGTCAACTTGTAGGTAAGCCCAACCAGAAAATTGTAGAAGCTCCACTCCATCCCATTCCTGTAATGGAAGAGCCATTTAAAAAAGTTCTTATTGACTGTGTAGGACCTTTACCTCCTTCAAGTAAAGGAAATCAGTACATTCTCACAATCATGTGTATGAGCACTCGTTTTCCAGAAGCAATTCCTTTGAAAAATATTAAAGCTCAAAACATAATCAGAGAAATGTTGAAATATTTCACTATGGTAGGATTTCCTAAGAACATTCAAAGTGATCAAGGAAGTAATTTTCTTTCCAACAAGTTTAGAGAAACTCTTGTAACACTAGGTATAAATCATGTAACTTCCTCCGCCTATCATCCTCAATCACAAGGTGCTCTAGAGCGCTTTCACCAAACGCTCAAGACAATGTTAAGAATCTTCTGTGCTGAGAACACTCGAAATTGGGAAGACGGACTCCCCTTTTTGTTGTTCGCCACCCGAACAACAATTCAAGAAAGCCTTGGATTCAGCCCGTCAGAATTAGTCTTCGGTCATGAAGTCCGTGGTCCCCTAAAGATACTTCATGAACAATGGATGAAAGAAGAACCACCTGTTCCTTCTTTGAAATACGTGTCCCAGGTCACCGAGAAGTTGTTAGAAGCTTGGAAGTTGGCAAGAGAGAACTTGGCGAATGCTCAACGAGAAATGAAAGGTCGGTATGATAAAAATTCTAAACTTAGAACTTTCTCTCCAGGAGATCAAGTGTTACTTTATCTTCCCATACCAGGAGATCCATTGCAGGCTAAATACAAAGGACCCTATGAAGTCTTGTCCAGAGCCAGTGATCTCAACTACATAATCAAAACTCCAGACAGAAGAAAGAGTTCCCGTCTCTGTCACATAAATACCTTAAAACCTTATCATTCCAGAGATCCAATTCCAGCTTACAGCTCTACCACAATAGAATCGGAAGAGCCTCCTGATAACCTGCCTAATCCTCCTGAGATTCCCTTGGAAAACTCTCAGATACTACAAAATCTTCAGATAAAAGTAGGACACTTATCTGAGAAACAAGATGTAGCAGAACCATTGACTGACCTGTTGAGAAAAGACCACGACTTCGTGTGGACACCTACCTGTGAGACGGCCTTCAAAAACCTGAAGTCCCTTCTCACTAACGCACCAGTTCTAAGGGCACCCGATTTCCAACGACCCTTTCTTCTGCAAGTCGACGCCAGCGACACCGGTATCGGTGCCGCCCTCTTGCAAGAACACAATGAAGTTCTTCACGCTATCACCTACTACAGCAAGAAGCTGTCCCCTGCGCAGAAGAACTACTCCGTACTTTCTAGAACGTAGCTTTTCAACAGAAAGTGAAAAGCTTTCCCAAACGGTGGAGGTGTAACGTAATATTAGATATTACGTCATATGTGTAATTATGTTATAGAATTGTGTTCCTTTGTATTACATAACCATGTTCATATTTCTTGTCTATGTATGTATTGTAACAATGTTAAGCAGTAACGCCCGTCCACTATATGTAATCTTGCCTACGTGCGGAGAAAGGTGCGCACTCTTGTAGAACAAACAGACAAGCGAAATCCTGAATAGTTCGGAGCGCACAGATTTGACAGTTACTAAATAAATAGATTGTTCAAGCGAGTCGAGGGTCCTAAAACTACCCATGTTGACGTGTGTTAACTTACCCTCCTCCCCCCCTTTCACTCGCACACTTCAACGGAAGTATCCCGCTGCCGGTCCAATGGTATATAAGCGGTGGAAATCGCTCACTCCTCGTCATTTTCTCGCATATCTTATCTCTTGATAAAAACTGGAAGTTTAGACTCATGAGACGATTGGTGTGAAGTGATCACCCTTTTTTGCCTACATTACGTGTCTGATATACATTGCATTACTTTACTTATATTTGTACTTATTACTTATTCTGATGCATGTTCCTGATCTCTTTGTACTTAGATAGTACCATATTGTATACTTATCTTGTGTTTCTTATTTGAACGATAATTTCCATATTCTTATAATCATGTAACGGTCCCATTGACCCTACTGCCCATTCTCTTTTGTGTTGATTGCCTGTAAATATTTTCCATATTAATAATTTCGTTTACTAGTTTTATCGCTAGTTTAATATTCCTTTCCTGGAATCTTCTTTGTTACCTTTACTTCTAGTCTTACGAATTATCTAGGCCCTGACCAGATAGTTCAGTCCTACAGTGGCTTCTAGAAGTGAGCTGGTTCTTAAGCACTTAGACGTTATACGTAACGTCTCTTCACTAACCAGCCAGCCCGTAACAATATATATAGATATATATACATATATATATACATATATATATATATATATATATATACATATACATGTAATATTTCCGTACTGAAGAGGGCTTGTACTTTTACTCTGAATATATTTTAATCATTAAACCACGTTGACGAACCTCTTTTGTGGCGAGATCTTTATTCATATTTTTCTGGTTGCCGCCAGGCTGCCTCAGTCGGATGCAAACGACCCTTCCACTAACTGATGGATTTAGCAATTATATTTCATCATTCTACTTGTTCATTAAATGTCTTAAAAACGCTTTGGAAGCTCGTTGGCTGAGCAGGTTGGGGCGTCGATACTTGCAGCGAAGGTCGAGGGGACGGCGGTTCGAGTCCTGCCACCGGCGAAGTTGAACCAAGGGCATGGTTCATTAAATTCCACGCCACAAAGTCCTCTGTGAGGGGCACCGTTCTAGCCTTCCGATGAGAAGGAGTTTGTGACGTTAAACCATATAATCATCATCATCAAAAACGCATTAAAACCAATCTACTTGTTAATCTAACTACATACATACATATACCAAGGTTTTTTTTTCACCTTACAAGGGAGGTAGCCAAAGTCAAATGCATAAGTCCACTCCCACCCATTTAGATAATATATTGAAAAAAAAAAAATGCTTTAAAAGGTCCAAACAAAAATGAGAGAATTTTCTAACAGAGGAATCGTTTTGTGTAATCTTCTATCATCAGCATTTCATAAGAAATGTTGCTTAACTTCAGTTGATGAGATCGTCAGAGAAGTTAAACGCGTTTGGAAAAAGTCAAGACGCTTCGAAATCCCGAAAAAAAAAAAAAAAAAAAAAATAGACGAGGGTGTTGGGATCTTGTGTCTTAAGCTGGATAATGAAGCATCACCAAAACACACACACACGAACGCGCACACACGCACACACACACACACACACACACACACACACACACACACACACACACACACACACACACACACACACACACACACACACACACACACACACACACACACACACACACACACACACACACACACACACACACACACACACACAAATATCACGCCTAATGGGGGAGGTATTGCCTTATCAATACGTCTGTAATCTTTCGTTCTATTTCGCTTCTCTTCTTCTTTTCCTTCATACAATTCCTAATTAAGCTTCCCAACTATTCCCTCCTAGTCTACCTCTCCGCCTTTACCTCTTCCGTACCTCTTTCAATATTCCCTTTCCTCTCGTATCGAAACTTCTTACCTCTCCATAATTACCCACTTCCCCTCCTTACCTTCTTATACTGTACACTCTCCCTCCACTTACCTCAGTATATTCTATGCAGTCATAATCTTAACGTACTGTGTCTTACTGCATTGCTTCTGACCCAGGGCAGTGGGCGGGATACAGGGATGACCCGTTGTCCACGAGGAGCTAAGAAGACAGGGGGGAGGGGTGGTGGATGGGAGTGGAGTGGGTGGGAGTGGAGTGGGTGGGAGTGTAGTGGGTGAGAGTGGAATGGGTGGAATGGTTGGGAGTGGAATGGGTGGGAGTGAGTACGTGCCTTTGACCTGGCTACCTCTCTTATAAGGGGGAAAAAGCTCTTGGTATATAGACAGTAATTTGAATTACTTTAGTAACACCCATACGGATCAGAGTTACGCGTTATTCAGTTATGATTGAAGACTCATAAAAAAAAATTACTCGGTTTCCGTGTTATGCAATCCACCTTAACTATTCCTTTGACCACCTCTTCCACTTCACCTCTTCGGTGGAATAATGTCCTCAAGGAAAGAAGCGCAGGCTATTGCTAAAATAACCTAACCTATCCCAACCTAATCTAACCTAATATAACCTAACCTAAATTTACCTAATCTAACCTAACCCGACCTAATCTAACCTATCCTAATGTAACCTAACCTAACCTTACCTAATCTAACCTAACCTAAGCCAACATAATCTAGCCTAATATAACCCAACTTAAACTTACCTAATCTAACTTAACCAAACATAATCTGACCTAACCTAACTTAGCCTAACTAGCCTAATCTGACCTAACCTAACCTAGCCTAACATAACATATCTTAGCCAAACCTATCCTAGCCTAACCTATCCTAACCCAACCTAGCCCAAATAGCCTAATCTGACCTAACCTAACCTAGCCTAACATAACATATCTTAGCCTAACCTATCCTAGCCTAACCTATTCTAACCCAACCTAGCCTAACATATCTTAGCCTAACCTATCCTAACCTAACCCAACCTAATCTAACCTACAAAAATACTAAATTACCCTTCCACTTCCTTGTCGGCACTCCCTTTCCTCTCCTGTATAACTTCAACCCACAACTTTCTCCTACATTCTTTCTACTTGTCCATACCGTCTCAACAGGGGTCAATCCATCATTCTCTCCACGCTTATCTCTTTTGCAACTTTTCCTTATTTCCTGACGCGGCATACGATCCATCTTCCTTACACCACATGACCTCCACAAGCAATCGGATTCCTCTGCTTTTAAATTGCAGTGTTCACCAGCTAAATCTCACCAGAAACGAATAATCATACTATGTCCTAACCTTATCATCACTGATAAGGCCCCGGAACACTCTGTCGCAAGTAAACAAGCACGGCATCATATATGGATAACAACGCCTGGCACATCATGCACTCAAAATAGTCTAATTTTAAATTTACACAAATTGTATATTGTCAGTATATCTCTGTATCGATATTAACCCCAAAGAAACAATTATTATTATTATTATCATTATTGATATTATTATTATTATTATCATTATTATTATTATTATTATCAGTAATATTATAATTGACTCTCCACCATTCCGGCTCTTCCTCCTACATTTCTACAACACCAGCCACTTTTTGTCCAACTATTACTCATTACTCTATTTTGCTTTATTTCTTCATCCTTTTTTTCATCTAAGCACTTTAAAGACCGGGAAAAAGTATGAAAATTATAAAAAAATATATATATTTTTGTCTACCAAATACCTTCATTGCTGCTTTTCGATTAACCATTTTTTTTCACTGTCTTGTATTTATCAAAAGATACTCTCATCTTTCCTCTCACATAAATTTCATCAGAACTACGTACTCTGCATTATTATTATTATTATTATTATTATTATTATTATTATTATTATTATTATTATTATTATTATTATTATTATTATTATTATTATTATTATTATATATATATATATATTTTTTGTTTTTTTACAAATTTCAAGAAGCGGAAAAGGACAAAGAATATCATCAGCAATTTGAAGCCTCTTGGGGAAGTGTCTTGAAATTCCTTTTTCGAAAAGAGTCTCGAGTCATAGACATCTAGAACAGCATTAAGAAGAAGACAGTTCTAGAACCTCCCAGTGCCCATAAGAGAGACACAAATACCGAACTCCCCCATCAGGAGGCTAGGACGGTACCCCTTACAGAGGACTTTGTAGCGTGGGATTTAATGAACAATGCTCTTGGTCCAACTCGCTGGCGGCTGGGTTCAAACTGCCATCACCTCGACCTCCGCCGCAAGTAGCGACGCTCTAACCCGCTCGGGCAGCGAGGAAAAGGTAATTGGATATAAAAGTGTAAGATGCGTCGTCTCTTAAGTAAGGATGGTATACAGCGACCGAGTCCTGAAGAGCAATGACCATGAAGATAGCGATAGTAGAAGAGATAAGATGCAATACTACTATGGACAGAGAGAGACTGAAGTTCGTCAGCAAAAAAAAAAAATAATAATAATAATTATAATAATAATAATAAAAAATAAAGAAAAAAAATAAAAGGAGAAGAAGAAAAAGAAGAAGAAAAAGAAGAAGAAGAGGAATAAGAAGAAGAAGAAGGAGAAGAAGGAGGAGAAGAAGAAGAAGAAGAAGAAGAAGAAGAAAACATTGATAAGGCGGAAGACTTTGGATTCTTCTTTGCCCAAGGGTACTGTGTCACCCCAAACTTAAGAGCATAAGAATGAAGGAGATTGCAAGAGACCATAAAGCCTACACTAGGCAGTTCCATATCCATTACCACCTTTCATTTCTATCCATAAAGTTATCTAATCATCTCATAAACTATCCGATAGTTTCAGCGCTCACTAACTACATGGTTACCAAGACAATTCCATTCGTTAACCACTCTATTAGTAAACCATTTCTTGTATTTTTCCTTCTTAAGCTGCCATTCAGAGAGGATTAAGTCACCTGTAAAATTCCAGAATCACGCAAACAAAGATATTTAACATGAAACCAACGTTTTCCAACACTCCTAACGTAATATAACCTAACCTAGCCTAACCTAACCTAACTTGTCCTAACTTAATCTAACATATCCACTCAATAGACAACTACAGATCTTTCAAATTAAAAAAATCTAATAGAACTAAGTCGCCTGTAGGTGGTCAACAACCCAGTTGGAATTACAAAGTATTGAATACGGTAGAGAACGTCTAATTTTGTTGAAACTGATCTAGCAAATGAAGTTTACTACTGAAAGATCAACAATTAACGTTTAAGATGTCAAGAGGAAAAATTGCGTACAAAAAAAAAAAAAAAAAAAAAAAAATATATATATATATATACATATATATATATATACATATATATACACACATATCTATATATGTATATATATTTATATATATATATATATATATATATATATATATATATTGCTCTGTGGAAGATTATGTTGAATGAAAAGGAGTAAGACCATAAGAATAGAGAAGACTGAAATAGACCATAAGGCCTACACTAGGCAGTTCCATGTCTATTACCACCTGTCATCCCCATCCATAAATCTATTTAACCTTTTCTTAATACAACTAATAGTTTCAGCGCTTACTGCATGTTTACTAAGCTCCTTAGTAGCCTCAAACGCTACTAGTGTTTTCTTTGCCCTAATCAGATATGAAAAAGGTCCCAAGTCAAGTGTTCTGTAGCAATCTTTGTAGAACAATGAGATGGTCATCTGGAGAGCGACAGAGAAACATAGAGTATAGTGTTATCAGCATAAGAGTGTACAGGGGAAGATAGGTGGTCAAGTAGGTCATTTATGTATAGGATTGCTGATATCCACAAAAGAAACCAGAAAAAGAAACTAAAATTCCCAAGCGCTTTCGTGATATTTCACATCATCAGGGGAATACTCACGAAATATCACGAAAGCGCTTGGGCATTTTAGTTTCTTTTTTCCGGTTTCCTTTGTGGTTATTGGATCGCGTGGTTTTGTGATCTTTTTGCATTATGTATAGGAGGAGAAAACGGAGGAGGCAGAATAGAGCCCTATGGGAGGCCATATGACATAAACATAGGAGATGAGCAGTGAGTGTCTACAACTGGGGATTTCAACCAGGGGCGACATGGGGGTCCCCAAGGAGGGCATGACAAGAATTTAATAGGGGTCATGGCTTGCTCTAACAAATTTTTATATTATGTAAGGAATCTGAATATAATATATATATATATATATATATATATATTATATACATATGTGTGTATATATATATATACATACTATATTATACATATATATATATATATATATATATATATATATACGAACACTATTCAACAAAACAGGGGCATGTTTAACATCTCGCCCCACATTATTCCCCTAATACCCTTGTCCAGCAAAAATTTAAATATTTAAACCACCCTTTGTGAACATTTCGCCCACGGATGTTTTGGCCAGCATTCTCAACCTTTCCCAGTGTTCCATCCCCCCTACTCCCCCTCCTCCTCCTCCTTTCCCTTCCCCCATTCTTCTTTTCTCTCCCCGTTCCCTCCTTTCCCCTTATTTAATCTCAAGCATATGTATCTCAACTTGTACTTGAAAAAGCTGTAATAAGCGAAACGTCGTACAAATAAAGGCTCCGTCTTCATCTGGTGTTTAACGCGTCATATATATACATATATGTGTATGTGTATGCATGTATATATATATACATATATATATATATACATATATATATATATACATATATATATATACATATATATATATATATATACATATATATATATATATATATATATATATTTCTGGGGCACAGGTTTTCTCTAAGACAATTCTGGTTGAAATCAACTGCACTAGTTGCTTTAACAATCTTCAAGACTGTATTCTTTAATCTGGAGAATACTTTCCTATTAGCAACTGAGAGGGACTGGAAGTAGTCATTCATGACTCTCAAAAGAATATACACAGTGTATGCCAACTGATATATTTTTGCATAGTAATAGTATTGAACAACTATTGACTCCACCGAAACTATAGTTTTTCGCCTCGTCGTGAGGCGTCTTCAGGGTGAGGACTGCTTTGTAGGATGCTCTGCTATATTGAAGGTCTTCCAACGAATAATGACCGCTGGTTGGATGGGCGGGCTTATAAGGCTCAGCCTGCCTAGCTCAGACGGAATACTGGCCTCTCATTGGCTGAGAGGTGCAGTATGGGATTTTGTCCGGGAGCCAAGGGGGTGGGATTTTGTCTGGGAGCCAAGGGGGTGGGATTTTGTCTGGAAGCCAAGGGGGTGGGATTTTGTCTGGAAGCCAAGGGGGTGGGATTTTGTCTAGGAGCCAAGAGGGTGGGATTTTGTCTGGGAGTCAAGAGGGTGGGATTTTGTCTGGGAGCCAAGAGGGTGGGATTACTGCTCTTGAAGGTAATTCCAGCCTGACCTTCACCTGTGAACGCAGTGTAGAGGGGTGCCTCCCCTTCCTAGATGTGGACATCTCTAAACAAGAACAGGGCTTCAAGACTAAGGTTTACACTAAAGCCACCAACGTGGGCCGCTGCCTCAATGCCAAGGGAGAATGCCCTGTTTCATACAAGATATCCGTGATATCTTCCTATGTGAAGAGGGCCCTTACCCACTGTAGTAGCTGGACTGAGATCCACAGAGAACTCGACCGTATCCGCCAGCTCCTCACCAACAACGGCTATGCAGACCATCTCATCGAGAAAGTCATACGGAAAAAACTGGACCAGTTTGCAGACTCGACCCAGTTGCCCACCCCTCCCAAGGAGAAAATCACCGTTTACCACCATAATTCTTTTCATGATCGGTACCGCGAGGAGTGTGATGCCCTTAGAAATATCATCAAGAGAGGAGTCACCCCAACCAACAGAAATGCCATCATAGACTTGAGAATACTCTGCAAACCTAACCTCATTAGTTCCCTGATTATGAGGAATAGCACGGCGCCCAGGGCCCCGAGTGAGGCTACCACCAATGTTGTATACAAATTTTCATGTCAGGAGGGCCGCTGCGACGGCTCCAGCACATACATTGGCAGAACCTCCTCTACACTGCGGCGTCGCCTACAATCCCATAGAAACCAGGGATCAATTTTCCAGCATTTCACTGAAACACACAACATGAAGCCTCCTCTACAGAAGCTGCTAGACCAAACGGACATTCTTCACAAGGAGTCTGCCTTCAGGAAGCTGCAGATTGCAGAAGCAGTATCCATTACTTGCCAGCGCCCTACCATCAACATACAGCAAGCTGCCGATTTTATTCTCCCTTCCGTGCGCCCTGTAAAGAATAACCCCCTCCAGGAACAACAAGCCCTTAGACAGCAGCAGCCCCGCGAACAAATGAAACATGTCCAGCTAGTTAATCAGCGCCTAGGACCAGTAACCAGAGCAGCAGCAAATCAGGCCAGAGCTTCTAGACAAAATACCACCCACCTTGGCTCCCGGACAAAATCCCACCCTCTTGGCTCCCAGACAAAATCCCACCCTCTTGACTCCCAGAGGGTGGGATTTTGTCCGGGAGCCAAGGTGGGTGGTATTTTGTCTAGAAGCTCTGGCCTGATTTGCTGCTGCTCTGGTTACTGGTCCTAGGCGCTGATTAACTAGCTGGACATGTTTCATTTGTTCGCGGGGCTGCTGCTGTCTAAGGGCTTGTTGTTCCTGGAGGGGGTTATTCTTTACAGGGCGCACGGAAGGGAGAATAAAATCAGCAGCTTGCTGTATGTTGATGGTAGGGCGCTGGCAAGTAATGGATACTGCTTCTGCAATCTGCAGCTTCCTGAAGGCAGACTCCTTGTGAAGAATGTCAGTTTGGTCTAGCAGCTACTGTAGAGGAGGCTTCATGTTGTGTGTTTCAGTGAAATGCTGGAAAATTGATCCCTGGTTTCTATGGAATTGTAGGCGACGCCGCAGTGTAGAGGAGGTCCTGCCAATGTATGTGCTGGAGCCGTCGCAGCGGCCCTCCTGACATGAAAATTTGTATACAACATTGGTGGTAGCCTCACTCGGGGCCCTGGGCGCCGTGCTATTCCTCATAATCAGGGAACTAATGAGGTTAGGTTTGCAGAGTATTCTCAAGTCTATGATGGCATTTCTGTTGGTTGGGGTGACTCCTCTCTTGATGATATTTCTAAGGGCATCACACTCCTCGCGGTACCGATCATGAAAAGAATTATGGTGGTAAACGGTGATTTTCTCCTTGGGAGGGGTGGGCAACTGGGTCGAGTCTGCAAACTGGTCCAGTTTTTTCCGTATGACTTTCTCGATGAGATGGTCTGCATAGCCGTTGTTGGTGAGGAGCTGGCGGATACGGTCGAGTTCTCTGTGGATCTCAGTCCAGCTACTACAGTGGGTAAGGGCCCTCTTCACATAGGAAGATATCACGGATATCTTGTATGAAACAGGGCATTCTCCCTTGGCATTGAGGCAGCGGCCCACGTTGGTGGCTTTAGTGTAAACCTTAGTCTTGAAGCCCTGTTCTTGTTTAGAGATGTCCACATCTAGGAAGGGGAGGCACCCCTCTACACTGCGTTCACAGGTGAAGGTCAGGCTGGAATTACCTTCAAGAGCAGTAATCATGAGAGGAACCCGACAAAATCCCACCCTCTTGAACCCCAGACAAAATCCCACCCTCTTGGCTCCTAGACAAAATCCCACCCCCATGGCTTCCAGACAAAATCCCACCCCCATGGCTTCCAGACAAAATCCCACCCCCATGGCTCCCAGACAAAATCCCACCCCCTTGGCTCCCGGACAAAATCCCATACTGCACCTCTCAGCCAATGAGAGGCCAGTATTCCGTCTGAGCTAGGCAGGCTGAGCCTTATAAGCCCGCCCATCCAACCAGCGGTCATTATTCGTTGGAAGACCTTCAATATAGCAGAGCATCCTACAAAGCAGTCCTCACCCTGAAGACGCCTCACGACGAGGCGAAAAACTATAGTTTCGGTGGAGTCAATAGTTGTTCAATACTATTACTATGCAAAAATATATCAGTTGGCATACACTGTGTATATTCTTTTGAGAGTCATGAATGACTACTTCCAGTCCCTCTCAGTTGCTAATAGGAAAGTATTCTCCAGATTAAAGAATACAGTCTTGAAGATTGTTAAAGCAACTAGTGCAGTTGATTTCAACCAGAATATATATATATATATATATATATATATATATATTTATAATTATAATCTATCAATTTCTCCTGGCATACGAAACATAAGATAATCATGATTGTCAACTATATAATAAAGTAAAGGTTTCTTTTGATCAACATTTTAGTATAATTTCTTTTATATGTATATATATATATATATATATATATATATATATATATATATATATATATATATTCTTGGCGGGGTGGGATTAGGGTGAAAAATTAAGGGGAATCACACAAATGGTGAAAATTCGTGAACGGAGGATATGGTCGAGAACCAAGTTACATCGACTTACGGAATCATCCGAATAAAGGAATAATAAAGAAATGAGTTTTAAAGTAAAACCTGGAAAATGGAATTACAGAGAGCGGGCGCCCGGGGAACAGCTGTTATGCTTTGTTGTAATACAGTCAGGTAAATACGATTAGGTACGTACAAACATGAACACACGTGCACACGCACGCATACACACACATACACATGAAAAACACACAGGCACGCATACATACACATACACATGAAAAACACACACGCACGCACGCATACACACATGCACGAGCGCGCGCGCACGCACACACGAGAAAAACACACGCACGCACGCAAGCATACACACACGCACGCACACACACGCCCAAGAAACACAGACGCACGCACACACACACACACACACACGTACGCGCACACACGCACAAGCTCACACACACACAGACACACACACACGCGCACGCACGCAACCATACACACATACACATCAAACACACACACGCACGCATACAGACACACACGCCCGCACACACACACGAGAAACACAAACACACACACACGCGCGCGCGCGCGCGCACTAGTCCCAGGAGGCGGTGATTACCTGAGGAGGAACAAGTTACAAAACACAGGTTAACGATGGTCCGACCCGGGGACAGCCAAGGCAAGGCTAGGATCTGCCCCTACGGGCTCAGCTCCTTGGCTCGATTATGGAGCTCACTGATAACCCGCTACACGGTGCTGAAGCCCCATTAGGCACCCGTGGTCGTCACACACTCGATCTAGGGTCTGGAGAGAAGGAGAGAGAGAGAGAGAGGGAGAGGGAAAGAGAGAGGGAGGGAGGGAAGGAGAGGGAGGGAGGGAGGGAGGGAGAAAGAGAAACAGAGAGGGAGAAATATAGATAGAATAGATAGAGAGAGAGGGAGAGAGAGACAGGAACAGAGATAGATAGATATAGAGAGAGAAACAGAGAGAGAGAGAGAGAGAGAGAGAGAGAGAGAGAGAGAGAGAGAGAGAGAGAGAGAGAGAGAGAGAGAGAGAGAGAAGGAGAGAAGGTCTGCCCATACATACTACAGTACTGATGACATCACAGGGTGCTTGAAGCCTCTCACTAAGAATTTAAGCTCAACTAAACCCGTCCTCTTCTAGTGAGAGCTCCGTTGATTGGTTGACGAATAGTCTGATGCTTCCAGGTGACGCACTCCGCCTCTTGGGGGAATCTGATTGGTTGTAAGCAGACCTTCTCTT
>NC_134815.1:5566619-5576619 GCF_046742065.1 Oratosquilla oratoria | reverse complement strand
TCTCATTACATTTTTTAATCCCCCCAAGGCATTTACTCGCTTCTCTCAATCTACATTCTACCTCCACCCCACCCCTCCCTTTCCTGCCACATTCGCACCCAAGTATCTAAAACTACCCACTTCCTCCAGTCTCTCTCCCTTAATACTCACTTCCAGTCTGCTGCCACTCTCTCCCCTTGTACATCTCATCACCTTACATTTACCCACATTTATCTTCAACTTCCCTCTTTCGCACACCTTCCCAAACTCTGTCACTAACTTCCTCAATCCCTCCTCTGATCCTGCCACAAGCGCAGTATCGTCAGCAAACAACAACTGGCTTATCTCCTACTTTTCTCCATTTTCTTTAACCATCTCCAATCCCTGACCCATTACCCTTGCATTTACCTCTCGCACCACCCCATCCATGTATGTATGTATATATACACACACACACACACACACACACACACACACACACACACACACACACACACACACACACACACACACACACACACACACACATATATACATATATATACACACACACACACACACACACACACACACACACACACACACACACACACACACACACACACACACACACACACACACATATATATATATATATACATATATATATATATATATATATATATATATATATATACTGTATATACATACACACAAACATATCCGGTATATAAAGGTACGTTCCGTTATCAAAGGGACCTAGCCTTTATATATATAAGTAACTTCAGAGATTCTATTCAGGCGATTTAGCCCCGGTCTACTTGATCTGTGTTGAAGCTAAACCCAGACAGTTTTATTCATTTCAAGTTCGAGCGTTATGGTCTGCAAGGATAGAGGCGCTGGTAAATTCTTGGCGACAAAATGCAAACTCGCTCCATTGACTGACGTACCTTCAGACGCCAAAAAAGTAAGTCTATAAGTGATACGACTCTACAATCAATACACATCTGTAATCTATACAATTCTAAAATAACACTTGAACACATTATCAGATCATCGGAGAGGTCGGGAATATGATTGACAGGTGTCAATTTCGGAATCAGTAGCTTTGAAGATTAATTTGTTGACTTTCAACCAAATAAAAAAAAATCTAGTTACCACTGACCTTTTCTGGTCTTCATTGACCTTTTCTGGTCTTCACTGACCTTTTCTGGTCTTTATTGACCTTTTCTGACCTGATAATGGGTTACATTTTTATTCTACTCAGCTTTGAAGAATAATTTGTTGACTTCCAACCAAATAATGGAATCTAACTATTGACCTTTTCTGGTCTTCATTGACCTTTCCTGACCTGATAACGGGTTACATTTTTATTCTACTCACATGCTATAACATCACTTTAATCAATGAAGTTCTATAACTGCTAGAATTTCATAGTCACCATTTCGTTATTGGGGACAAATCAATAAATCGCTATCAAGTATATAACTTGATGTCATGGGTCTCATACGGTATACCCACGGCCCCAAGATAACCGTCAACAGTCCCCGCATTGGCTTGTAGATCACACAGGGAAGAAATATTGTCCTTCTGTGTTGTGTTAATATCTGACAGCGTAGAGTGACATTATGTGTCCTACGACATATCTATGGCGCGCACATCCACTACATATGGTATCTTGGGTTAGACCAAGTCTATGTTGATACTACAGGGTGTTCCAAAAAATTGACCCTGGTTTTAATGCTGAATATTTCTTGGTAGCAACAAGGGACAGTTATACAAAATGTTACAAATGGTTTAGTATAATTTTATGGATGGGGGTGAGAGGTGATCACGGATATGGAACTGCCTAATGTAGGTCTTATGGTCTCTTGCAGTCTCCCTCATTCTTATGTTCTTGTAAGACTTATTGACCCACTGTCGGAGACTGAGAAAAGATAGACAGAAAATCTGTATATTTCGACCACTATCTGTGGTCCTATTCTGCTGAAGAGGACCACAGATAGTGGTCGAAATATACAGATTTTCTGTCCATCTTTTCTCATTCTTCGACAGTGGGTCAATAAGTCTTATTTTACAAATGTTATACTACGTTAAACCTTCCTTATATTCTTATGTTATCAAGCTTTATTAACCGTTTTATAAATGTTTTATATGTTTCACGCGTTTTGTGGTTCCATAGACATAGCGATTTGAAAATGGGTCCATCCTTTTGAAACACTCTGTACTTGAGTCCTGAGTAGTGACCCAACAGAGGCGAGCTTGTGTAACCTTTGCACTCTTTAGGAGCGTATAATCTTTGGGCTTTATCTTTTGCGGGTGTTTGTCTTACTACGAAGATGTTTGTTTTGTCCTGTCATGTTTGTTTTGCTACGTTCGTGGTTATGTGTTTTTGTATGGCTTTGTTGCGGATGCTCGCTGGCCGAGCGGATTAGAGCGTCACAACTTGCGGCGGAGGTCGAGGGTGACGACAGGTCGAATCCTGCCGCCAGCGAGTTGGACCAAGGGCATGGATCATTAAACTCCACGTTACAAAGTCCTCTGTAAGGGGAACCGTCCCAGCCTCCTGAGAGCGGGGAATTCGAGATGTTTATCTGATTTATACTGTGGGGCTCTAGAGGTATGCTCTAGTATACCTGTGACTAGTATGCTGCTAGTCATCATGCAGAATGGGGATAGAAAGTTAGAACGATCTAGATTTGTCTCTTCAATTCAGTGAAGGCCATTATAATTAGCTTTCTAGCTAACAGACCCGTTTAATGGTGAGCCTACAATCCTTATATTATCTTATACACGAACACAAATGCTGTGTAACCAACACTACATAGCAAAAGAAGAAATACACAGATGGAGAAATGTATCAACGAATAAACAAACAATTAAATAAGTTATAAGATTAATTAATACAGCCAGTGGGCTACATCTTAGCCTGATTGACCATCACAACCAACATACTAACGTTTGTTTCTTTATATACTTTAATTTGTTGACGCTAGGTGATTTTAATCAGCTTAAGGGACATCCATAGCATCCACTCACCCACCCCCACCCATCCACTCACCCACTCACCCATTCATCCATCAACGTATGGCTTTGGCAAATGCAAAACCTGCGAATGAAATAATTTAGGTGAAAGGATTCATTGGTATGATTAGACTCAACGATTAACTGGTCAATTGATGCGGCCTTGATTAATATTTTCTGATCAGATCGTTTTAACTCTTTGACTACAAAATCATCCTCAAGTGAAGAAAAAATTCTGGTTTTTGGATATGTACACACACACACACACACACACACACACACACACACACACACACACACACACACACACACACACACACACACACACACACACACACACACACACACACACACACACACACACACACACACATATATATATATATATATTATATGTATATATATATATATAAATATACATATATATATATATATACATATATATATATATATATATATATAATATATATATATATATATATATATATATGTGTGTGTTGCTAAGACGGGTCACCAACTTCGACAAGGATGGGCTGAGCTCTCTTGTCTATCTTGTACCACACTTTGTGCCAGGCTGACCCCCCCCCCCCGTGGCCTACAGACGAATTACATCTTTTGGCTTTAGTTAGAATATAATCGATATGGAGTGCCTGTGGAGGGAGGGATGGAAGCATGGAGGTAGGGAGTGAAGAAGGGAGTGTTTCAATGCCCTTCAATCCCCACTCTCCACCTCCATTCTCCCCACCTCCATTCCAGAGGTGAGATACGGTTGTCGATAGAATGGATTATATATATATATATATATATATATATATATATATATATATATATATATATATATATATTATATATATATATATAAGGTATGTCGCTAGATTCATGACGTATTCAACAGTTCATCATTATCACCACCATTATCACCACCATCAATGCTAGTATCACCACCAATGACACCACTACCACCACGACCACCAACACCACCTAACACAACCGCTCGATTTATAACGTATTGAACAGCTCATTATTATCACCACCATTATCATCACCATCAATGCTAGTATCACCATCAACGCCACCACTACCACCACGACCATCACCTACCACAACCACTAAACAATAATAACAACAAAACAGGAACACCACCGCTACTACCACCACCACTAACACCACTCCACCTACCACCAAACAATAATAACAACAGAAGAAGGACATCACCACCACCGCTTCCACCACCACCACCATACCACACTTTCACTCCACCAAATCCACGCTACAACCACACTTCCTCTACTGGTGCCCTATTTTCGTCATCAAACCATCTAGATCAACCACCAAAGCAATGTCTCCTCGTTTACACCACACTTTCACCACGATCAATTATCCTCGAAACCATCGCGGAGTTGATAAACTACCCGTCTCCCTCATTAGTACTCCCTCAACCACCACCACCACCACAGCCATAACTACCACAACAAGGTCAGTAAACTACGTAAGACTCCAACCAACCCCACCGTCACCACCACAACCACCATCACTTCCACCACCACCTCCACTTGCTACTTCCACCACCACCACCACTTCATTATCACCACCTCCATCACCACCACCACCAACACTACCCCCAACCACCACCACCTGCTACCTTCACCACCACCAACACCAACTGCTACCTCCACCACCACCACCACCAACTCCTACCTCCACCTCCACTTCCACCGCCACCATAACCACCACAACAACCACTTCATCATCACCAACTCCATCACCACCACCTCCAACATTACCCCCCACCACCAACTGCTACTTCCACCACCACCAACTGCTACCTTCACCACCACCACAACCACCACCGCCACCACCACCAGCAGCAGCAGCTCCCTGAGACCAGGTGCGTTCCAGAGGCATCCAGATGAGTCATCATGTAGTTCTCCTTGAATATCTCACCTGTTGGTGCATACCGGTACTACAGGAGGCTGGGCAGGAGGAGGAGGGAGAGGAGAGGGAGAGGAGAGGAAGAGGAGGGAGAGGAGGGAGGAGAGGGAGAGGAGGGAGAGTAGGGAGGGAGAGAAAGCAACTGGGAGGATAGAAAGTGTCTGGATAGGTATAGTGTCAAAGGACAGGCAAACACGTACACATATACACACATGCGCGCGCACATACACACACACACAAACCCACGCACAGACACACACACATACACACAGACACACATACACACACATGCACGCACGTACACACAGAGAGAAACACACACACACACACACACACACACACACACACACACACACACACACACACACACACACACACACACACACACACATATATATATACATACATATATATACATACATATATATATATATATATGTGTGTGTGTGTGTGTGTGTAAGTGTGTGTGTGTGTGTGTGTATGTGTGTGTGTGTGTGTGTGTGTGTGTGTGTGTGTGTGTGTGTGTGTGTGTGTGTGTGTGTGTGTGTGTGTGTGTGTGTGTGTGTGTGTGTGTGTTTTATTTACATAAATGATTATGTGCACTCTATATACACTCTATATAAAAGATAAATAGAAAAATTAATAAATGAATAAAAGAATAAGCAAACAAGTGAATGAATACATAAGCAAATGAATGCGTAAATAAATCAATAGTAAATGAATAATAAAAATTAGCAAATAAACAAATAAACTCATAATAAATAAAACATAAATAAACAAACAATAATGCATAAATAAATAGACAAATAAACTGGGTATAGATAGATAAATAAATAAGAAATAAACAGATAAATGCATAAGAAATAAATTAATAGATAAATAAATAAACGAATAATTAAATACATAAATAGAGAGATAAACTGGGTATAGATAGATATATAAATAAGAAATAAACAAATAAATGCATAAGAAATAAATAAATACATAAATAAATAAACGAATAATTAAATACATAAATAAATAGACAGATAAACTGGGTATAGATAGATAAATAAATAAGAAATAAACAAATAAATGCATAAGAAATAAATAGTTACATAAATAAATAAACGAATAATTAAATGCATAAATAAATAGACAGGTAAACTGGGAATAGATAAATAAATAAGGAATAAAAAATAATTGCATAAGAAATAAATGAATATATAAATAAATAAACGAATGATTAAATACATAAATAAATAGACAGATAAACTGGGTATAGACATTTCCCCAATCCAAGTCCCGCAAGTTGGCACCCCGCCATGACCCAATTTGCGTTCGGCGCCACTGGACGGACGGCGGGTGCCAATCGGCGCCAAAGAGCAGGTTCGAGCGCTTTCGTGCACAAAAAAAAAAAAAAAAAAAAAAAAAAAAGTGACCACCCCACTTCCTGGGTTGATTAGTCATAGAGGAGTGAGGGGTATCTCCCGGGAGGATTGTGAATTCTCACTTCCCCACCAGGGAGTGAGATCATGGTCAATCTATCCGTGGCCCCCAGAAAACCGGCCACGGTCACAGAGCTGTCCCGCGGTGTAAATTGTGGTTCTACGGGAAGGTAGTACAACTCAAGGGAAGAAGGGAGAGGGGGGAGGGAGGGATACATAGAAAGATAGACAGATAGATAGATGGAGAGAGAGAGAGAGAGAGAGAGAGAGAGAGAGAGAGAGAGAGAGAGAGAGAGAGAGAGAGAGAGAGAGAGAGAGAGAGAGAGAGAGAGAGAGAGAGAGGAAGGAATAGATAGATATAGGTAGATAGATAGACAGATAGAGATAGATAAATAGATAGATAGAGAGATAGAGAGAGAGAGAGAGAGAGAGAGAGAGGAAGGAATAGATAGAGATAGGTATATAGATACAGATAGAGATAGATAAATAGATAGATAGATAGATAGAAAGATAGATAGAGAGAGAGAGAGAGAGAGAGAGAGAGAGAGAGAGAGAGAGAGAGAGAGAGAGAGAGAGAGAGAGAGAGAGGAAGGGATAGACAGATAAATAGGTATATAGATACAGATAGAGATAGATAAATAGATAGAGAGATAGAGATAGAGAGAGAGACAGAGAGGAAGGGATAGATAAATAGGTATATAGATAGAGATAGATAAATAGATAGAGAGAGAGAGAGAGAGAGGAAGGGATAGATAGATTAGTAGATAGATAGAGATAGATAAATAGATAGATAGATAGACAGAGAGAGAGAGGAGTAGGCATCCATCTCTTTTCTCCCCCATCTCCTCCCCTCTCTCTTCTCCACAACTCCCCTCCAGTACTCCCGTCTCTCTTTGACCTCCTCCTCTCTCTGTCTCTCTCTCTCTCTCTCCATCTCTCCCTCTCTTTCCATCTCTTTCTGTCTCTCCCTTCCTCTCTCCCTCTCTCTTTCTCTCCATCACTCCCTCTCTTTCTATCTCTCCCTCCCTCCCTTCCTCCTCTCTCTCTCTCTCTCTCTCTCTCTCTCTCCTTCTCTCCATCACTCCCTCTCTTTCCATCTCTTTCTGTATCTCCCTCCCTCCCTCCCCCTTCTCCCTCTCTCTTTCTCTCTTTCTCTCTCTCTCACCACTCCCCCTCCATCCGGCTGCTCAGCCAAGCCTGACTACTCCTTTCTCCCAAAGCTGTACTGAAAGTGACCATCAACCCCCCAACCCGTGTTATATCATAGTCTTCGGACTCTGCCTCGCGCATACCACAACCACAACCACAACCACCACAACCATCATAACAACCAACCACTACAACCACCACTACAACCACCACCACCACCACAACCATCACCACAAACACCAACCCCAACAATCACAACCACCATCACCACAACCACCACAACCATCACCACAATCACAACCCACCAACCACTACAACCACAACCACCAATCACTATAACCACCAACCACTACAACCACCACCACAAACACCAACCATCACCACAGCCACCAACCCCAAGCACCAACCACCACAACCACCACCACAACCACCAATCCCCAACCACCACAACCACCACCACAATCACCAACCACTACAACCACAACCACCAACCACTACAACCACCACCACAAACACCAACCATCACCACAGCCACCAACCACTATCACCACCACAACCA
Organism: Oratosquilla oratoria; assembly: GCF_046742065.1. Lineage (NCBI taxonomy): Eukaryota > Metazoa > Arthropoda > Malacostraca > Stomatopoda > Squillidae > Oratosquilla > Oratosquilla oratoria. The sequence continues at coordinate 5,568,570 of NC_134815.1, read as the reverse complement.
CCACCACCATAACCATCAACCCCCAACCACCACAACCACCAACCACTACAACCACCATCACAACCACCAACCACTACAACCACCACCACCACAACAACCAACCACTACAGCCACCACCACAACCACCAACCACTACAACCACCACAACCACCAACCACTACAACCACCACAACCATCAACCCTAACCACCAACCACTACAACCACCACCACGACCATCAACCCCAACCACCAACACTACAACCACCATCACAACCACCAACCGCTACAACCACCACCACCACAACAACCAACCACTACAGCCACCACCACAACCACCAACTACTACAACCACCACAACCACCAACCACTACAACCACCACAACCATCAACCCTAACCACCAACCACTACAACCACCACCACGACCACCAACCCCAACCACCAACACTACAACCGCCATCACAACCACCAACCACTACAACCACCAACCCCAACCCCTACAACCACCACAACCACCAACTCCAACCACTAACCACTACAACCACCACCATCACAACCACAAACCCCAACCACCAATCACTACAACCACCACAACCACCACCACCACAACCACCAACCCCAATCACCAACCACTACAACTACCACCACCAGAACCACCACCACCACCATCTTCATTCCTCTCTTCACTCATCCCACTGAGTAATCAAGGTGTTTTCAGTTCATGTCATCATCATGCCACTGAGCCCGTGTATAGAGCTTCATGCCACTGTCATTCCATTAGGGAGTCATGCCATTGTGACTCAAATGAGGTGTCATTCCACTGCAAGTGAGGTAGGATGTCATTCCATTACCATTCTTGTAAGATCTTGTATCATGTACCACTGTCATTCCAAAAAGTCATTCCACATTGCCCTCATTCCACTGAATTCTCATGCTCTCATCATGCCAACATGGTCATGCCACCATAATATTGTGGTATGTGGATTATTGTTCCTTTCACTCCACTCTATCCCGTCAGGCTGCATGAGCATGTATACATGTATCTAGTGGCAGTTGGTATACATCAAATTAATACACACACACACACACACACACACACACACACACACACACACACACACACACACACACACACACACACACACACACACACACACACACACACACACAAAAAAACACACACAAATACACACACACAAAAAATATACATACACACACATAAACACACACACACGCATACACACACACACACACACACACACACACATACATACACACTTACACATACACACACACACGCACACATACACACACACACTTACACACACACACACACACACACACACACACATACACGCGTGCACACACACACACACACACACACACACACACACACACACACACACACACACACACACACACACACACACACACACACACACACACACACACACATGTCCCAGGCTTTACAACCACGTGCTAGTTCGGTAAGGCTGGTACCCGTGGTAAAACCAGAGACGCAATCCTCTACAGGCATAAACAATCAAAGAACCAAAACGAAATCCAAAGTTCGCCGACAATACTGTATTCTTACTTTCTCTCCCCAACAGATGGCGCCATAATCACTGTCTGCTGCGATGCAAACAAGCTTCGCAATTCATTAGTGTTACATTAGTATATTTTAACAGTAACGTCAGCATCCTATTCAGCTATCTTGGAGATAAGATCAACAAAAGTCTGTCGGCGAACTTTGGCATCCGAGTGTACCGTTGCGGACAAAAGTTTCTGACCCAAGTCAGCGTGTCAGCCTCGTCTACAAGCTTCGTTGGCTCTCGACGTTTCTTTGCCCATGTACCTCTTCGGTCCCGTCAACCTCTTCTCGTGTCCTCTCGTGGCTCTTCTTAAAGAGAGAGAGGGAAAGAGAGCGAGAGAAATATATGTATATACTGTATATATATATATATATATATATA
>NC_134815.1:5529119-5559119 GCF_046742065.1 Oratosquilla oratoria | reverse complement strand
AATAATAATGGTAATAATGATAATAATAATAATAATAATAATGATAATAATAATAATACACATACCAAAGACTTTTCCCCCTTGCAAGGGAGGTAGCATAAAAAGAAAGAAAAAAAAATCACTCCCACTCATTCCATCCCCACATACTCCACTCCCATTGACCCACCTCCCTCCCTCCCTCTTATCATGGCTCCTCCTGGATGACGGGTCATCCCTGCATCCCACCCACTGCCCTGGGTAAGAAGAGGAAGAAGAAGAAGAAGAAGAAGAGGAAGAAGAAAAAGAAGATTGATGATGATGATGATGATGATAATAATAATAATAATAATAATAATAATAATAATAATAATAATAATAATAATAATAATAATAATAATAATAATAATAATAATAATAATAATAATAATAATAATAATAATAATAATAATAATAATAATAAATGAATAGATACATACATACATACATACATATACCAAGGCTTTTTCCCCCTTTCAAGGGAGGTAGCCAAAAAGGGAAAGGCATAAAAACACTCCCACCCATTTCATCCCTAAATACACTCCACACACCTCCCACCCTCCCTCTCATCTGAGCACCTCCTGGATGACGGGTCATCCCTGCACCTTGCCCACCGCCCTGGGTCAGAAGCAGTGTCGCAAGACACAGCACATCCACAGCAAGGCCGCTTCATTTAATCGGCGACCCCTCCTCTCCGTCCCCCCTTGCATATAAGGAGAGGACGGGGAGAAATCCCTTCGGGCTGCGTCAAAATTTGCTCACACATACTACCTCACCCCCCACTCCCCCGCCCATTCCTCCTCATGCAATCACAACATCATCCATATACAACCATTCTCCACTCACCTCTGTCTTCCGTCCTCTCCCTTCCTTCCTCAACAGACATTCCCCTCTTCCCCAAAGCCCCCTTCACCCCATCCATCCACCTCATCCTAGGACGTCCCCTCATGTTCACTCCCTCCATATAAATACATAAATAAACGTGGAACAAGGTAGGCTACGAAAAACAATTATGCCAAATAGGCCGAAGGCTGCCTACGGGAAAAAAGGATGCCATCCTGAAGGGTCTTCTGGAAGGAATTGGTACAAGCGCCAGATGCCAGGCAGTCAACGAGGTGTGAAGGTGAGGGACGTACGCCAAGAGGCTTTTAGCTATGGACAAAACAGTCACCTTGGCCCTATATGCTAGGGAATGCAAGGGCGAGAGGTAGACCCTTCATGGCAGCTGTGGGAATCGAACCAAGGACCTTGTAGTTATGCAAAAGTTGTTAGAAACAAGTAAATGAATAAATAGATAAATGGATGAATACATGAATAGGCAAATGAGTATGATAAACGTATGCCAAATCGAGGTTAGATTAATAGGCTTAATAAACTGGTATGGTTTACAGATTTTGTACTAAATTATTAATTTCTTTTTTATATAAATTCTAAGAGCATCCAAGAGTATTATCATTCCCTAGTCCCTCGTCCTAGTCGTTCAGTAAATAAAATATATACTCGTACATATACACGTATATATATATATATATATATATATGTATATATATATATATATATATATATATATACATATATATGAATATGTATATATATATATATATTGTTGGTACATTGTGACAAATTGATGAAGGTGGAAAAAGAAGTCACGGGTCTAGTTCCGAGTTACTGAGTTTATTCCTGACCGGTTTCGCTCTATGCTATACATTCCTCTGAAGAAGCATAGAGCGAAACCGGTCAGGAATCAACTCAGGAACTCGGAACTGGACCCGTGACTTCTTTTTCCACCTTCATCAACATATATATATATATATATATATATATAGCCGACCTCCAGAGGTCACATGGGGACACGCTTGCGCCATCCGGCTGCGTCGGATCGACCAAAGCTTCACTGAGGCCCACGGGTGGGACAACACCTCCTTGAGGAACTCACTTGCAGTACCAGCATCAGTCCCAGCGACGACTCAACCAAAGCCTCGCCTAACCACATGATGATGAACGCTGGAATATTTGAGGAGCGCACATCCCATACTTGGTGGCTCAGTAGCATGAGAACGTTTTGTATCCGACTTCCCAGGCATCGAATTTTACCTCACGCTAATTAGAAGCACGGGTCATGACCTGACCCTTGTATATGAAGACCGGACGGAACGCCGAAAACCAGATCATCTTGGAGCATCACACTGTAAGTCTGACTCGATGCCTCCTTGTTTCCTCACCTCCATCGCAAGTAGACCAAGTTGGGACACGACATGAAGCACACAGCGTTACATTCCTTGCCGTTTCTTCCTCTCCCCCCTTTTTCTTACACTTCGAGTAAGCTATCATTACTGGCGCCCAACATTCGTTTGTAAATAAACAAATTCTCTCCATCAAAGTTTGGCTTGAAACCAGCCTAACATTTGGCGGCCAACGTGGGCCAAGACTACTAACCAACCTAACATACGTACATACATATATATACATATATATATATATATATATATATATACATATATATACATATATACATATATATATACATATATATATATACAGTATATATATATATTGATAATAACAATAATGATAACAATATCAATAATAATAATAAAGTCTACATAGCGTCATTTGGAATGTGCATTCACACAGAATGTCCAATTGTCAATCTCCAGTTCAAACTGTCTCGACATACAACCAGAAAAGCATTAGTGTAGCCACTGGCAGCACCTGATGCCCAGAACAACGATAAAAAAAAATCCCATGACATCAAAACAAATCAACTGAAATATTCAGAACTCAACTTTCAGTTAGCAAGAAAAGACATGATACATCGGACATATAAAACGTGCTATTTTCTTTAACAGACACATTTTTTTTGCAGTCCATCAAGCCATTCTTGGCAGGAGAAAACAGGATACATATCCACAACATCAACACAAATATTCAAAGTCATGTTCAGAATGGACTTGGTGTTGGCAAAGAAACGGGTGATGACACACGCACACACATGCACGCACACACACACACACACACACACACACACACACACACACACACACACACACACACACACACACACACACACACACACACACAGAGGTATGTTAGAAAATTAGAGAATAGTCGACAGGACCCAATAAGCGTTGGTCATTTCTTGTATACTACAATTAGGTAAATACAATTGAGCAAATACGTCTAATGCTAACGAATTAATACAGTTTTCCATACATATTCATAAATATACTTGGAATAGCTTAGAAAGTGATATAACCCAAGCTAGAACAATACATGAGTTCAAATCTAAGATGACAATTGGAAATCAAGGATATATATAAAGCTGGAATTGTACATGAGTTTGAGGCTAAGTAGGATCTAGTTAGAGAGTAGGAAACGGGGTCCCACGAGCGTTGCTCCTTTCCTGTGTACTACAATTAGGTAAATACAATCAGGTAAACACACACACACACACACACACACACACACACACACACACACACACACACACACACACACACACACACACACACACACACAGTGACGCAGTGGTTAGATTTCCCGGCTGCGACTGCGGCGGTCCGGGTTCGAATCCCTCCCCCCAGGGCTGAAATAGTTTCAGTATCGCTGCGCTACGGGTCGTTACTCCAACTTTCGTGGGCGGGGAGTTGGGTGTGTGTGTGCGTGTAATGTCACAACATTACCCATAGATTGGTCATATATGAGCTCTGAGCTCTCTTCTGGGAGGGAAATAGCTGTCGATCACGAGTCCAACACGTGATTCAAGACCATGGTGAAACACACACACACACACACACACACACACACACACACACACACACGCACACACACACACAGTGACGCAGTGGTTAGATTTCCCGGCTGCGACTACGGCGGTCCGGGTTCGAATCCCCCTCAGGGTTGAAATAATTTCAGTATCGCTGTGCTGTGGGTCGTTATTTCAACTCTCGTGGGCGGGGAGTTTGGGTGTGTGTGTGCGTATAAGGTCACAGCTTTACCCATAGATCGGTCATATATGAACTCTGAGCTCTGAAGTCTCTTCCGGGACGGAAATACATGTCGATCACGAGTCCAACACGTGATCCAAAACCATGGTGAATCACACACACATACACACACAATATTAACATCATGAGCGATCAACCATCGCCATTTTATTTACGTTTTAGAAATGTACACGTGAGTAATTAGACAACTAGCCTACGGGTTGTACGTTTTTCAAAGGGAAAGAGAGAGAGAGAGAGAGAGAGAGAGAGAGAGAGAGAGAGAGAGAGAGAGAGAGAGAGAGAGAGAGAGAGAGAGAGAGAGAGAGAGAGAGAGAGAGAGAGAGAGAGAGAGAGAGAGAGAGAGAGAGAGAGAGAGGGAGAGAGAGAGAGAGAGAGAGAGAGAGGCAGAGAGAGAGAGAGAGTGAGAGAGAGAGAGAGAGAGAGAGAGAGAGAGAGAGAGAGAGAGAGAGAGAGAGAGAGAGAGAGAGAGAGAGAGAGAGAGAGAGAGAGAGAGAGAGAGAGAGAAGGGGAGTCTAACTTCATACGATTTCATTCAGCTTGAGGTCGGGGAGGACATACTTGACATCATCCATCTGACGTCATCCTGACGTCAACCACTACACCATCCTTCCTCCTTTACCTACCTATCACCTGTACATTAATACAGCTACCTTCAGGTGATTTTATTAAGCCAAAGAAAACCCGTATTACAGCAAAAGGGATAAGGACATTTTAATCAATCTTTTACACAGCTCTTAACCGAGTTGTAATTTTATTCTGGCTGTCGCCAGGTGATTTTATCCAGATTGGAGGCCTTCCCCTATCCATGGCATGAGTGTCACATACCCACACTCACCCTTCTCTCATCAGTCCTGGGAAAAGGGGCCATTCTTGGTAGCTCCTAGGTTACCAAAGCTTCCCTATCGTCTCTAGATAAATCAGGGGTTCTCAACCTTTTTCCCGTTTTCTACGCACCCCGAGAGTCCTCAGACCATCGACCCGTACCTTCATTAACCTGATACAGAATAGAAAACGGTGATACATTAAGACTAATCGAATATGCAATGGCACCGCAATGGATATCAAATGGTTCAAATTGCAATGACTTTATTCATCAGTTAAGAATTAACATAAAAATCAATGTACAGTGTTACTACACATGCAGGAGTGAAACTGTAGTTACTTTATTACCAATTAGTATTAAAGTTCAGTGTCATCTAAGTACCCTTTAAACCGTCCTGCGAACCTTGGGTTGAAGACCTCTGGAATAGAAGCACTCCTGCCGCAGTCGCCAGGCGATTTTATTCACTTGAGGTGCGGACCACAGCCTGAACGAGATCCTCAGCCTACCGTGACCCCGTTTAGGGCCAAGATTCTCCTCCCCTAAGCTGAACGAAATCGCCAGGTCATCAAACCAACAGAACCTATCAAGAGGCGTCAACGTACTGAAGGACGTAAGGACTAATTAACGGGGTCCTGATTTGCCAATTACCGTGACCAATTCACCTGAGCTTGTTATCGCGTTGGCCGACACCTCGCCTCTCCTTTGGCATCTGGCGGACCCACTGCGACGGCAGCGTCGTGGGAACAATTCCTGTGTGCCTTAGTAAGACGCCGGGACGGGACTCGAACCCAACAAAAGAGGTAGGAAAGGACATAATACAGAAGGAAACCAAGCATACAAAGAAGGGTTTATGTCAAGTGCACTTAATCTATTTCATTCGTTAACCACTCTATTGGTGAACCAGTTCTTGCTTATTTCCTTCTTAAACTAAAATTTGTCTTAATATGATGACCTTGTCTACATCACGCTTGTTAAAACCCTTGACCCATTTGAATATCTCTATTTGATCACCCCGCAATCGACGTCTTTCCAGAGTGTACGTTAAGGTGCCTAATCCTGTCTTCGTTTGGTAAATTACATCCCCACAGGATTTGGGGTGTTGACTACATACGTTTTCTATGGCCAATTATTTTGATGACTTTAGTATCAACCCTACGGACCAGAGCCAAGTAATATTGTTTTTGTAACAAAAGAAATAACACAATCGCTCTCTAAAAAACAATTGCTGATTACATGAGGAAAGGAAAACATGAAATATAATAACTAGAATAATTAAAATCTTCGTTGTGATATCAACAACGCTAAGTGAACATGAAGCCAACATTTATCCTAATCTAACTTAACCTAACCTATCCTAACTTAACCTATCCTAATCTAGCCCAACCCAGCCCACCCTATCCCAACCTATACTATTCCACCTAACCTAACCTAACCTAATTTAACTTAACCTAACCTATCCTAATTTAACTTAACCTAACCTATCCTAATTTAACTTAACCTAACCTATCCTAACTTAACCTACCCTAATCTAACCTAACCCAGCCCATCCTATCCCAACCTATCCTATTCCACCTAACCTAACCTAACCTAATTTAACTTAACCTAACCTATCCTAATTTAACTTAACCTAACCTATCCTAATTTAACTTAACCTAACCTATCCTAACTTAACCTACCCTAATCTAACCTAACCCAGCCCATCCTATCCCAACCTATCCTATTCCACCTAACCTAACCTAACCTAATTTAACCCAGCCCAACCTAGCCTATCCCAATGATTATAATTCATGTGGTTATTTTCAGGCCCTGCAGTTGGTTTGGGGGAAAAATAATTTGTGAACAAAGTTGATTTATTAATTATTTATCGTAATCGGGAGTTTGGAGCAATATTGGAACTCGAATCGGAATCGTCAAACATTTTGTATCGTCTCATCTCTTATTATTATTATTATTATTATTATTATTATTATTATTATTATTATTATTATTATTATTATTATTATTATTATTATTATTATTATTATTATCATTATTATTATTATTATTATCATAATAATAATAATAATAATAATAATAATAATAATAATAATAATAATAATAATAATAATAATAATAATAATAATAATAATAATAATAATAATAATAATAATAATAATAATAATAATAATGAAATAATGATGACAAATGAAATGAAAATTAATAACTAAATAATTCATTCATTAACTAAATTAAAAAAAAATATTTGACGGCATTGGAGAAGAATGCATACACAAGAGGCAAACAGCCCTGGGTTAAGTAAACAATATATGATGATGATGATGATGATGCTGATGATGATGATGATGATGATGTGATGGTGGTGGTGGTGATGGTGGTGGTGATGATGATGATGATGATGATGATGATGATGATGATGATGATGATGATGATGATGATGATTATGGGGAAGCAGGAAGGGCCAAGGGGGGGAGGGAGGGAGGGAGGGGAGGGTGTAGGGGAAAGGCCAGAGAGGAGGAGGAGGGGAAAGGGAAAAGGGGAGTGGAAGGGGAGCAGGAGAGGGAGGGGGAGAGGGAAGGGGAGGGGGCGTGGGTGGTGGTAAAGAGGGAACTCTTTAGGTAGAGAGAAATGATTAGCTGTTCGAATTGAGATGGAAATTGAGCGAGTTCTGCCCCCCCCCCCACCACGTACCCATCCGGGGAGGGGGACATGGTCAGACTGCCCACAGGGAGGTCAAGGCTTTCCCTACCGTTCCATGGCGTGCCACAGAAGAGGATAGATAGATACATAGAAATAGAGAGAGAGAAAGGGAGAGAGAAAGAGAGAGAGAGAGAGAGAGAGAGAGAGAGAGAGAGAGAGAGAGAGAGAGAGAGAGAGAGAGAGAGAGAGAGAGAGAGAGAGAGAGAGAGAGAGAGAGAGAGAGAGAGAGAGAGAGAGAGAGAAAGGGAGAGAGAGGGAGAGAGGGAGAGAGAGAGTGAAAGAGAGATAGAAAGAGACAGCGAAAGAGAGAAGAGAAAAGAGAGAATATAGAGCACAGAGAGAGGAGGAGAGGAAGAGAAAGAGAATGAGAGATAGATAAAGAGTGGCCCAGAAAACAACGAAGATGATGAAAAAGAGAGACGAGAAAAGAGAAGTGAGAAAAGAGAGAGAAGAGAGGAGAGAGGAGGGTTGAGCAAGCAACGCGCAGTTCGAGAGTTCCCGGTAATCTGGCAAAGAACTTGTTCCCAGGAACTTGTTCCCAGGTTGCCGCAACCCTTTCACCACGGGAGTCTCGACCACTCTACCTGCCGGCAGGCGATTTTATTTAATTCATGGGGTTTTCCCTCTCCCTCCTCCTCCCCTTCCTCTCCTCCTCCTTCCAATCTTGGTCAAGTCATACGTGTTGAACTCACGTACCCACGTTATTTCATTTACGGACATCGAGAACTTGCCCACTGGTCTATGAGAAATATACGAATATGTCTTCTGATTTCGATATTCCACAGCTATGAAATATTTCGAAGACATGCAACGACGAACGTGCATTTACAAAAAAAGAAAAAAAAAAAAAAGGGGGGGCTATGTACCGATGGCCTTATCCCCCGGCACCAGGCTGAACTGATTGGAATCGTCTGGCGCCAGCTTATCTCGTCTTATCGAAGTCCCGTCGCCACGGTGAGGGTAGGTCACGATGAGGGTTGACCCCTTCCAGTCTTATCGCCCCGGGGACGAGCCTCCAAGTGGTTGTCAATAACAGATCCACTGACAATATCATTATCGTCAATATGTGTCGGCCACGTGAGAAGATACCCTTGTCACTTTCACTTCAGATTTTTTTTTTTTTTTTTTTTTTTTTTTTTTTTTTTTTTTAGATTTGAGGGGCTGTCGTCCGCCCGGATCTCAACCTCGAGGCGCTCCGGAATGGTTCACAAAGGAATACAAAGGAACACAAAGGAAGAACAAACAACAGCAGGCCTACTGGCCCTAACGAGGCTGTTTGTGTTTACTATACTATGCTACAGTTAAGAAAACAGGGTAACTAGGCGATAGAAGATAAACTAACACTACTGCTACCACTATCCTATCCAATTACAATTAATTGCCGGGCTGTCAGATCTTTTATTGCAAGGGATAATATCTTATATGCGGATTAGTGTCCACGTGATGATGCCACTTGTAGGAGTGGCGGCGATCACTCCAAGGACAGATTCTTCAGTTAAATAAAACGGTCCAGCATTTGTCAGAACACGGAAAGTATGCCACTGAGCTCAGTTGGTTATCCGATTTTTTTTTTTTTTTTAATGACTCGTACATTTTCCCCACCCACCCCCATCCATTCGTCCACTTCCTCTTTTCTTTGCCGTTTTCTTCATTTCTTTATTCTTTGCTTTGTATATAACCTCTTCTGGCTTCCTCATCTCACACCACACTAAAAACATTAAACAATTCATTCTTGCCAAACTACCCTACTCCTTTTTCTCACTTTACAAAACAAATTTTGTTGAAGGTGATGCTGTTTTCTGCATTTATAATTTTCTTGGAGATACTTTCTAAAGATCTCACTAATCGCCGTGGTGCAGGGTCTAAACTCTGTAGAACTCGTGCGTAGGTGGACATATAATCTCCGATCCGGATTTCGGCTCAACTGAGCCTTCTTCAGGGAGTGTGTCAAGTGTCAACTGTGGTATTTGACCACGTGAATTTATTAGACTAGAGGAGATGACATGATAGTTTGAAAAGTGTGCAAAACGTTTCCTCCAAAGATTCTTTGATTAATTTCTAATTCTTAAAAAATTCTTTTCCCTTCAGAACTTCTTTGTTGTCATTTCTCACTTCCCTACAATCACTTCCTATGGATTTTCTTCGTCTTTACAAAGGAAGTGACATCCCGACAGGAGACCTTTTGGTCCACAATTAGGTCAGATGCAAAGAAAAAAATAAAATAAAATAGAAAAATATATATATACACAAAAAATAAAACAAATTAATAAATATGAAAATAAACAAAATAAAAATACAGATCATGATAGATGATAAACAAACAAATAAATGATAATAATCTATGCTAAATCATAAATATATAAAAGAATAAATATAAATAATAAATAAATGAATAATAATGAAAACTAAATAACACGAAAAAAAAAATGGCAGGCATGATGCTTAGGTTTTTATCTAAATGAAACTTAAAAATTCGAACCGCACTACATTGCACTGCCTCAACAGGAAGTTTATTCCATTCATTTACTACACGGTTGTCGAGGTTGTTTCTACCCACTTCCAAATTAAATCTACTATCTGACAGTTTGAGACCATTATTTCTTTATTACCAATGATGCAATAATTCATCTTCGCTAGCTTATTTTCCTTTATTTTAAACTTTGTCTCCACCTTATCATCACTCAACTCTCTTCCTTATCACTGTCTCTCAAACCCGACACACAAGAATCTCACCGCAAGTGAGAACGCAATCAAGAAGCTCCATGGTCTGTTCAGTACACACATTCAGGAGTATTTGTCCAATAACCTAACATAAGAATAGAAAAGATTGTAAGAGGCCATAAGGCCTACATTAGTAAGTTCCATGTCCATTACCGTCTTTCATCCTTGTCCGTAAAGTTATCTAATTTTCTTTTAAAACAACCAATTATTTCAGCGCTCACTACCTTGTTACTACTATTCAAACAAAGTACCACCATTCTATATTCATGGACACTTGCTTCTATGATCTTTGACTCTATCGTCTTCTCTGAAATAAAATATCATTTGCTCCTTCACTTTGTGCTTATTCTCGCATTAATGTCCCCCACGACCACTACTTCGTTCTTCTCTTCCATCATATCCATCTCCTTCAGCTAAGGTCACCTCTCCTCTCCTAGTCAAGTGTGTGTACAAGTCTAAAAGTGCATATGTATATGTAAATGTATATGTATATGTATATATGTATATGTATGTATATATGTATCTGTATATGTATATGTATATATGTATATGTATATGTATATGTATGTATATATGTATATGTATATGCATATGTATATGTATGTATATGTATATGTTTATGCATGTGTATACTCGTATGTATAGGTACATGTATCATATATGACATGTGTTTACATGTACAGGAACACAGAAATCGCCATCTTCAGCCCACATGGGAATAAAATAATCTCCACCATTAGCGCAGTTATCTTATCACATACTTAACTAACCGAGATTACGCAGCCATTCCACGGTGACGTCCAGCTGGTGGCTCAATTTATAAGCTTTACTCCGAATAAAACCAGACAACTTGATTCAGTTGACCACAGGCCCCTGTGCTTCAGGGGTCACGTGACCGTGTCAGCTGTTTACGACTTCTGTTTGACAGATATATTACTTTGCATTGAAGATATCTGAAACTCAATAAATCTCCAATATTTGGGTCCTCTCTAGTGGTCTTCAAGGTAGAAAGAGATTTTAAAGTCAAACTCCTCGGCAGAACCTAATGGCTAATGAATGAAAAACAAAAAGAATAAAAAAGGAACAACAGCATTGTGGTAAAAGAAAAAGAAAAGGATATATACTGTATACATATATATATATATATATATATATATATATATATATATATATATATATATACTATACATATATATATATGTATATATATGTATATATATATATGCTGAGACATTCTAACAGGTTGACGTAAGTGGAGTAGGAAACACAGGAGTCTTAGTCTTGAGTTTATTCCTGCGGAACTAGTCAGGAATAAACTCAAGACTAAGACTCCTGTGTTTTCTACTCTGCTTAAGTCATATATATATATATATATATATATATATATATAATATATATATATATATATATATGTATATATATATATATATATGTATATATATCAATATGTATGTATGTATATGTGTACCATAGGGGTGCGAGAAAACTCCTACGGGGAGGCTCCTTGGTGCTGCCTGCCGTCTTGCGATTTCATTAAAAAGATTATTAAAAGAACTTTTTCATTGTAGTGGACCGATTTATGCGTATTATTCTGACAGCCGCCCGGCGATTTTATTCAGCCGATTTTATTAAGCTCACATGGTCCTCTGGACCTGAAAGGGATAACCTCTCTCGAGGGAGGCGCTCTGTGGGTCCATCTCGAATGTCCTCCTCGGGGAGGCCGAGAGTATGCCAAAAGCTCCTGGCCGCTCGGAGCTCGGGGGATCTTTGACACGCAAGGATGATGAACACAACAGGAAGGCCGACCGGCAGGGACACCGTGAAGCAAAGGCCTGAAAGAAGAGCCGGTCGGCCGAGAAAGAGGATGGAACTTAAAATGAATGTCGAGGGAGGCGCTCTCAGGGTAAATCTCGAATGTCCTCCTCAGTGTGGTCGAAAGTGTGACAAAAGCTCCTGGCCACTCGGAGCTCGGGGGACCTTTGGCACACGCGGGGAAGATGAACACAACGGGAAGGCCGACCGGCAGGGACATCACAAAGTAAAGGACGGGAAAGAAGAACCGGCCGAAAAGGGAAGGAGGAGGAAACGAATTAAACAACGAAATGGAAGGCCGGCGGCCGTAAAACAAAACAAGAGACAACGAAGGACCTGGAAGAAGAGGCGGCTGGCGGGGAAACAGGGAGGGAACGAAACCAACGATATGGATGGCCAGCCGGCAAACATGAAAAGAAACAAAGGAATTACGAGAAGACCCAGTCGGCCGGGTAAGTGGGCGGGACCAAAATATAAAGAATGATACGGAGGGCCGGCTGGCAAACATATCAAAGGAATTAAAAAGAAAAGTCTGCCGGCCCGATAAGAGGGAAGGACCAAAAGAAACAACTACAAGGAGGGCCGGCTGGCAAGTACAAAAAAATCGATTGAAATAAAAAGTAAATTAAAGGCCAGACGGGAGAGTTGGGGGGATGAAAAAAAAAACAAAAAACGGCCGGCCGGATAAGTGGGAAGGCTTAAAGAAAAAATAAGGAGGGCCGGCTGGCAAATAAAAAAGTAAATAATAGAAAAATAAAATAAAAAAGCCGGCCAGCCCAAAAGAAACAACTACATGGAGGGCCGGCTGGCAAATACAAAAAATCAATTGGGAAAAAAAAAAAAAAAGCCTGACGGTCGGGAAGGTGGGAGGGATAAAAAATAGATAAGGCCGGCTTGCAAATAAAATAAAATTAATAATAGTAATAAAAAAAAAAGCCGGGAGGGATAAAGAGAAACAACTACTGTACACGAAGGGCCGGCTGGCAAGTACAAAAAATTAATTGAAAAAAAAAAAAAAAAAGCGGCCAGCCGGGAAAGTGTAAGGGATATATATATATATATATATATATATATATATATATATATATATATATATATATATATATATATATATATATATATATATATGGCCGGCTGGCAAATAAAAAAAAGCCGGCCGGCCGGGAAAGTGGGAAGAATCGAATTAAACAACTATAAGGAGGGCCGGCTGGCGTATCTAAAAATAAATAGGTAAATGAATAAATAAAAATAAATTAAAATGATTAAAAAAGGCCGGCCGGGAAAGTGGGAAGGATCGAAACAATGATAAGGAGGGCCGGCTGGCCGTGAAGGTGGGAGGGACCAAAATAAACAACGAAAAGGAGGGCCGGATGGCAAATACAAAAAGAATGATAAAAAAAAAAATAATAATAATAAAATAAAATAAAAAATGGCGGCCGGCCGGGAGAGCGGGAGGGTTTAAAGTAAGCCACGATAAGAAGGGCAGCCCGGCATACAAAACAACATACATACATATACCAAAGGCTTTTTCCCTCCTACACGGGGGGTAGCCAAAAAGAAAAAGGCATAGAAACCACTCCCACCCATTACAATTCCTATATATTCCACTCCCCTCCACCCTCCTCCCTCCCTCTGTTTTTTTTTTTTTGTATATGAATAAAAAAAGAAAAATAAAAAAAAAATCGGCCGGGAAATAAGAAGGGAGAAGAGAGCAATGAGTTTTCCCCTCAGCTAAATAAATTCGGTTACAATGAAGAAGAAAAACAAGAAGTTGAGATGGAAAGAGTCGACAGGCAGCCGAGTCCTGTGACATAAGTCATCCATTACGTTCCTTCCACTGTGAGGCTCCTAAATTCTCTTCCTTCCTTGTTTCTTTTTACACTCGTGTATGACTTGGACTCTTAAAAAAAAGAAAAAAAACATTAGTAGTTGACATTGAATTTGCATTTTTTTTTTTTTTTTTTTTTAATACTTATTCTTCGTCGTCAGAGGCGCCCTCTGAAGCAGTGTTTCTCACTCAGGGTTCCCCAGGACCTCGGGGGTTCCTTGAGGCTATGCCAGGGGTTCTTCCTGTTAGAATTATCAGCCTCGTACTCTGCATCTCGAAGTAAAAACAATCCCAGTCAAAAGCAAAGAATTAGCGCTCTAATAATCGTTTGACGATCATCACTGAGCCATGAATGATAACCGTTGAGCGATAATCGTACCGAGGAAAACGTACCTTAATCCCTGAAGAACCGACTCGGTATGGCATCTCTCCCTCCCCCACGCAAACCCCTCACCCTCCGATGACAACCGGCCGGGGCTCGCCGTGGCTCTGTTGGTAGAGCGTCCGTCTGGTAACAGCGCGGTAAATTTAGCGTCTGTTCGAATCATGGCCGCGGTGTAGAGGTTAGGAAGGGCATTAACTCTAAGTAATGGCCTCCGACCCTTGCTCGCTTCAGACCTGAGGTGACTTGGTGACATCCCTGTGTAATATATCAGCTTCCTCCGGATATCGCTACTGCAGTGGCATACGGTGGAGTCACCGTCTATCCTGTGTTCGAACAGTTCTGGATCACCTGCGAGGTGGAGGTCCGAGCAGGAACCAGCCCCGCAAACCACGGAAACAAAAAGACACTCGGCCGTTCAACAGCACAACATAAGACAGCACATCACACCATAAAACACTTCGAGACCTCCCTTCGTCTTCGCTGGTGCCTCGGAAGACGAGACCCACTTGAGACAATACTTGAAGGCTAAAGGACCCGAGGAGGAGGAGGAGGAGGAGGAGGTGATCTGGAGGACCACCTCTGCTAGACCCTGACCCTCGCCTTGAGGAGGACCCGGGCGATCAACCTCAAGGGCAAAGCGATTTCTCCATTTCTTATTGCCAGAGAGAGAGAGAGAGGGAGCGAGAGAGAGAAGGAGATAGTGAGTGAAAGAGAGAGAGAGAGAGAGAGAGAGAGAGAGAGAGAGAGAGAGAGAGAGAGAGAGAGAGAGAGAGAGAGAGAGAGAGAGAGAGAGAGAGAGAGAGAGAGAGAGAGAGAGAGCCAAAGACAGAATGACCAGCACGGCGATGCAATGCCTAAACATGTGCAGTATTTGATGGCCTGAAAGAACACATCTACATCGTTCACACAATGTTCTAAGGTCGTTCGGCGCCTCCAAGCAACGATATTCAAAGAACAAAAACATTGTGCTCTTGAGAGAAGGTCTGCCGATGAACATTTCTCTGACGTCACACAAGGTAGTCTCTCATTGGACCCCACGATAATTGGGGCCCGCTGATTGGCTGGCTGACAATTCTAAGCCTTCTAGTGACATCATGCGCTAAGTGAGGCGAATTTTAGGTCTGTACTGCGCAGAACTGTTCAGATTTTTTTTTCACATTTTTCCACTAAAGATATGAAACATAATTCTATGACGAAGTTTTTCTATTTAATATTTCAGGCCAAACGGTGCTTGGCGACCTTAGGACATCCGAAAAAGGGTCAAAGTAATGACTTTTACGTGCTGGGACGGAATTCACAGAATTACTCGTACACTAAGTATGATTAACTTAGCTTTGGAGATTCGCCTGACTATAAGAGATTTCCGAGTACACTGTTTCCAAAGAAACAACATCTAAATGTGATCAATTCACAAATTTCACTATATAGATAAACGCCTAGGCAATATGCTGCATTGCCTGACAACGGATTAGTCCGTTTGTTCATTAATTACTTCGTTTAACTATCTGTTCTTAGGATCCGACCTAGTTATGGACCAAAAGGTCTCCTGTTGGCAGGCTCTTCCTTTGTAATCCTTTGCGAAAAGTGACATTTTCGATACGTTGACAAGAAGAATAACAGAAAACGGAAATGTTGTCTTCGAAGTCTCTACATGTCAAACTATTCTGCAACAGTTGTGAGATTACCGTGGTTTCCAAAAATCAGCCAAGAAATGGCGATCGTAAGTTCACTGTAGATGCCGTCAAGTGATTTCAATCAGCTGAAGAAAACTCACCCTTCCCTGAAATGCCAAGAGGGATAACTACTGGCATATATATATATATATATATATATATATATATATATACATATATATATATATATACACTCTCTTCGAGCGCGCGCACGCACACACACATTCTCACTGACTCTTCTTTTCTCTCTTTTGTCGAATTGATAGCCACAAACCCTAACTCTCTAATCCCACATCACAATAAAAAAAAAAAAAAAACCAAATAAATAAATAAGTGGTAGCCTATTAGGTTGGACTAGTAATTGGTTGAATGGTCGAAAACAGAGAGTTGTTTTAAATGGAAAAACTTCTGGATGGAAAAGTGTTGCAAGTGGAGTTCCTCAGGGTTCCGTTCTTGGCCCACTTCTATTCATAGTATATATAAATGATATAGACCATGGACTAAAATCTACTGTTTCCAAATTTGCTGATGATACAAAACTGTGCGGAATGGCAAATGATCACTTAAACCAATGGTCTGAAAAGTGGCTGATGAAATTTAACACGAGTAAATGCAAGGTAATGCACATAGGTAAAAACAACAGTAAGTACGATTACAAGTTATTTGGAAATTCGTTGACAAAAGTGGATAGTGAAAAAGATCTCGGCGTTATTATCAGTAACGACCTCAAATCATCCAAGCAGTGTATTTCAGCCTCTGAGAAAGCAAATAAGATTCTAGGACTGATTGCGCGATCTTTTGATTTCAAAAGTCCATCACTCATTAACAAGCTATATAAATCGTTAGTTCGTCCACATTTGGAATATGCTGTTTCCGTATGGTCACCGAATCTCATTAAAGACATTGACAGATTGGAAAAAGTACAAAGGCGAGCCACAAAACTGATTCCAAATATCAAAAATAAATCATACGAAAATCGACTAAAACATATGAATCTGTTTTCCCTAAAAAAGCGTAGACTCAGAGGCGACTTGATACAGGTCTTTAAAATTCTAAAGGGAATTGACAACATCAAAAGTGACCAAATTTTTACATTGAATGAGAATCCGACAAGAAACAATGGTCTCAAACTGTCCGGAAATAGATTCAATTTAGAAGTAGGTAGAAACAACTTTGCCAACCGTATAGTTAATGAATGGAATAAACTTCCTGCACAGGTAGTGCAATGTAGTTCAGTTCGAAGCTTTAAGAATCATTTAGATAAATACCTAAGTAAGATGCTGTAATGATTATAATTTATCTTATATTATTTGTTTTTGTTTTGTTATCATTTGTCTGTCTGATTTTCATTTATTATTAGTTATATGTCAATTTATTATTATTTACTATTTACCTGTTTGTTGATTATTTAACTATACCTATGCATTCATTTATGTATTTTATTTGTTATTTACATTATCATAGTTTTTATTTATCATTTTATTATTAGTATGATTTTTTTTCGCATCCGACCTAGCTATGGATCAAAAGGTCTCCTGTCGGCATGCTCCGCCTTTGTAATAAATAAATAAATAATTAAATTAATTAATTAATAAAAATAGTGAAGTTCGGACTCCACTGATCTCTCCTCTTTTTTTTTTTTTTTTTTTTTTTTTTTTGCGAAAAAAGGGAGAACGATATCATGTTCTGCTGTTACGAAAGACGAAAAAGGAATTATGACTCCAATTTGGACCAGGAAGAGCCCATGTTGCCTTTTAGGGAGGATGAGCGCCCGGACGTGATGTATTGCCCAGGGAATGCACTTGAGATGTCCAACACGTGTGTTTCACCATGGTCTTGGACCACGTATCGGACTCGTGATCGACAACTATTAACCTTCCGGATGAGAGCTCAGAGCTCGTATGGCCGATCTATGGGTAATACTGTGACCTTAAACGCACACACACACACCCCTAACTCCCCGCCCACGAGAGTTGGTGTAACGACCCGCAGCGCAGCGATTCTGAAATTATTTCAGCCCTGTTCGGGATTCAAACCTGGATCGCCGTAGTGGCGGCCGGGAACTCTAACCACTGCGCCATCGTGTATGTGTGTGAGTGTGTGAATGTGTGCGCGTGTCTGTATATATGTTTGTATATAAGTGTGTGTGTGTGTGTTTGTGTGTGAATGTGTGTGTGTGTGTATGTGTGTGTGTGTGTGTGTGTGCATGTGTTTGTGTGTGAATGTGTGTGTGTGTGTATGTGTGTGTGTGTGTGTGTGTGCATGTGTTTGTGTGGGAATGTGTGCGTGTGTGTATATATGTTTGTGTATAAGTGTGTGTGTGTGTGTGTGCGTGCGTGTATGTGTGTGTGTGTGTGTGTGTGTGTGTGTGTGTGTGTGTGTGTGTGTGTGTGTGTGTGTGTGTGTGTGAATGTGTGCGTGTGTGTGTATATATGATTGTGTATAAGTGTGTGTGTGTGCGCGCGCGCGCGTGCGTGCGTGTGT
This sequence comes from Oratosquilla oratoria, assembly GCF_046742065.1. Taxonomy (NCBI): domain Eukaryota; kingdom Metazoa; phylum Arthropoda; class Malacostraca; order Stomatopoda; family Squillidae; genus Oratosquilla; species Oratosquilla oratoria. The sequence continues at coordinate 5,540,674 of NC_134815.1, read as the reverse complement.
CTGTGTGTCTATGTGTGTGTGTGCCAACTCTGCGTCTGCATGCCCCCCTCCCCAAAATTAAATCTCCCACCAGGAGACGCTTCACTGAGACCAAAGTCGTCCCCTTTACCAACATATATTATACATACAAGTATAGATACGCGCACACACACACACACACACACACACACACACACACACACACACACACACACACACACACACACACACTCACACATACACATAAACAGAGACAGAGGTACACTCATAAGCACATGCATGCATACAAACACACGTACATATACACACTCACACATAGACACAAACACACGCACACACATACATGCATACAAACACACTCACAAACACATACATGTACACAAACACACAACACACACACACACACACACACACACACACACACACACACACACAGAAACGCAGACACAGGCAAACACACACACATACATACAAACACACCTACACACACATAAACGCACACACATACATGCACACACGTACATGCATACATACGTACATACACACACGCACACAGAATTGTTGTTGTTGTTGTGGTGGTCTATTTTACTACTGCTTCTGTCCTTGTAGAGAATCTCGCGCCGTTGTCGTCCGGAGAGAGAGTGAGTGAGAGAGAGAGAGAGAGAGAGAGAGAGAGAGAGAGAGAGAGAGAGAGAGAGAGAGAGAGAGAGAGAGAGAGAGAGAGAGAGAGAGATAGAGAGAAAGAGATAGAGAGAGAGAGAGAGAGAGAGAGAGAAAGAGATGAAAGGAGAGACAAAGAGAGAGAGACAGACAGAGAGAGAGAAAAAGAAACTACTCATGAAAGAGCGTCAGGGTGGCATCCGTTCCTGTGAAGGGTGCGACTGTCAGGTGATTAACATCACCTGTTGGGTGAGCGGACACAGGAGGAGGACAGCAGGGAACCCACGAGCTCCCCCTAGCTGGACTGCAGGGACCCGTGGTGTCTTCGTGGCGGTGGTAGTAGTAGTAGTAGTAGTAGTAGTAGTAGTAGTAGTAGTAGTAGTAGTAGTAGTAGTAGTAGTAGTAGTAGTAGTAGTAGTAGTAGTAACAGTAGTAGAAGTAGCAGTAGTAGTAGTAGTAGTAGTAGTAGTAGTAGTAGTAGTAGTAGTAGTAGTAGTAGTAGCAGCAGTAGTATTAGTAGTATTAGTAACTGTAGTAGTAGTAGTAGTAGTAGTAGTAGTAGTAGTAGTAGTAGTAGTAGTAGTAGTAGTAGTAGTAGTAGTAGTAGTAGTAGTAACAGAAGTAGTAGCAGTAGTAATAGTAGTAGTAGTCGTAGTAGTAATAGTAGTGATGGTGGTGGTAGTGGTTGTGATAATATTATCAGTGGTGGTAGTTGGTGGTGGGAATAGTCGTGGCAGTGGTAGTGGTGGTGGAGAAGTTGTGGTGGTGGCAATGCTGGTGGTATGGTGGTGGTGCTTTCTCCGTGAGGTGTTGTTATTGACTGCTGGCACGCGGGTCCCTGACAACAATGACCTTGTCGGGGTTTTAACTGTTGTTTTGTTGGTCTCGTGTCCTCGCGAAGAACTCGCTGCGTATTCACGCTGGTCTTTTTGGATCACGTGTTGGACTCATGATCGACAGCTATTTCCCTCCCGGAAGAGAGCTCAGAGCTCTTATGACCAATCTATGGGTAATGTTGTGACCTTACACGCACACACACACACAACTCCCCGCCCACGAGAGTTGGAGCAACGACTCGAAGCGCAGCGATACCGAAATTATTTCAGCCCTGGGCAGGATTCGAACCCGGACCGACGTAGTGACAGTTGGAGACTCTTCCAACTGCGCCACCGAGTCGTGTGATGCTGTGTGATGCTGTGGTGATGAAAGATGATGAACACATTGTGTGGTGAAGGGCAAGGATGCAATTACCACAGACCTCATAATTAATACTAAAGATAACAGTGATGATACATTTGTCGTACCTCAGGCAACATCCTAAGTGAAATTATCGACAATGTTATTCATTTGTTATTATCACCACAATCATCATTCCCTTGCATACCCAGTGTTCCTTTCCCTTTTCTTCCGGATGTCGTCAGGCTATTTTATTCATCTGCGTGGCATCCCAACCTCCCTCCCAATACTTATTAGTAACACCATCAATTTATTACCATAATTATCGAAAGATATTATGAACATTATCGTACCTCAATCGTCACCACAAACACTGATAACGTCATCACAGTAATAACATGGAGTACAGTGTCTCTGTCAAGGTAACAAATATTCGTATCATCACAGATGACACAACATTACCCATAACGGAAAGACGACATGACGTCACAAATCACGGTCATACATCACGAAGAGACGACATTACGTCATCAAACATCACGAAGACCTTTACTCCCTAAAACCCAGTGACGTCATTCATTGTGATTCTATTCTCTCTCGGGACTGAAGGACTTCAGACTCCGATACTTTCATCTATGCAAGGGAACTCAACCCTTACTCTTATGTGATGCTGTTTTTAGCCTTCAGGAGAAGACAACTTTTCAACACTAAAACTCCACTAAGTTCCACTAGTTTTCGGTTTGTGGCTCCACAGGGTCCATGGACCAGTCCACATACGTTCCACAAGTTCTGTTTTGGCTGGCGTCAGGCGATTTTATTCAACCGAACCCAAGATTCCGCTCCACCTATCCCCGGCACCGAGAGCATTCGGAACCTTGATCACAACCTTCTCCTATTGCCGACGACCCTCAAGGCGTCGATCTCCACGAACTTCGCTATCTCCGCGCCTTGCAACGCAAAAGGGAACAGCCTCCTCACCCCTCCCCCCCGCCAGCCCCCACGCAGCCCCCCGCCCCGCCCCCTGACCTAACCCCGGCTGACGCCGCGCCAGACCACCTACTCGCCGGCATCAAGCAAGAGAAAGCCAAAGCGCGGCTGACCAAGTCTCACTCCCTTCCAGACCGACACAGGTGGTCTAACGGTCAGGCTTGAGTGGTCAACTGGGTCTGGTAACCCCGGTCTGGTGTCATACGGTTGGGTGTTGTATGGTCTATCGCCCGTGGCGCTGGTCGGGCACGGGTCGGTCTGAATGGGTCTGGCTGGGTCTAGCCAAAGCCATCGGGGTTTTTATTCGAAAAAAACGACGGAACTTAGGAAGTGATTGTGGAAAATATCACACTTTGTACTTTTTGCGGACTCGAACCCTTGACCCCACCGACGAAAAGAACACCAAAGACAAGTTCGGCGATATATTCGCAGTTATATATATATATATATATACATATATATATATATACATATATGTATATATATATATATGTATATACACATATATATATACAGATATATACACACACACACACACACATATATATTTATACATACATAATTACTTGGTGAAGAAAATACCACAGCTTAGTTTGTATTTTCTTTATGCTGGTTGACCAAAGCGATGACGTCACTTGGAGGGAATACCATGGTCAGCCAACCATAAAAAAAATACACGGCGCCAGTATTCTGTATGTACTCAATGGAGTATAGTACGAAAGTCAGAGGTCGTGCTACAATTGCACTGAGGGCAAAGGTTAATACAACACAGTGGGTATGGTTCTACGTCATACACAACTCTTACCTTTGTCTTGTGTTTGAATAGATTCCATACACTTGCGTGCACGCACGCACGCACGCACACACACACACACACACACACACACACACACACACACACACACACACACACGCACACACGTACACATACACACAGCACGACTCCATGGTATGTTGGTACCGCGATCGACCGCAAATTCAGTGATCCGTGTTCGAGTCTCGCCTAGGGTTGAAAATTTCAGCATTTTGTTACCAGAGCCTCGAGGGAGCCCAAGGGTCACACACCTAACCCCTTAAATACGGTGACGGCCCCTCAGCTGAAGAAAATCGTCCGGAGTAGTTCAGGAACGGAATAAACTTAGCAACAACGTAGTGAGTGTTGAAGCTATTGGTTGTTTAAGAGAAGGTTAGATAACTTTATGGATGATAGTTGGTAATGGACATGGAACTCCCTAATGTAGGCCTTATGGTCCCTTGCAGTCTCCTCCATTATTATGTTCTCATGTTTTTATGGATGGGTATGATAGGTAGTAACGGACATGGAACTGCCCAGTGCAGGTCTTATGGTCTCTTGCAATATTTTCCATTCTTATGTTTTTATGGGTCCGCCAGAAAGAAATGATCAATGTACCTAACCTTGATGAGAGTGTCATGGACACCAATATATATATATGTATATGTGTATATATATGTATATATATGTATATATATATAAATATATATATATATAAATTCTATCTATATACCAAGAGCTTTTTCCCCCTTATAAGGGAGGTAGCCAAGTCAAAGGAACGTAGCTACTCCCACCCATTCCACTCCCATCCACCACCCCTTCCCTCCCTCTCATCTTAGCTCCTCGTGGATGACGGGTCATCCCTGCATCCCGCCCACTACCCTGGAACACAAGCAATGTAGTGAGACAGAGCACATCTATGGCAAGGCCGATTCACTTCATCGGCGACCTCACCCCCACCCCCTCCTCTCCGTCCCCTCATCCAGTAAAAAGAAAATGGGGAGAGATCCCTTCGGGCTGCGTCAAAATATAATTCGCACATAAGCACACCATTATAGCCTCTTCGATATTATGGCGGCCCATGAGATGAATAAAGTCGTTTGCCATTAGCCAAAATAATTTTCTTAAAGAGTGTTAGCTTCCCCAGAAAGGTTTTGGGTCAATATATATATATATATATATTTGAATAATTCGCTAGTGGACAGCGACATCAAGCATACAATCCATGACCGTCGCGCAGAGGATTCGAACCACCGCCTATAGACTCAAGAGAGTCCACAGCACCCGCCTTTAACCACTCGACCGTCTGTGGTCGAGTGGTTAAAGGCGGGTGCTGTGGACTCTCTTGGGTCTATAGGCGGTGGTTCGAATCCTCTGCGCGACGGTCATGGATTGTATATATACATATATAATATATATATACATATATATATATACATATAAACACACATATACATATATATACATATATATATATATATATATATATATATATATAATCACCCACAATACACTTTAATTCTTAGCCATCATCATCGAGAGATTCGAGGAGGCCAACATGCAGAAATTGAAACGTGGTACGGCCAAGGAGTGGAACATATATACTCGTATATATGTATATATGTATATATATATATATACATATATATACATATATATACATATATATATATATATACATATATATATATATATATAGTATATATATATATATATATATATATATATATATATATATGTTTACCAACCGATTTACACCACTTGAGAACTTCTTAATTTTTATCAGAAAAAGGCCCTAAGGCATCACACTGGGCTTCCACGGGCTTCACCAGCGTCGACGGTTGAGAGTTCGTTTGAGTAAAAACGACTTCGGTTACAATATTTGAATTTTCAAATCTCCAAACATCAAATTAATTATCTTTCCGTCATATATATCAAAGCTGAGTAATTAATTTATTATAAACCTATAACAATATTAGACATATTCTTGAAATGTCCTCAGAGAATTCTAGATTTCTAGTTATTCAAATGGAGGTTGAAGGTGGGATGTCGGAGGAAAAATTGCCCAGTGTGATACCCCCTTTACCTCGGATTTCACCTTTTTGGTGTTCTAGAATAACTTTATTCTGACTACTGGAGATTTCATTCAAGAAAAAAAAAAAAAAATCTCTAGCCCTATGGGGTACTGACGAGCTCCATATCAGTCAGTATACTCAAGGCGGACCTCTGTGGCACCCCTACGGACCTTAGTCACGTAGTATTATTTCATGGAGGATAACCTCCATGCAAAGGAGTGGGTGATCGCTGTTAGCTTCTGATTTCCTTTCTTTAAACATATCCTTTGTGACACCCCTACGGATTAGATCCACGCGGCATTGTTTTATGAATGGAAACTGTTTTCTATTCTTAAAAAGGAGTGCTTGTCACTTTTAGATTTTAGTGTTTCACCGTTCTAATGGAGAAAGGGGGTCGCCGATTTAATGAAGCGGCCTTGCTGTGAATGTGCTGTGTCTTGCGACACTGCTTCTGACCCAGGGCAGTGGACAAGATGCAGGGATGACCCGTCATCCAGGAGGTGCTAAGATGAGAGGGAGGGTAGAGGGTGGAGGGGAGTGGAGTGTATTAGGGATGGAATGGGAGGGAATGGTTTTTATGCCTTTGTTTTTTGGCTACCTCCCATGTAAGGGGGAAAAAAGCCTTTGGTATGTGTATGTACCGTTCTACTGGCCTTCATCAAATCTCCTTCGTCCCTTCATCTCTCGTCTCTTCAGGGAGATAATGTGTCTCTTGGGATAGAAACGCTGGTTATTTTCGAAAAATAAAACTTCCTCAGGTTTGAGCAGATAAACATGACCTGTGACCTTATCTGAAGTCCTTTCAGTGGCTTGACCTTGCTTGTCGGGGAGAGGGGCGCCATCTCGTGACCTTTGACCTATGTTCGGAGGACCTTTAGGCTACACGGTTGTGGAATTCAACTTATTTTTTTTTTTTTTTTTACCAGTTTCGAATATCATATACCAATAATAATGATCGATGTGTGTTTACTTGTATATTTTCCTTTATCGCGCCAAAATAAATTCTATGGAAAAAAATCTTTATTTTAACACGGATTTGGCCATCACCGTTATGGTGCTAAAAATTTTAGCGAGCAAATATTTTCGCGGAAGCACATTTAATTCTTTTTAAAGATTTTTGTTGATAAATTGTGTTTCAGTCCTTTCTCGTAACTATAGAGGCACTAGTTTGAGTCCCTGTGACCACTGGTGACTGCCACGTGCCCTGGCTCTTTGAGTAGGCTATTTTGAACATGAGGATAGAACCTCTGGTGAATTGGCAGCAGTAGTAATAGGAAAAAAATTATAATAATAATAACAATAATAATAATAGTAATAATAATAATAATAATAATAATAATGTTAATAATAACAATAATAATGATAATAATAATAATAATAATACATACATATACCAGAGGCCTTTTCCCCCTTGCACGGGGGTAGCCAAAAAGGAAAAGGCATATGAACCACTCCCACCCATTCCAATGATAATAATAATAATAATGATAATAATAATAATAATAATAATAATAATAATAATAATAATAATAATAATAATAATAATAATAATTAATAATAATAATGATAATAATAATAATGAAAATAACAATAATAATAATGACAGTAACAACAACAAATTTAATTAATTAGTAACCTAATGTAAGCTCTCACTCTCTCACTCTCACGCTCTCTCTCTCTCTCTCTCTTCCGCCGCGGCGCGTTGGGCCTCTTATATCCCAAGACTCCGGTTCGATCCCCAACGACTACCGGTGATAGCCACTTGCCCTAGCTAGGCGCTTCCTGGTGTACGTTTCAAAGCTTTCACCAAGAACGGAGTTAGAGGCATCTCTCTCTTTCTCTCTCTCTCTCTCTCTCTACCCCCACCTCTCTCTTTCTCTCTCTTTCCACCCCCACCTCTCTTTCTCTCTCTCTCTCTCTCTCTCTCCACCCCACTTATCTCTTTCTCTCTCTCTCCACCCCACCTCTCTCCTTCTCTTCCTCTCTCTCTCTCCCTGCCTCTCCCTCTCCCTCTCTCTTTCTCTCTCTCTACCCCTCATCTCCCTCTTAATCTCTGTATCCCTCCCTCCCTCCTTCTTCTGTGTGTGTGTGTGTGTGTGTGTGTGTGTGTGTGTGTGTGTGTGTGTGTGTGTGTGTGTGTGTGTGTGTGTGTGTGTGTGCGTGCGTGCGTGTGTGTGTGTGTGTGTGTGTCCCTCTCTTTCTCTCTCTCCCACACCCCTCTCTCTCCCTCTCTTCCCCCCAACTCTCTCTCTCTCTCGCACGTCCTTGGTCGTTACGGACCAGTGAACCCGCTTCCTTCCTCCAAAGGCGTCAGAGATAAGAGCGGATCTCTCTCTCTCTCTCTCTCTCTCTCTCTCTCTCTCTCTCTCTCTCTCCATCCCCATTCTCTTATTGTGACGGCACCTCGGCAGCCGTTCTTGTGAAAGGTGCGCTTTCTATCCTATCTGTCTTCGGTTGGTTCCTTTCTCATGTTGATGTCTGGGCTATGAACCCCTTTGGGTTGAGAGTTAGGTTTGGGGTTAGGAGTCTGAGTTCTGGGGATTGGGTGTTAGGGATTGGTAGCTAAGGATTGGTGGTAAGGGAATGGTGGTAGGGGATTGGGAATTTGGAATTGGGGATTGGGAACTGGGAGTGGGTGACTGGGGAATTGGGGGATTGGGTTGGTGGGTTTGGGGCTAGGAGTCTGGGTTCTGGGGATTGGGGATTAGGTGTTGGGATTGGTAGCTAAGGATTGGGTTTTCGGATTGGTGGTAGGGGATTGGTAGTTGGGGATTGGGGATTGGGAACTGGGAGTGGCTGCTTGGGGATTGAGTATTTATATTGATGAGTTTGGGAGGTTTCGAGGTTTGGATGAGAGGTGGGCAACCCGTGGCACGCGTGCCAAATATGGCATACTAACGGCACGCGAAACCCAGAGCTCACCTTAAAAAAGATAACTTATAAATCTCCAACTTCCTTTGTATGAGCACTGGTAACCCCATATTGCGACGGGAGGCGGATTGGGGCCCTTATAGGTGAAGGTATGAGGCCCATACTCGTATAAAGGCCTATAATTTATGTTATTCTATTGGCACGCGAGAAACTTTTGTATCAAAGATTTGGCTGATTTTGGCACGCACACTTCAGAAGGTTGCCCACCCCTGACCTACATATTTCTTCTGACTGCCGCCAAAAAGAACTTATTTATTATTAATTTATTCAATTAAATCTCTAACCCATTTGTTGGGTTCTGCAGTTCTGGGTGATCATTCTACTTCCCTCCTACCCAATTTTATTCATGTGAAGAAAACCATCTCACTAACGAAATGGTAAAGTAACCAACAACAGAATTCATACCACACACATTTGTTTGTTCTTTTTTGTCTGTTTGTTTATTATTTGTTTGATTTTCATTTATTATTAGTTATCTGTCAATTTATTATTATTTACTATTTACCTGTTCGTTTGTTATTGATCTATACCTATGTACAGTACTTATCTATTTTATTTATCATTATATATATTATTATAATTTTTTTTATTAATCATTATTATATTTTTTTCGCATCCGACCTTGTTATGTATATAAAGGTCTCCTGTCGGCATGCTCCGCCTTTGTAATCCTTTGTAATACATACATACACACATATATATATATATATATATATATATATATATATATATATATATATATATATATTTCCTGTTCAGTGTGTCGTTATGGCAATGTAAAAAGGGAAAAAGGCATCACAAGAAGAAGAAGTATCTATTACTGACTCCCACCCGGGCATAAAGATCCTGGGAATCCTTTACAAAACAGATATGAACCTCGCGATCAACCAACAAACGGATGACCTCCTGGTGCTATCCAGGGCAAGAACAGCTTCCATTATCAGTCCCACCACAACCACAACCTCACCCATCCATGATCCCACACACATCTCTATTTTTCCTTGACACCTCTGTAGAATTGTATTAATGCGACTTTTCATAAAATATCGTTCCAATTGTAATTATATCCACGTAAATGTGATACGTAATTTGTCTCCTGAAGATGAGAGAAGAGGGTCGAAACGTTGTGCAATCTACTCTACAAATTTCGCTAAAGTTGATAAATGAATTTAGGAATTGATGAATTTATGAATCCTTAATGAATTTCGGACTCTAATTAGAAACATCGAGAGGAAAAGAAGATTGACAATACTGTCAATGTCAATGAAACACATTTACATATACTCGTATTGACAGTATTCAAGGATTTCAATCTATGATTGTACAAGTATTGGGATCAATATATTCATAACAACCTAAACCTGAACAGTTTAGACATTGCCATAGACTGTTTTGCAAAACTATGGCGATTCCAATCAAAACGCTTTCCTTGTCATCGTTCACTTATAACTAGGTTTGGCAACGTTGCTGTGACGTCACTCAGTCTCATTGGGGATGCCAAATCTCACCACAGAGTAAAAACTGATTTGTTTTGATTATTTTTATTTTCTTATATTAATCTACGTAGAAGAGCTATTTTTGTGGGAGTAGTGCACCATCGCATCTTAGAAAAAAATAAATAAAGTTTTACTTATTGGTATTCTTTTATGGTGAGATCTGGCATCTCCGTTATGACGTCAAACTTCAGCAATGTTGCCAGATGTGACCTTTAAGAGGACTAAATAACCAAAATATATTGATCAAAGTTTGTAAATCCTTATACATATGGTTGTGCGTGGGGTGGGGGTGTAATACCCCACACTTAGCCTAAGCGCAGAATTATAGACGCAGGCAACACAGTCAGCGCAGCACAGGGCATATGCCGACTTCCTGTTGCTGAACTGAAGTACAGTTTGAACTTCTGTCCCACTTGAAATACTGAGGTTGTACAACTAGAATAATTTTGAGTAATAGAGAAATTCAGACTGTATTTCAATTCAGCCATAGGAAATCTGCCTTTGCCCTGCGCTGCGTTGGCTGTGTCGCCTATGTCACCTGTGTCACCTGCGTCGCCTGTGTCACCTGCGTCGCCTGTGTCACCTGCGTCGCCTGCGTCTCAGTTTGTGCGACTCGTGTCCTGGCAATCTTCAATTCGATTAATTTCCAAATGGGACTTTCTTCTGCGAAGAAAGCTCCGCCCTTGAGTGTTTTTCAGAACCGTTCTCCATGTTTGCCATCAAGTGACAAGGCAGAGATAGTTCCCTCAGACGCGGCTGGGATGCCAATTAAAGAGAGATGTGCTGGCGAGATAAGAGTCTGACAAATCCCTGCCCCCTTCACAGGAACGGCTCTCTCTCTCTCTCCGCCAACACATAAAAACTGTTACAGGCGCGAGGAAGGTACTTTTCCTTGTCAGTGTCCACAACGGTGACTAATTCCTACAAATACGTGTGGTTCCCCTCTACTGAATAAAACATCCACAGGGGGTCGTTGGATTAAAACATCGAATCGGACTACCGGAGCGAAAAGCTTAATTGATCTGTTGATAACGACGCTTGGTCGTGTCGGCCTACCGCGGCGACGACCAATGGGAGCTCTTCGTGGGGAGACGTCATGTCGTCGTGCCTCTGGTTTGATGGCGTCATGTCGTCTTGATGATACGATCCGACCAATAACATGTGTCAGGGCTCGTGACGTCATATCGTTGTGCCTATGGTCTGATGACGTCATGTCGTCTTCATGATACGATCCGACCAATGACATGTGTCGGGGCTTGTGACGTCATGTCGTTGTGCCTCTGGTTTGATGACGTCATGTCGTCTTGACATGATCCGACCAATGACATGTGTCGGGGCTCGTGACGTCATGTTGTGCCTCTGGTTTGGTGACGTCATGTCGTCTTGATAATACGATCCGACCAATGACATGTGTCGGGGCTCGTGACGTCATGTTATGCCTCTGGTTTGATGACGTCA